>NC_133752.1:60890910-61260910 GCF_036562045.2 Rhinolophus sinicus | reverse complement strand
TTGGGACACCTGAGCATATGTGTGAATGTAAGGAGCTGGAACATGTTAGGAAAATTATGTTAGACAATTTTTCTTTAAATATTGATCTTGATTGACATAGAGTTAAGTGGTGTCAGCAGGAACTAGGGAATGGGGGCCAACAAGATAAGGTGGCCCAATAAGGATCCAAGAGGCTAAGACAGCCAGGGCTTTAGCATGGTTCTCAGTAGTCATGTGGAAGTTATACTACAGACACTGACTGGGACAGTTTAAAAACTCATGTCCTCACGACCTTACCTGCCTGTGCTCCATCTTGTCTAGCAGAGTAGCAAATGAGCAGTCAAAACAATTGAGTCATGAAAAAGTGTCAAGACCCTGAAATTATTCACAAGTAAAATTGCAAGAAATAAAGACAGCCAGAAAGTAGTAAATTATAAAAGGAATTTTAAAGTACTACCAAGAGGAAGACATTTTTCTAAAACACTCTTTTTCAAAGTCAATTTATTCTTGTCCCTTTTCTCTGTCTGTCACACATCTTTTATTTCAGAATTAATATCATCTTGATGAAAAATTTGAACATTTAAGTTGCATCCACTCACCCACTTTTTTAATTTAAACATGCTACCATCTCATTTTATTCCTTTACCATTTCTCTCATTTGTCCACCACCACTGCTTTGGCAAGGAATCGTTGCCATAACAAACTGAATAAAGATTTACAAAGCCAGATTTTTACAGCTCCCATCACATGCTTTGAGAACATGGACATATAGATATCTGCTGAGTTGTAAATTCCCTATTTAGTAGTTCAAAAATTAGATTTTTACATTGTAATTTCTGGAATTTGGTATATTGATAACTCTGATGCTTTATGTTCAGTGTCTCAATTGTTCAACCTCTAAAATGAAAGAAATATTTTCCGTTTCCATTTTCCATCCTTGTAGGTATGTTTTTAGAACTAATGAGATAATATTTATAATCCTAGGGAGTAGATAGCTTTCTTTCTCAAGACAGTAGTGTGCAATTTAGTGCTTATGAAGAAGCAATTTACCGAATGGCACCCTAGTGGTATAAGAAATATTTTAAGGACTATTTCATTTTGCAAAAGTGAAAAATTAGTGGATTCTGCATAGCACAACTTGACAATGCTTGTAGCTTAAAAAGTTTTAAGTGATAAAAAAGAAAAACTAATCAGTATTGTTTCTCTGAAACACATTTCTGGAATCTATAGTTTCCTAGCTTTCATTTTCTTTTCTAAAGACAAATATTTGCTTACACTTAATTCATAATTTCTTCTTGACCCTTTTACTTTGTATATACTTCCCTTTCATTAGTAATGTTATTTGTGGAAACATCACCTTTTATGTTTTATATTTAACCCATTCTTATTGTTTTAACATATTGCTTTATCCATTTACTATTTTTCTCAGATGTCCACAATTACAATAAAATATGCTTAATTATTTTTTAAAAAATCAGTGAGGGAGAGAAGTAAAGATCTTTAAATGCAGGAATGTGATTCAAAGCCATATTATCCAATGATAATGTGTGTCAACTAGTATATTTTCTCATACTGAGCATGGTGAGTTTCCACTTGCCTGTGCCACAGATGCCCTGGTACACTTAGTATTTATGCTGTGATTGTATTATTCACTGTCAAGCTCCTTGAAATTAATTTTTATTTTAAAATCATTTGTATATATCCCTAATTTAATTTCAAACTTGATTTTATAGAGAAAAAAACTGGCAAAGAAAAAAATCCAGACATATTTTATAAATTGATTATAATAAGGAAAATAACTACACTAGTCTAACTGCATGGCAACAAGTGAATATAGTTTTACAATTCTGAGTAGAGTTTTCATAGTTTGTAAAATTCTGAAATCAGTTTTAGTAAGTAAAATGGACCATAAAAGTTATTAGAAGATATGATAGTTAGCTACTACATGAAATTTAGGAAGAAAATAGGTTTTTTGAAAACCAGTGAATGAAAAATGGAATGTACATAGTATATCTAAGTACAAAAAATAATAATATTTAACAATGCCAGACTATCTATTCTATTAATATGGTAAAATAAATTCACTTTAAGACAGGCATAAATACATAATTTGAAACTTACCTAAACAGAGTAGTTGACATATCAGCAAGATATCTTGAACCATCAGTCAAAGGCATGATAGATCTACTTTGAAGATGGTTAAGTTTTTGACCTGCAAACTTTATCTATACTACTACTGCTACTTCTACTACAACTACTATAGCTGCTGCTGCTGCTGCTGCTGCTGCTGCTGCTGCTACACCTACTTCTACTATTACTACTACTTTTATTATTGTTATTAATAAACATAGCCATCTTGAGCTGTGACACTAGGATATGAACCTATATTTTCAAAGGCAATTTAGACAGAAAAAAAGCAGAATTTAGTGCTTATGGGATAACTTTCCTTCTCAACCTAATTAAACTTATAGGTTGAGAAGGAATTTTAGGAGTTTTAAACTTATAGGTTAAAGAAACCTTTAAGATGTAAATGGTTTAAATTTTACCCTTGCAATGTTTTTATATTACTTCCAAAAAATTTAGGTACCTTACTTGAGTAAAAAGAAAGCTATTTTTTGTTAGAGGAATGTGGGAGCCATTATTGCCATTCCCCGCACTTCTGCTTTTTCTTCGTTCTAGAACCATAGTGGATTGCTTTTTCAAGCAAGCTTCCATGTGGTTGAGCAGAACTATGTAATTCTGGGCAATGAGTTATAAGCCACTTCCAGTTCAAAATGTCTAACGCTGATGTGAAACCCTTCAGAGCGCTCTTCTCCCCTTACCATGTTCAGAGCCAACGTTGAAGATAGTGGGTGCTCTGGCAAGCTGATTTGAGAGTGAAGATGTGTGTGTGAGCAGCACTCTCAGGTGATGCACAGTGGAAAGGAAACAGGAGCAAGAAATAAAACTGGGTTTTAAGCTACTGAAAATTTTGGAATTCTTTGTTACTGCATCCTAACCTACACTCTCGTGACTGCCAAGGCTGTCTTCATTGACACAGGAGACTAATGTTTTGTAAATCACTTTGTAAGGTATAGCTAATTTCTTACAATCCCTTAACTCTTAAATCTGTAGGTAATTTTCTTTCTAAGATCACCTTTTTTAAACTATATTACACAGCGGTTTTTAACTTTTACATTTTGCATGGTAGGCTTAAGACAAATTTAATAAATATTAAATTTCTAGAAAGTCAAAATTAAGCAATGAAGCATTAAAATGAGACCTCAGAAGGCCCACTAGCACTCAGAGCTTTTGGGTACCTGCTTGTTTGTTATTTCACCCTCCCTCCCCCATATAGTTTCGCTACTCAGTAGTTTAACTCTCAACAGGAAAAGTGAAATTTTAGGATGCCAAGTCAGAAATAAGGAGACTAATTATTCAATTTCTTTAAGGCTAGATAGAATAATGCTTTCTTCATCCTCTAGCAACCACAAATCCTTTAAAAAGTAGGTGTTTACAAAGTATTGAATGAGTGGATGAAAGCATAATTCTACCATTACCCTTTAGCAAGTTACTTGAAAGGTCCCCATTGTTTTCCTAGAATCGTGAAATAAGATTCACTTTAACATATATTCTCCAACTCTAAATTGTGCAAATACCATATGCTTCTTAGATTGAAATCAAATCCATGTTTACTATCTTTAAATAAGCCCAACTAATTTTACATATAAGAATGTTTGAACTCTTCCATACATTTTAACAAGCACTGTGGACTTGGCTAATGTCTCTTTCCATGCAGATTGTTAGACCAATACAGTAAGAGGTCCCGTAGCAGCTGCGAATGAATGTGAAACTTAGATGCCCGCTTTCTGGCAGAGATGCCTAAAATCTTTTTCTTCTCCTGAGACAGCATTTGTCCACAGAAGACAGAGAAGTACAGCAGTTAAGACTGCAGGCTATGGATTCATTGCTTGGATTTGGTCTCAGCTTCATTATTAAATTAATCTCTAAAATATCAGTTTACACATGTATAGTGCATATGGTGATAGTTGCAATTCCATATATTCACTGAGAGGATTAAATGAGAAAATAAAGATAAAGCATTTTGCCAACCACATGTATTAATAAATGCTTTAAAATTTAACTGGTAACTATCTCATCTGTTGTAGTGGGAGCAGTAGGATTAGATCACACATCGTTTATTAAAAAGTAAAATTTGCTTATTTTAAAATACAATGTTTCAGTTTAAAACATGCAGTGTTTTTTTGTTTGTTTGTTTGTTTTTTTACTATATTCAACTTCCCCCCCTTAGTTCTTTGTCCTTTCTTTAAAATCTTTTGGAGACAGAAAATTCATTAAGTTAATTTTTTAATTCATTCATTATTATACCTTTTCTCCAAAATAGATTTATAAACATTCCATCATTAAAACACAAATACACACAAAAAATTGGTGTTTAGATATGAAAGTATAAAAAAAAATTATCACATATGAAAAGTACAACTATGATTCCCAAGGTGTTATTTTCTTTTCCCTTAATTCAGGTTGAAAAGATAGTCAATTACTGGATCTTTCCCCCTTGGAAGCTTCTTTAATGTTTTCTTAAACATAAACAATGATGAGGTGAGCCCATGTAGTAAAAACAAAGAACAAAACCAGGTCACACTCTACCCAGAGAAAAGTGATTGAGCTTCCCTTCTGTAATTGATACTGATGTTTGAGAGCTAGAAAAGGATTCCATTTTTTCATAACTTTGTTTTATATTCTGCATGACTGTGCACATGACTTTTATAGAACAATGACTGTGTCCACTTGATTCTTTTCAAAAAATTAAAAGAAAACCATTGAAATTTATTTAGTAGGTTTTTCTACTAAGTAGCTGGTTACTGATGGTTTCATGAAGTTAGGTGAATTAATTAATGATTTTAGCAGTAACTATAGTCTCAGCTTTTATCTTTCTGACTTCTGCCAGTTTTGGCTCTGATTTTACCCCCTGTAACTCCAATTCTCTGTGATAGTGATCTTAAAGAAATAGTATGTGTTGCCCTCTAGTGATTCATGTGAACATTGGAAAAGCCACGGAGACTTTCTCAGCTATTCAGAACTGGATAGAAACTTCTTATGTTATCATGTAAAATGTATATACTATTTTTCAGAATTTGTTTAAGTCTTTAATAGCGTCAGTTCTTTCATTCTATCTTATTATTACAAGTCCAAATTAAATTCTATTGTCTATTCTTTGTAAATAAACAAAACAAAAACAAACAAACAAAAACATGATAAAATACTCTCAAACTAGATAAAGAAACATTTCTTTCAGTTACCGCTAACTAAAATTTTTTGGAGTGTTTTAAGCAAAGAAAGCATCAAACTAAATTCATGATGAACATTATAATAACTTTTCTTTTTTATTATTTCCTGCAAATAAGAAAGGACAAGAAGAATTGAATATCTCTGAAAAGGTCTAAAGTAATGTATATAGAGGATGTACTGTCTCTGGAAGAATTACCTGAGATGCTTGTTTGAAATAAAGATTCTTGTCCTCAAACCTGAATCAGAATATCTAAGGAAGGGTGCCAAGGAAGCTGCATTTTTATTTGGTTCCCAAGTGATTCTTGACTATTTAAAAACATTGCCCTGATCTGAGCCCTTCCAATTCCTTCTCATGTAATTTCAAGTTTCCCTTTGCTAGATTAATCTGTCCCATTTATCACAGTTTCTCATATATGGTCTCTAAGCAAAAAGTACATACTTCTAACATTTTATCTCCTTTCATGATTTTCCTTAGGCAACACTGTCTCTTACGGTTTTATCTTAACTTGATTTTATATAACAATTTACATCCAACATTAAGAAAATTCTCCTGAGAGTAATTTGATTTCTAAAGAAATAGTCAAGAGGACTTTCTAATTTATGTCACAATTATTATTATTATTATTATTATTATTTTACTTTTACAAATGTTAAGTAGTAAGCATGTTTCAATTTACTAATATTTAAAACATCTAGTTCATTGTCATTTACAAGTATTTAACATTGTTTTTCATTAAACTGCCACAACAATGTTTTGAGATATTGCTATTACTCTCTATGTTTTTAGCAGAAAGATCACAACAATAGAGTTATATGATCTGACTCAAACCGACAGAGTAAAAGAGAGAACTAAAATTCAAATGTTCTTTCTACCATATCAAACTAAGAAAATATTTGAAAAGAAATTTAAAAATTGTGACGATCCCTTATACTGCTATGGGGGAAATGAGAAATGCAAAATATTTCAGGGTAGAAAACTTCTTAAAATATATATTTCTTTTATTAGTATCTAATTTTTGTCAAAATCTTTTGAAATTATTGCTAAAGTTGCTGACCTAGAAGAATTATTAGAGACCAACAAATATTTCCTTGCCATTTAAATTAGGAATAAAATATCTTAAATAGCTAAGAGCTTGACTAACACCAGAGCCAGAATCAAATATTGTATTTGCAAGTTGTTAAACTGAAAAGAGAAATGAATCATACTTCCCATGGCATTTTTGCCATTGTTTTTCTCTGATGTTTTAAAAATGTCTTCCGATTTAGAATATATTTCAAATCTCATATATATATATATATATATATATATATATATATATATATATATATATATCTCCAAATTGAAAGAAGAAATATATTTTAAAAGTAAATCTGAAATTTAACTGGAAATTCCCATCCTGTCCCTAGGGACTTGTAAACTATTCAAGAAACTTCGTGATTAAATAATCTTGGCAATATCAGCTCAAAAGGGGGTTCCATTTACTGATGCCAAAACAGACAGGTCATTTAGCCCACTCAGAAGTAACCAATCAATTCAATGAAACTCACATTATTTAAAATTGGAAACTTGTAAACCAATAAACCACAGCTATTTTCTTTTTTCCCCCCCCCTTACATTTTGTTCATGCAAAATCAACACAGGTAGCCAAAGAAGTTCTCATTACTACACTCGCAAGACAGTTTGGGTAGCCCACAATACTTTTCTGTTCCCCACCTCCACATTCCCTGCAGAGCTAGGTCCCATCCTACTTCTCTTTCACTCACATTGCAACTGTCACATATTGTACACTGCTAGGAGCTGGGAGAACTCTGCATAACTCTGCAGCAAATTTCATGGTAGTAAGTCACATTGGCCTCATGTCCTTAAAAAGCTTTCACCTAGGATAAGAAATGACAAAATAAAAAACTAACTATAATTCAAAAGGGGGGGGGGACAAAAACATGTTGTTGCTACTGTTCTGTCTCTTTCTCCAACCCTATTGGAGCTCCACAAACTGAGAATGTCCCTATTCCTTGCCTATCAAAACAGATACATTGCCCATGGTCGAGGCTCTAGACTTAACATTCTCCAATCAATACTTAATATTTATTTTTGAGTGTTTTCACTAACATATTAATCTGATACTGTTATTCAATGTTAAAAAATTCTTCAGTGATCCTACTTCCATAAAGGTGAATAAAACACAAACTGCTGTGATAACACACGATATATTGTCTTCTATGGCCCCAACCCATCTGTCTAGCTATATCTTCTATTGCAAGCACTGTTTGTATGATCTACTATTGCCCTTCCCATAGTTTCATAAACTTGCCATCATTTCTTAAGTGTCTCTTCTTTTTGCACATTTTTTCCACTGCTTCGAATAGTCTCTTCCATTCTTGTGGAAAAACCCAATTCCTCATTAATCACTTTAAATCACTGTTTTTAGCCAATTAGGTTATAAACTTTATCAGACAAGAATCATGCCGACTTTAGTCACCCTTTCTTCTCCACATCACACAGGACCTTACATGCAGCAAGCCTATCTCTTGTTCTATGAATCAACTAAAGTCTCTCTTCAAGTTAGGCAGATTTAGGCATTCGTGTTATCTTGAAGCATTTTGTGAATCATTCCATCATTGCTATTAATTTATTGTATTGTCATTTTTTTTGTGTGCCTCACTCTTCACAAGAATGAGTGTTTTGAGGGCATATGCCATAAATTTTCATGTTGTCAAATGTTGCCCAGAAACTAGCAAAGTACTTGGCATACTGCATTCAGAAATATTTGCTATGTGAATGAGGGAATACTCATAGGGTAGAAATAACAGATAAGGTTGCAGATTCTAGACAAAGCTTTCAGCTCTCAGTAGGAAGGCAAAACCTCTAAGGAATAAAACCTAGCAATTCCTTCTTTAGAACAATAGAAATATGCATGGACTGAGGGTGAGAATTTCCCCTGAAACCAGATTGTATGAAGAAGTGAGGAACACCACAAACAAGCGATATTTACAGAAAGCAGTCTGTTGATTCAGGAGGCAGGAGTGAGAGACTGCTTTCTCAGCAGCTGTGCAATGCTGAACTCAGGAGGCGAGGAGAAAGAAAGTGCTCAAATAATGTACTCTCACACACAACCCTGTGCCATAGGGATAATTCCTGCAAGTTAAAGGTCTGGTTCTTTCCTACTCACCATCACCCCACCACCACCCCACCCCACCCATAGAAACCTACACAAAAACACCTCCTACACACAATAGGTCCGAGACAAAATTAAAGACAAGCAATGATTAAAAAGGAAATCTCAAGAAAGCTATACAGAAACAATGCAAAGAGAAAGAATAAAAGGAACAGGAAAAACAAGAGGCTGATAGAGAAGATATGGTGAGAAAATGGAGTATGGTGAGACAGTATGTGAGCTGGAGGAAATCAGGAAAAAGAAAGTCTTTACAGGAAAGAAAACCACATTAGATGCAGCAGAAAGGAGAGAAGATACAGCTCAAAACCCTGAGTCATGTAGGGTCCAACCCAAAAACAAAAAGTTAACAAAATGTCATTTAAACATATATTTTTTCTAATAGCAACAAAAATATGAGCTGCCTAAGAATAAAGCTAACAAAAGACATTCATGACCTTTCCATAGAAAATAAAACTTTTTGAAAGAACGTAACTAAATAAATGGAAATATTGAGTTCATGAATAGAAGGCTCAGTAACAGAGAAGTAAACTCTCCTAAAATGACAAACATATCCTCTGAAATTCAGATTAAAATAAAAATGGTTTTTCAGGGACTCTATCAATATTATTCTCAAGTACCATGTTTCCCCGAAAATGAGGCCTAGCCGGACCAAAGACGTATTACAACTGATGGTCGAGCTAGGCCTTATTTTCAGGGAAACAGGGTAGGTATAGAAGATGAAAAGGCTAGGAATAACCAAATCAATTAGACTAAAAATTACATAAAGCGATTTGACAAAAATGTCTAGACTTACCATGAAGACATATTAGCTAAGACCAGGTGGTATTTTCAGGAAAACAACAATAATTAATAAAATGATAAAACTTGCACATATGGATCTTACTTTATATAAGAGACATACTAACCTTACGGCAATGATATTATTATAGTTTTTTTTTTAAACGAGGAATTTGAGACACAGGAAATTAAGCAACTTGCCAAAGGTTACAGGTAGCAGATTCAGCTCCCTAGTCTGTATGTTCAATTGCCATGCCTTAAACAACAACAACACAACTCACTAAATAAATAAATAAACAAACAAACAACTCACAAAAACCAGAATAAAGACATAAAGCAGAAGTATGTATGTGTGGAAATCATATGTGATAGAGATGGCATTGCCGAAACTGGGGAAAGGACGACTATATAAATAATGCTAGCATAATCAAATAGTCCTATGGCAAATAAAGGAAATTGAATCTATACCTCACACTATATATAAAAATTAATTCCAGATAGAATATCAACATAAATACAAAAGGTTAACATCATATAAGGAAATATACAGAATACCTTATAACCTTGAGACAGGGAAGATTCTCTTCAACAAGATACAAGAAAAGCACAAACCATGATAAAAGATTACACAAATTCAACTATACTATAAGCAAGAATTTATACTCCTCAAATGATACCATTAAAAATAAATTACTAACCATAAAGTTAATTTAAACACATGTAACTAAAAAAGAACCCTTGCAAATCAATACCAAAAAAAAGAACAAAATTGTAGATAAATGGTGGGGGTGGGATGGGAAAACATGAACAGAAACCTCATAGAAAAAACATAAACCAAGATGGCCAATAAACATGAAAAAAGTGCTAAAAAATTTAAGAAATCAAACAAATGCACATTAAATGAGAAACTACACCACTTGCAGCAAACCATCAAATTTTAAATGTCTGACAATAGCAAGCACTGGTGAGCACATGGAGCAACAACACTTGGGTGGGAGCCTCGATTTTTATAAACATGGAAATAAAGTGCCATCTTATGAAGAAGCAGAAAATGCTGACTGTATTTTTGGAAATGCTGCATATATGGGGGCTATATTCCAGATGTTCATACCAGTGTCCTCACTCCCTCTTACAAATAAGTTACTGACACACACATCCCGTGAGTTTACCACATTTGTCTTGAACCTCAAAAGGTAAATATAGTTTATTTTTATTCTGGGATCCCTGCCGAACTATAAAGGCCCCCACTTGTTTTGGTTGCACACAAAAATTTCTTAACATGTAATAGTTTTTCCTTCACTAAAGCTAATTTATGCCCAACTCTCAACACCAATTGAACAGATGTCATTCCATTTTCTATTCCTCTTAAATGTTGTGAAATATCAGAGTAGATCTCTGGCCCCACAACTTTCCATTAGGTCAGTTGAGATACACCTCAAGTTTTAAGATTATCAAAAGTTATAGAATAAATTTGGCCTCCAGCAGGGAGAATATATAGTGGTCAACACTTGGGGATTCAGTTTGAGATCAGTCCTTATGTTAGTCTGGCTGCAATCTATAATTCATTCAAAATTGGTTTCTGAGCACTTGTTGCATGCTCAGAAAGTAAAGTGCTAACAACACCACAATACCAAGGTAACTATATCTTGTTCCACAGAAAGCTTCATAGCACAGGAAAGCAAGCTTTGACAAAGGAAATAAGTTTGATGAAGAATATAAAGGAGGAAAATATGGGTTCTATGAGACATTATATTGTCTGGAAGTTCAGGATAACACTACTTAAGGACATAATATTTAGTGAAGGTGTTGCAGATGAGTTTGGCAGAAAGATATAAGATAACCCAAAGGGGGAAAAAAGGGGGGGGGCATCTGCAAGACCTAGATAACCGAGTTCATTACACATTAGGGGTGAAAACTGAAACAATCAGTGTGGTGGAAGTACAAAAATGAGGGTAGAAGCCTGTGGCTAGGAAGGTAGGTAAACATAAATCATGCAATGTTTGTATGTCACAGAGGGGCTACAGAATTGTATTTCAAAGGCAGTGTGAAATGACTAAAGGATTTTACATCATATTTGAATCTTTGCCATGCATGTTTAACATACTATCATAGTTGCTCCATGGAAAACAAACCGATCTGGAGAAGAAGAAAGAGGTAGGAAGCTTAACTTTATGAGAAAACTGGCAATGTAAATGAAGAGACTGATGCATTCAAGTTGTACTTGCAAGACAGAATTGGTGGGACTTCTTGCTTGCTAATTGACTATAGTGGGTGAAGAGAAAGGAGAAGTCCAGGATGCTACTTAATTTCTGGTGGAGTAATTAAGTAAAGAATGGTATTATAAACATGGAAGGAAACATTTTTTTGGACATAGTATAATTGAGATGCCTAGAAGAGATTCAGTGTGTAGGTCTGCTTCCACGTCTTAGCTCCCCTCGCTCTGTTCAATCAGAATAATAACTGCAGCCCCTAATATTTCGTCAGCACTTCTGTGTGCTTCTCAAAGTGCTGTGTCTGTACTAATTTAGTTATTTCTATGAGACATAAGCCATCACTGTCCTCATTTTTGCAGATGTTGAGAGACACTGGAAGGCTTAGTAATTCAGCCATAGTTATACACCCAGAAAACAGTGTCATTGAAATTGGAACCCAGATAGTCTGATTCCAGAACCAGAGTTTTAAAGAGTGCTACTCTACTGTAACTCGTCAGTTAGGAAAACCTTCATTTGGGGCAGTGTCCTAATGTAAATAAACACTAATCACAATAGATTTTTTTTTCCGTTGGATTCTCATATTTTCCTCATGGGATAATAAAAAAAAAAAAGTGAAGTAGTAAGAATATGTATGAAATTACATATAAAAGGGAATCTAAAGAGACTACATGGGGTGAAAATTATGAGGACGAAGCACAAGAACAAAAGGAGCAGCAGAGGAGACAATGCTATGGGTCCCCTGTTAAAGATTGCTCAGAAAACCAAATATAAAAAGTGAAATGAGCGTACTGTATTTTACAGATAAGATTACAAAGTAAACAAAAACAAATGATGTGTTTCCAGGAAATCACATCTCTGAATAAAACTGGTAATTCCATCTCAGTTGCAGTCTGGGATGTCCCAAAATGCTATTTTCTTCATTCTGAGAGGTATATAGCACTGTTCCTTCATTAGAATTCTCATGAGTGATAAAAAATATTCTAATATTCAGTTACTCATAATCCTGGAAGCCGGTGGGAGCAAAAGACAGCCAACTGTCTGTGAGACTGTTTTGTTACAATGCCCACCCACTAGGCCTAGCAGAGTGCCTGGTATAAGTAAGCAAATGTACCTTTCAACTGTACTGAGCGAGTGTAATTAATTTTGCTAACATATGTAATACACATAAATACATATAAATGTATATGAATGCCTATGTCTGTACACGAGTATGACAATTAAGTTCGCAAACTTGTTGCAATGATGTTGCTACCCTTTTTTGATATCAGAGGGATTAGTCATTATGAATTTGTACCAGCTGGACAAACAGTTAACCAAGTTTACTATTTGGAAGTGTTGAAAAGGCTGCGTGAAAAACTTAGACGACCTGAACTTTTCACCAACAATTCATGGCTGTTGCATCACGACAATGCACCAGCTCACATGACACTCTATGTAAGGGAGTTTTTAGCCAATAAACAAATAACTGTATTGGAACACCCTCCCTCCTCACATGATCTGGCCTCCCATGACTCCTTTCTTTACCCAAAGATCAAGGAAATATTCAAAGGAAGACATTTTCATGACGTTCAGGACATCAAGATTAATACAATGACAGCTCTGATGGCCATTCCAGAAAGAGTTCCAAAATCGCTTTGAAGGGTGGACTAGGCGCTAGTGTCAGTGCATAGTTTCCCAAGGGGAGTACTTCGAAGGTGACTGCAGTGATACTCAGCAATGGGGTATATAGCACATTTTCTAGGAGGATTCTGTGAGCTTAATTGTCAGACCTCCTATGTATACATAAAGAATATTGGTTATTGGTTATGACTGCAAACAGAATCACTCTGGCTAATTTAAGCAGAAAAATAAATTATGTGATTTCACTGACTCACAGAATCACTGAAGCCTGGAGAAATATCTGAGGCAAGGCTTCCTTGGATATAAGCATACCCCAGAATCTGTGTGGTAAAGTCATTGTCACTACTGCAGCTGCAGTTGCCAAACACCAAATGCCAGAAACTCAACTTTTCTGTTACAGTTACTACTGGCCATTAAGGGACCACATCTGCAAAAAGAACTTAGTCCCTATATACTCGCTGCCAATCCAAAGAAGAAAGTGTCATCTCAATTGAGACTTAGTTGTTACGCTTGCACCTTCACTGAAAAACATGCTGTATATTTGAGTTTTTAATTTTATATTAGAGAGGTTAATGTTATAATGGGGGGGATTCCCCAATTATAGAAAGGCAATGGTAAAATATGCAAGGGTAGCCATAGTTTGACAAATGTCCACCAAATTCTTATGTAAACATACAATCACAGAGTTGTGAGGATTACAATCTTTTTTTTCATATAAAGTGTTTAGAAACACGCCTGGCACATTATAAGTGTGATGTAAATATTTGCTATTCTTTTCTTCCTTCCCCTTTCTCCTTTGCTTCTTTCCTCTTCTTTTTGCTTATACCAATAATACCAACGGGTAAATGTTAATGTGGTTATTAAGTATAATTAAGATTATAATTGAGATATTCTAACCTGTGGCATCTTACGTATCTTCAGTCGTCAGTTCATTTTGATATTGGATTTTATTAAAAACAATTTACATTAAAATCCAACAATGAACAACTAATATTTCGGAAGGAAGTAAATTCAACTTTCTTTTTTCTTGGCAGATGCTCAGACTGCAGACAAATGTTTTATTATAACTTGTCAGAAAATAAAACTTTATACTGGGGGCATAAAAGTTCTCTCATTCCTAACACCACCTCCCCCGCCACCACCAATTAAAAAACACCAACAAACAAAGCCACACGTGCACACAAAAAAAACACCCAACTGAATTAGGATCCTCACTGAGCTTTACTATGAGCATAATGTAATAAGCTATGAATGCTTTGGAGCTAGAGAAAATGGAGGCGTTACCCTGTTGTCATCATTACTTGCTGTGGTACTCTGAGGAATTATCTAACTCCTCAGTCTCAGTTTCCTTGAAGGTAAAAATGGGAATCGTTTTCTTTGAATGTAAAATGGGAATCATAAACTCTTGCAAATGCAAATAATTAGACAATACATGCGTGCAGAGTGGCTGGCTTTGTAACCTCATGTATCAGATGCATAAAATGTCATTTGTTTCATGTCCTATCATTATTATTATTGCTATCTTACACTACACACAATTCCCTCATGGAATTTGCTGAAATTGTCTCAGATGTTACTGCAGAGAAATATCATACCACAGAAAAGTCAGAGATATTTAGAGAAATGTTCACCTGACTGCCCCTAGACAAGGATTCAATAGCATACTGCTTTCCTAGGTGACAGTGGCAAATTGAAAATTCATATAGCTGGAAGGGACCGTCAAATACCACCTAAC
Organism: Rhinolophus sinicus; assembly: GCF_036562045.2. NCBI lineage: Eukaryota > Metazoa > Chordata > Mammalia > Chiroptera > Rhinolophidae > Rhinolophus > Rhinolophus sinicus. The sequence continues at coordinate 61,246,118 of NC_133752.1, read as the reverse complement.
AAATTCTCCATTTTTCACCAATAGAATGTTTATGCAAATACAAATCTTGGACAGACTCCTAGACCTTGTTTTTCACATTTCCATTCTTAGTCCTTATAAAATGGAGAGAATGTCATATACAAATTGTTTTTCCCTTAATTTATATATTTTTTGTTTATGATATATTTATTTTCCAAAGCCTATTGAAATCTTACTACATGCCTGCAGACAGAAGGAAACAAAATGGTGTTATGTTCAAACTCATCATCCGTAGTTAATATAACACAATGAAGAAAAACAATGCAAACCAAATGTCATAAATGTTACAATACTAAGAGAGATGTAACATAACCTATTGTGAATTTTCTTTCAAAATACCATAACTTTTTAAATTTTTGCACAGATGAGTGGTATAAAATGCAGATTTTCATTAGCAGCTATTACTGAATATTGTTAATCAACAGTGAATATATTTTCAAAAAACTGTTTTGTACTTCTATGACATTTCATAGAAGTCAAAACATTTTAACTCAAGACATTTTAATCATGTGTCTATATTTCCTTATTGTGAAGTTTATAATACTCATATTAACTATGATACTTCTGCCCCCAGTTAGCTAATATGCTAATATGAGGGGTAGAGGAACAATGCTTTATATTTTTTTTGTTGTTTTTTATTATTATTATTTTTTTTTTTTTTCACAACAGCTGTATTCCGAATGACTAGTACACTTTAAACAAAAAAAACAGTGGTGGAAAGAGTTATAAATGCATATATGAAAATTAGGTAATTTCCCTTTCTTTTATAGCACAAATCTACATCTGGGTGTTCATTCCCGAACTTTTCTTTTAAATTATGTATTAAAAAAAAATAGAAAATTATCTGTGTTTTACCCCACAAAAAATAAAATTCAATAAAAAGATGTGACTCAGAAGACTAAAATAGACACATTATCAAATGTTATTGATAATAATGTCCTTTCACCCTTCAAAACTGGACATCCTAAGTGAAATTTTAAGAAAATTAATGCTATCTAAGAAAAGCAAGAATGGCCTACAACAATATTTCGTTAGATACATACTGACCGTATGTCAATATTAAAATGAAAAAAAATAAAAGTCAGTTTGACATATTTATTTACTAAAATGTTAAAGCCAGTAGAAATCCTTTTGCAATTTTGGGGAGAAATTTATTGCTTAAATTGCCTAACGTGCACAGAATTTTGATTTAATATTGACATTGTGTGTGAATGTGTATCTTTTGATGTCAGGCTATGCTACATGTAACAGTTAGGCATTTTTAGTAGGTATTAAAAATTTAGAATACTAAGCTAGCACTAACTGAATTATTTACGGGTACTCATTTCTCCTTTGCATTGAGAAAAATGTTTTTTTGTGTGTGTTTTAATGAGAAGACCTATGATTTTCATTCATTCGAAAGAAAATCCATTCTAATCTGATCCTGAAATCATGGGCACAATCATCAGTAGGTTTCAAAGTTTCAAACTGCAAAATCCAGTAGATAGTTTCTGTTGTTTCTTCATTTGACATCTATCATGTTTAACTTGTTGACCTCTTCCTCCTTGGGCAGCTCTTTCTTATTTTTTGAATCCTATGAAATCCCTCTCTGTCATTTCCGTCAGAGACCCATTTTAAGATCATCTTTCTACATCTTAAAATTTTCCCCCAAGCTTTCCTTCTTTGTTCCTTTTCCTTGTTCGTCACTCCTTTATTCATTCCAAAAATCTCATAATTTTCTTTACACCAGCACTAAAAACGTGCTCAATTCTCAGAATGAGATGGTTAGTAAGAGAAAATAGAACTCAGCAGTCTTACAGCTTAGAGTCTTTTGGGGATACAGACAAGCAAAAAGGCATCATTCAACTGCGATATAGTTGGAAAAGTATTGTCTGCTGTGGGAGCACATAGGAGGGTTCCTGAACTCAAATGCATGTGTGTGGGGTGGAATGGGGGGGGGGGCAGGTGAGGGTAAGACTTGTCAAGCAGTATATACCAAGTGAAATCATATTTAGAAGGAGCACTGAGGATGTGTGGGTGTTAAGCAATTAAACAAGGGGAATAACAATATTCAGAAGAGACAAAAGACTGTGTGTAAATATTCAAAGGTGAGAGAGAAGATAGTACATTAGAATAACAATCAAAGAAAAAATATTTCTGGAAGGCTAATGCGTCTTCTATGATTGTGGACCAAGATGTGGTCCATATGTCAATATTAAAATGAAAAAAAATAAAAGTCAGTTTGACATATTTATTTACTAAAATGTTAAAGCCAGTAGAAATCCTTTTGCAATTTTGGGCGGGCTTGGGGATGTTGCTTGTGGTCCATTCTGTTGAGATTTGAAACAGAAAACATAAGCAGTCAGATCAATGCAGGATCCTGTACCACATATTAAGGGACATGGGTTTTATCCAAAGAACAATCAACAACTATTTTGTTCTTTTAAGTTCAGGAGCCACAAAATGATGAGGTTCATGTGCACAATACCTGCTGATAGGGACTCTGACCTTTATCTCCGTCTCAAAACCATTTTGAACTCTAGATCCTTGCATTTCTTGCCCTTGGACACTCACACTGGGAAATCCCCCAATATCTCTACAGTAAATGTCCAAATGTGACCCCATTATCTTTCTCACACCACCATCCCCTCTCTCCTTTGTTTACTAAAGTTCAGTGACTTAGGAAAGACTATCACCCTTCACTCAATTACCAAATTCAGAAAGGTGGAGGTGCTCATCAACTTTTGCCTTTCTCTTAGCCTCACCTCCAATCAGTTAAATGTTATTAATGTTGCTTCCTCAAAGCATTTAAAACCTGCCCAAGTCTTTTCTATATCAACAGCAATTGCTGTTAGGTAAGAGCATAAATATTTCTCACACTGATTATTACAATAGCCTCTAACTTGTGTCCATGTATATATATGCGAGTATACTCGTATATATGTGTACTTTTCCTGCAGTTTAGTGCATTATTCACGTTGCCACCAAGTGATACTTCAAAAAAAGCAAACGCACTTGTGCCAGGACAGAATCACATTTAAGCAGAGTATCTATTGATTCTGATGGTCTGACTTCCAACTTTGTGTAAAGCTTTTCAGCCTCTTCCTCTCTCCCTCTGTATGTATGTGAAAACAGAGAAAACAATAATACTTTCTTTATAAAAGTGATTAAATAAGACAATATATGTACAATTGTTCTCATAGTAACTGGTAACATGTTAAGTCACTTATTATCAATCCCGCTTAAAATATTCCAACTGCTTTGAATCATGGGCTGAATCCAAATATAGCATATATGGCATTTCATGATTTCAAACCTGTCTTATCACACTCCATTCCCACTCTGCATAAGGCAATTCAAACTGCTGACAGTTCTCAAAATGCACCACACTTATTCATACCTCTGTGTCTACACATAGTTTTGTATGCGTGGTTTAGCACAGACTCCTGCCATCCTTCTCTTTCTGGCTCCTAATCATCTTCTTTCATTCAAACCAAGCATTGCCATCTGAAGGCAGAATACCATGTAAACCTCCATTGTAGCCCATGTAGAATAGTGCCTCCCCATAGGACCCTATCACAGTACTTATAACATTGTAACCATGTGTCACATTTTCCATTCTGTATCCTTGATACCCAGTAGTACTGACATAAGTGCTTTATAAATTCTCATGCAAAGAGAGAGAGGGAAGGAGGAAAGGATAGACCAGTTTTCATCATATAAGCAATTTATTTTATTAAGCTGTTTATGCTGAACAAGGTCTCCCTGGTCCCAAATACTTCATCATCATAACTCAGCAATTAAGTTCAGTTTAGGGAACCATGTTGAGAAATTCTGTTAAAATGTATATATAACTTATATTCCATGAGCTCATCATTCTGATCCACTCTAATTCTTTGAACGAACCTTGTTCTTACTCCTTACTCCTTTTCTTGCATATACTCCTAAGCATCCTGTAATTCCCTTAGCACATCAGTTATCACATTGTCTGACTTTGCCTCAAAAGTTAGCCGATAAAAAACCATGTTCTTTCTCTTCCATCACAGTCCATAACAAATCCAGTGTGTCTTTCTTGTTAGTTTATACAATCATAGAAGAGATGCTAAAGAGTTCACATTACACATCCCTGTACTTGTATAAGTTACCTCAATATTTTAAACACACATTTCAGTTTTCTTTTTAGTTAAAATTCTAGTAACAACTACCATCTCCACATAAAGCAGTTAGCACTTCCTCTGTTGCAACAAAAGTACATAATTGTGTAGTTCACCAAACTAAACACATAGTCTGTGCTTTAATGGACTCAACATCTCTAGAAAAAGTTTTCAAAACCATCTTTTCTTGTTAGTGGATAAGTTACTCACACCTCACCTCAGTGTGTTTTCAATATTCCTTCCAACTCACAGAGGGAGATTTTTAAATATAATTTTCCCAACTGATTATACAAATGTACTTGCCTATATTCTAGATTTCAGGACTTATGAAGGTATTTGTATTATTGCTACTATGTCTTCATTGTCTAAGAATCAACGGAAAATACAAATAAAACATAATTTTTAGTATTCGTTTTATATGTGGATTCCTATAGACCTAGTTTTTGGATATAGAATTAAGCATAAAACAATATTACTTATAACCAAATTTGATATTAACTAAGATGTTTGAAAATAAAATGTATCAATCCCTTGGGAAGATATATTAGTGCAACAAAATCTTACCCATCTGCTAGCAGGATATGAGCTAATTGTGATTTTTGCACACAGGAATGGGAGTCAGGAAATGATTTCTTGTCCTTTGGCACTACCACTCACCTCCAAGGCTTTTAGCGCCTTTACCCATAAAAACGAGGGGGTTACATTGAATAAATAGCTCTAATTTTCTAATGACTACAATTGATTTCAAGTCAGTTCATACAAGTGAAATAAAGACATAAACATATTAGCATAAATTGTTGTTTCTAGTACAAAGACAGAAAAAAATACAAAAAAATTCTAAGTTTAAAATTCAGAAAAATTTTGATTTCTGTTAATTATTTTTATTAGTGCAGTTAATACCTAGAGACCAACTCTAAATCTTACACTTTGCAGAGACTGCTCAGTTTTACAGTTTATCTGGATTAATCTGATGTTGCCCTTACCTTTCTTCTGTTATTTTTTTTCAGCACAGGCTACTTTATTGATAATTCAAAAGAAAAAGAATTAAACAGACAGAGCAACAAAGCAGTAAAGTGCTCACTTCAGGGTTGCAGCCAATCTAATTAATTTTTCATTTGGTTCTCATGTATTAGAGACCAATCAATTTGGGATTATGTTCACAGAGTTATAAAAGGAAAGGAGACCAGGCCCTCAATTTGTTGTGTATTCTGTCCAAATTAGTCAGTTAAATGATCCCACGGGCTACCATAAAGTATATAAACAGGTTCTCGTAAGTACCTTTTCTTTTAATTACAGATCAAGTAGTCAACGCTTTCTGCAGACCTTGATTTTAGTAGAAGGGCAAAGTTCTGAAATCAGAGAATGGGACTATATTTTCCAGATTTTTTTCCTTTGCTTTTCTCACTAAAATTCTTTAGTTAAAATATCTTTAGAAAGCCATTTTAACAGGTGGAGGTTTGAAGTGAAAGAATTGACTATCACTCAATAAAAGGCATTTCCAGTCAGATAAAAATTGATATTAAGATTAATGGTCTTTATCCTATAAGAATTTGTCACTCTTAGGGATATACTGAATTACTCCAGAAAATGGAATTGCATGAAATAGTAGGAAGGGGAACTGTATTTCATAGACATAAAGAACCTGGAAAAATGGTGTTTTCTAAAATGGAGTTTCCAGAACATTAAGGTGGAATAAAAATAAAATTTATGTGTTGATCAAAGTTTGGTAGGACACCTGTGCAAGGTTTGAGGTACATCAAAATGCTCTAAAGCCAGTGTTAAAAATCACTACTGTAGACCCTGGCAGTTTAAGATAATTGACTTGAGAATATGTAGTAACCTTTAGAACTATTTCTAAATTCTATCCCTATTTCTCTCTTTATTCAGTTGATCCCTGAGTCCCTAAGGTCTACCTGTCCTTAACTCTATTCTCACTGACACTGCATCATTGATCACCTGGCCTATTACAATATATCCTAACTACTCTAGCTACCTCCAGTCAGGACTATTGTAATACCTACTGTACTGTGTTAACATACTTTGTACGTAACACATTCTTTACACAACTGAATAAAGTTATTTTCAGAAATGTAATCAACACTCTTCCACCAACCCTAATTTTTTTTATAACTCAGAGTTTAAAAATATTCACTGTCTCTGTGAAGGTCTTTGGAAACTTCATTTATTCCATCGTACTCAGGGAATCAGGAAATGTTATATAAATAGTCACTTCACACGATACGCTGGAAATAAATATCAACATGAATCATTCTGAAATTCTGTCCAAATTCTCAGTCTCTGGCTCAGAAAAACTTCATAGGTTTCAGGGCAGCACCTATTGAACTACTGCATACCACAAAAATGTTTTTCCTGATCTAAAAGATACTAGAGGAGATGAGAGGTGAAATGCATATTTAAAAATATATCAATATATTTTGTGCAACATCTCAGGCTGGCTTTTTTAAAAACCAAAAGCCACTAAACAGAATTCTTAACCCTCTATATAAGATGAATTTTAATAATTTTAAAGTAATTTTATTTTAAAAATCAGTTTACTAGAGATAAGAAGTCTTGTCCTATTTTTAACAAGAACATTAATTATGAGATATCTTGGGAAAGGAAATGAATTTATAAGGTAAACCAGGTGGAATCACAGAAAGTAAAGATAAATTCTGAGGTTCCTTCACAACAATCTGGGATTTTCTTTCCTCACTTTTGGGAATATTAGTTGGGGCAAGATACTCTTTATCTCTATGCAAATAAAAATCTGAAATTCATGATTCTCTTATGCTGTCATTTAAAAACTGGATCAGAATTGAGTCTTTTCAGAGCCTCATGAGAATTCTTATTACATTATTTTCTTTGGGGTTTTAATTGGCTTAATTAGTACTTGGTTAGGAGTCAAGCAAAACCACTTTCTTTCAATTCCTTCCTCTGAGATTATTTAGCTCAGTGTTTCTTAAATTGTGTGAGATGGTTGTAGTTGTTTAACCTAAACCTATACTCCAGTTTTAACTAAGTTTGTGAAAAGACTGAGGAAGACACAGTTAAACAAACTTTACTTTTTCTTAAGCCAGGTTTACTAAGGTATAACTTACATATAGTAAAATTTTCGCTCTTTAAGTATAAAGTTTAATGAATTTTGAAAAATATATACTGTCTTATAACTACCACTGCAATAAAGTTATAGGACATTTTAATCATCCTACAGAGTTCCCTTAACACCCTGCAATCAATTGAAATCAATAACCCCCTTAGCCCCCAGCCTCTGGCAATTTTGATCTGATTTCTGTCACTTTTTCAAAGTTTCTCCTTCTTCACACTATAAGTAGAAACATACCATATGTTGCCTTTTATGTCTAATTTCTTCAGCATTAATGATTTTGAGATTCATTCATGTCACTGCATTTATCAGTATTTGTAACTTTTTATGTCTGAGCAGTATTTTGTTGTATGGGGGTATTACAACTGTTTTATGTAGCAGATGAGGGACATTTGAAGTTTCAAATGCTAAACCATTTCCCAAAGCAACTGTTCCCTTTTTCATCTCCATCAGAATCTTACTTTAGAACTTCTGAATCAGAAACGTTTGAGATATACAACATGAATCAGCATTTTAAAACAAACCAAAAAGTGAACTGGTTCTTATGAGGTACCAGGATGCCTATACCCAAGTCTGATATTATTTATCCTAAAACTATTGTCAGAACTATTATTAAGAAATACATATTGAATTATTGACTTTACCAATTATCTACACAAACATGATAGCTGTATGGCCAAATTACAACATATATTATTTTTCTATTGTCACTGTAAAAAGTTATCACAAATTTGGTAACTTAACAGAAAATATTATCTGAGTTCTGTAGAAGTCCAATACAGGTCTTATCGTGCTAAAATCAAGTAGAGGGCAAGTAGTGGCCAGGGCCCTTTGTAGGTGATCTAGGAGAGAGTTTGTCTCCTTACCTTTTTCAGTTTCTCAAGTTTGCCCCCATTCCAGGACTCAGCAACTTCAAAGCCAGCAGTCTCGCATCTCTCTGACTGTTCTTCCGTATTGTGTTTCCTTCTGACTCCAGCTGGGAAAGGTTCTCCTCTTTTAAAAACTCATGTGATTAGATAGGGCACACCTGGTTAATCTAGGCTACTCTCCTCCTCTCAAGGTCCTGAACTCAATCCATCTACAAAATCCTTTTTGCCATATAAAGTAATATACTCACAGGTTCCAAGAATCAAGATGTGCACATTTTGGGGGGTTATTATTCTGCCTACTACAGACCGTAAGATTCTCATGTGATTATTAGAAAACATTGCTTTCCTACTAGAAGTCTGGACTTTGTTTCCATTTCACTTATTTAGTAAAATTAGGAGTAAATTACCTAATCTCTTGGAATTTCTACTTTTCTATCTACAATAAGATCCATAAAACAACGTGCTTATAAAAAACTGATGTCTGAAAAGATAGAACAATCTCAGGAACTTTGTTCATAGCATCTTGGTTTGTTGGGTAAGTGTTTGCAAACATTAGAAATAGCAATAATCTCATGATTCTTGCCTTCAGTCTTCCTTGTGGACCACTGGCAGTAAGGAGAGAACATAGTCTACTGATCTTGGAACCATGCAGTGAAGAGATAGCATGCCTGCATCTGGTCCAATTAGTTAAAAGAAAATTGGTACTTATTTGTCGTGCGGGAGACCCTGCTCGCTGCGCCATTTGTCGTGCAGGGAGTCTGGCGGGGTCTCTGCTTCCGCTCCCCACAAGAGAACGCAGGATATGGTGAGGCCAAAAAGGAACACCCACGGAGCCATAGGTAGGGGAGTCATACCACTATATTCTCTCTGGCGGCACTATACTCTCACTGGAGGCTGGATCCACACTGTCCGCAAACCGCCATCCGCGCTTGCCAGCCCAGCCACCATCTTCTTGCTAGCCCCCACTTTTTTTCCTCTCTCTGCTAGCGTAGCCACAGCAGTTATATTAGTGGCCAATGGCTCACTGGTTACAGCTGACGGCCAACTAGCCACAGCTGATGGCCATGCAATCACAGTTGATGGCCATTTACTACCTGAGCCAGGCACCTATCTATGTGAGGCTGAGAGCCTGGAAACTTCTTTCTGGGGCTCTGCCCCCACATTATTTTAAGACCAAATATACTCCAAGTTAAAAAATACAGTTTATATATTTTGAAACATTTCTCAAAGCATTTAGATAATTAATATATGCTACCTAAACAATTTGCTAAATGTGAAAAATATTTAAGAATATGCTTTTGAACATGATTACCAAAATTATTTGGTTTATATTTATGTGCATTTAGGAGTTATAATAAAGAGAGAAAAACCTGAGGTTTGAATTTAGAAAATATGGGTTTTAATCCTGAATCTATCATGCATGTACTAACATACTGAGAGACTTGAGATAAGCATATAACATCAATCTCCTCATCTGTAAAATGTAAATAATGATGCCTCCTCCCAAGAGTGTAATGTATATCAAATGAGAAAATAATTGTCAAAGCTAGAGTCTTCATCATTATCATTTTTAGTACCTACCTCATAGCATTTTGGGATCATAAAATGAGATGTTATATATAAGGCATGGAACCTGAGGACTGGAACCTGAAAATGTAAAAATGTCAATAAATGTATCATCATTATCATTGGCAACGTATCTAAAAGTCTAATGTTTCCCCTTCTGTTCCAAATATTGGCCAATTAATGATTAACAGACATGTTATATGCCACTCACAATATAGCAATTTCACTCCTAGATATAAATCTCAGAGAAACTCAAATATCTGCATGATGAATGTGGGGACAGAGCCCCAGAAAGCAGTTTCCAGGCTCTTGGCCTCACGTGGAAAGGTGCTGGCTAAGGTAGTAAATGGCCATCAACTGTGATTGGATGGCCATCAGCTGTGGCTAGTTGGCCGTCAGCTGTAACCAGTGAGCCATTGACCTCTAATATAACTGCCGTGGCTACGCTAGCAGAAAAATGGGGGCTAGCAAGAAGATGGTGGCTGAGCTAGCAAGAGTGGACTGCAGAGAGGCAGATGCCGCCAGCGAGAATATAGTGATATGACTCCCCTACTTATGGCTCCGTGGGTGTTCCTTTTTGGACTCACCGTGTCCTGCATTCTTATGTGGGGAGCAGGAGCTGAGACCCTGCATGACACCCCGCGTGACAAATGGTGCAGCGAGCAGGGTCTCCCACACGACAATGAAATAGGAGAATGTTCATAGCAGCAGTGTCTGTAGTTGCAAAAATTTAGAAACAACTTTTATGTCCACCAGAAGAATGTGCAGCTAACTTGTGGAATAGTCATTCAATGGAATATTATGTGGCATTTAAAATGAATCAACTATAGCTGCATGAACAAAATGGATAACTCAATACATATTAATTTGTAAATAAAAAGGTTAAAAGGATTTAACTATAATAAGATATGTACTAAAATATGATATATAAACTTTTAAATCATTACATTTATAGTGGAAGTATAAAGAAATGTACGTAGAGTTGGGAGCAGAGTTGCCAGATAAAGTAAAATATGAATTTCAGATACATAACCAATATTTTTTTTTAGTATAAGTATGTCCTATGTAATATTTGGAAACTAAAACGTTTTTGGTTGTTTATCTGAAACTCAAATTTTATTTGTGTTCTATATCTATACTTGCTAACTCTGGCAACTCAATGAAGGAGGAGGAAATGCAGAAAGGATTCAATTGTGTTGGTGATGTTTTATTTCTTAAGCTGTGTGATGGGTAAATGGTATGTATAGCACTATTCTTTATGACATTTCCAAAGTCTTAAATATTTCATAGCATGTTAAAATATTAATAGCGAAAATGAAGCATTTGTCAGAAGAAAATCTCTAGTTAAAAGATAAAACTAAGAGCCAAATCCAACAAGAATCAGGAAGGATAACAAAGGCTAAATAAATAAATAAATCATATAAAATAAAAAGAAATACTATGAAAAACAAGGGTGATAAAGTAGTTATCATGCTCTATTTTTGAGTTATTAATATCTTTTATTTTATGGCATTTTTTTTGACCAGATCACTGACCTACGATGAATGCTTGATTAATGAATTATAGAATTCAACCCAGAAGCAAAAGCTTGAATATTAGATGTGTTCCAATACTCTGTAATAATTTGTTATGTTTCAATCAATGAAAATAAATTTGAGCACAGGTAAGAACCATAATAAATGGAACCTTTCAATCTATAAAACAAGTTGCAAAGTCTTGGCCATAACTTTATTTTAAGCCTAAAAGATAATAAAATGAAGATATGAAACAGAATACTGAGGTACACATTTACTTCTCTAGTCAAAATTAGAAAACAGTGGCTCTCAATCATGGAGAAGGATCACATTAAAATCACCTGGACAGTTTTCACAATATGAATGCCTGGCACTCACTGCAAGCAAGTCTAATTTAAATGGTCTGCAGAAGGAAAAAAAAATAATTGATAGTTTAAAAATGGATTCTAATATATGGTCAGGGTTTAGATCCATTGACCTAAAACCTGAAAAGCCCATACATATGTAAGAGATAGTATAAAATTAAAATGCTTGCCCTGTGGATGTAAGAGTTGGCTCCTCAGAGAATAACGTCAATTATCACCTGACTTCATTGACTTCATACCAAGGGTTTAATATAAGTGATAGCAAAACACGTTGCACATAGTATTGAATAAACAGATCTTCACTGAAATAGTTTTAGTGCATAATACTACCCTGAAGGATAATGGTACTTGGAGCTTACATACTAAATCATGAGAACTCTAAGTGGAATATTAAGAAAATGGGAAAGGGGAGAGGGGTCCAAGGTGGCAGATTAGGTAAATGCTATACCTACTGCATCCCAGGATTACAACAAAATTACAAATAAAGTATAGAACAATCAACTTCAAGAATCATCTGAAGACTAGCTGAACAGAACACTTATAACTAAGGATATAAAGAAGAGGCCACATCGAGATTTGCAGAAGTGGGGGAGACACTAAGTGGGCTAGCCCCAAGCCTATGGATGGTGGTTGAATGCTGGGAGGATACCTTGATGTCAGATGTCCCCCCTAAAGAAGGAGGGATCCCAGCCCCATAAAAGAGGAGTTCCCATGGCATCTGGCAGTGAAAATCAGCGAGGACTCTATCTGCCCTTCCGGGGAGGGCAGAGGGTGGCTGGAAATCCAGATGTCCTCATATAGAGCTGGCACATGGACTTGCTTACTTGTAGGCATTCACCTGGTCTCTGGTGGAGGAGTAGCAGCTGAGGAGGCCCAGGGACATGCAGGCAAGGACTGAGTTGTGTGGCTTCAGGGTGAGTGCTAGAGGGACAGGAGCAATTGTTGTTCCTGTGGGGAGCCTGACCCAATTGCGTACAGGAAGGTGCCATCTTTCCAGTATTAAGTCCTCCCTCAAAGGGCCAAGTTTGGAACCACACTGGTCTCATGGAATCTGTGCATGCCCTCCACCTTGGTGACGCCTTGAGTCCCCCCACCTCCTGACCAGCTGGTGCTATATTGCCCAGGACACTCTTGACTGCTGGGCTGCTGGACCCCCCCACAAGCTGCAGAAGCATTTCTGTAGCTGGTGGATGGCCTGCAATGGCCCAGGAAATGTTTTCTAGTGGGCAGTAACCCAACACCTGCACTGCAGCATCTCCTGAACGGTCTTGGGAACCTGTAGGCCTGAGAAGGGCAGTGGCTGGCCATGGTGATCTAGGGGCATTTTTGTGGGGTGCTCACAGGCCCAGCAGCTGTGTGGTAGAGAGACTACACTGACTTTGTAAAAACCATTGAAGACACACCCTACCCACCTAGAGCTTCATTGCCAGGGGCACTCTGGGTGCCTGGGTGGCTGGCCCTGCCCCACAAGCTGCAGAAGGTTTTTGCAGCAGGGGAGAAACTGATGACGGGAGATTTTGGCGGTGGACAGTGACCCAAAATTGGTACCGCAGAAATTTGGACAGTTCTTGGACATTTGCAAGACCGAGGCAAGCAATGGCTGGGTGCGGTGCACTTGGGGGCACTATGAAAAGTGGTCACAGGCCAAGCACTGCCCCAGGATGAGCGGTGGGTGGCACAGTATTCTTGGGGCACTGTGTGATGAAGACACAGACAGGGCACTGGCATAAGAAATTAATCTACATTAACTTTGTACAAACTACTGGCCATATCTTGTGACTCCCTGGGACTCTGCCCTGTCCAGCTAGTGCTGCATTGCTGTGGGCTGTCTCAATACTGGGTCAACTAACCTGGACCACACACCTGAGGAGGCTCTTTTAACAGCTAGGTCTTACAAGCAGCTGACATATGGTAATAAGACTAGGGGACCCTGGGAGGACCCGATAAAAATGGCGGGGTGAGGTGAGTCTCTGTAAATCTCCCATGCAATTTACAACAAATGGAACAACTATAACTTCACAAAGGACTCCCACACAGCAGACACACAAGACAAAGAGGCCCACTACTGAATTCACCTAAAGGTGGTTGAATCGTGCAAGTGAGGGAGGCGGGAAGGGAAAAGTGCGAAGACAGAGCCGCTGGGGAGCAGGACGCAGACCTAGCTCAGTGCTCCAAGCTCACTGCATCCCAGAACTACCGTAGCTGCAGGAGAAGGAAGAACTCAGACTACTAGGGCTCCGCTTATGGCCCACAGGGCTGAGGGGGCAGCATATAACACAGCTGAACCCAACGCTCACGGCAGAGATCACCGAGAAAAGACTGAGGGAAGAAGGCTGAAAACAGTGGTTTAAGCCCTCACTGCACAGCAGAGAACAGATGCCTTAGGCACTGAGATTAGCCTCCCCCTCCCTACCCTCCCATAGCTTGTCCAGCCCCACCTGCCCAGTGCTAGAAGCAAAACAGTAGCAGTGTCAGATCAAAAGAACAGAATATTTGCAGTTCTGAGAACCGCAGGCACAGATTGGCAGCACAACTAGTTCCGGCAAAGAGGAGGGAGCTGTGGAAACAGGACCAGCTGTGGTGGTGGTCGCTGCCATTGCTCTGGACCACTTCTCACAACTCACCGCCCCTGACCCCACCTATCTGGGTGGATCCCTGCAGGAGTAAACAGAACTGCTGAGATATACGGGCTCTGAATGTGGTGCAGAAAAAGCTGTGGAACTTCAAACGCTCTCCACATATCCACACGGACACTGCACCCTGTGACCCAGGCGAACCATTAACAGAGGAGAAGCCCATCTCCCAGGGAATCCCCCCATTGGGTGAGATGCTGGAATAGTGCAGAGAAAACATAGCACTACCGTGAGAGAGAGAAAAAAAGACTTCAGATGGAGAGAAAATAAAACATTCTACCAACAAGTACTGGAAAACAAAAGAAAGACCTCTTCCTATCAACCTGTTGCAGAAGCCTATCCTGTAGATGTCTAGGAAGAGAAATAATAAGTCAGTAATTGCCATAAATAACCAAGGGAACAAGAAAGCTCTGAAAGAAAGTGAAAAGTCTCCAGAAAAGGAACTTAAATATATGGAAATATGTGACTTAAGTGAAAGAGAATTCAAAATTGCAGTTCTGAAAAAACTCAACGAGATGCAAGAAAACACAGAAAGGGAGTTTAATAAACTCAGAAACAAAATCAAAGAACCACATGAGCATTTTACGAAAGAGATTGAAATTTTTAAAAAGAACCAAATAGAATTTCTGGAGATTAAGAACTCAATAGAAGAAATTAAGAATGAAATAGCCAGCTTAGGTAGTAGAGTTGACCAGATGGAGGAAAGAATCAGTGACATCGAAGATAGAAACCTGGAAATGACACAGATGGAAGAAGAAAGAGACTTGAGACTTAAAAGAAATGAAAGAACTCTACAAGAACTTTCTGACTCCATCAGAAAGAGCAATATAAGAATAATGGGCATACCAGAAGGAGAAGAAAGAGAGAAGGGAACAGAGAATATATTCAAACAAATTGTCGATGAGAACTTCCCAAATTTGTGGACAGAACTGGACCCTCAAATCCAAGAAGCAAATAGAACACCTAATTACCTCAATCCCAACAGGCCTTCTCCAAGGCACATTGTATTGAAGCTGTCTAAAATCAATGACAAAGAAAGAATCCTCAAGGCAGCCAGGGAAAAGAAGACAGTAACCTACAAAGGAAAGCCCATTAGATTATCATCAGATTTTTCAGCAGAAACTCTACAAGCCAGGAGGGAGTGGAACCTAATATTCAAACTGTTGAAAGAGAGAAATTATGAGCCAAAAATAATATATCCAGCAAAAATATCCTTTAGATATGAAGGAGGAATAAAGACCTTTCCAGACCTACAGAAGCTGAGAGAATTTTCTAATACATGACCTGCACTACAAGAAATACTAAAGGAGGCTATTAGACCACCATCAACAGGGACGATTTGTGGAAATCAAAACATAAAAAGGGGGAGAGTAAAGGCATGAACCAGGATATGGGAACGGAGAAAGTAAGAGTGCTGAAGAAAATGGAATACTCTAAATATCAAACTTTCTTTTACATAAACTTAAAGGTAAGCACTCAAAAAAAAAAATGCAGAACTGAAATATATACTGTAATAAAAAGATGAAACAGAGGGAAACATCATAGAATACCACCACACAGAAATAATAAACAACAACAAAAAAGGCAAAGAAACAATGGAGACACAGCCTTACCAGAAAACTAAAGATAGAATGACAGGAAATCCTCACATATCAATAATCACCCTAAATGTAAATGGACTGAACTCACCAATAAAAAGGCACAGAGTAGCAGATTGGATCAAAAAACTAAACCCAACCATATGCTGTCTCCAAGAGACACATCTCAGCTACAAGGACAAGCATAGACTCAAAGTGAAAGGGTGGAAATTGACACTCCAAGCAAATGGTATCCAGAGAAAATCAGGTGTAGCCATACTGATATCAGATGAAACAGACTTCAGGGTGAAAAAGATAACAAGAGACAAAGATGGACATTTCATAATGGTAAAGGGGACTATACAACAAGAAGACATAACAGTCATCAATATTTATGCCCCCAATCAGGGAGCATCAAAATATACCAAGCAACTACTAACAGAACTAAAGGGAGAAATTGACCAAAACACAATTATACTAGGGGACTTAAATACATCATTGACAGCTATGGATAGATCATCCAAACAGAAAATAAATAACGAAATAGCAGCCCTAAATGACACATTAGATGAAATGGACATAATTGACATATATAGAGCACTTCATCCTAAAACATCAGACTATACATTTTTTCTAGTGTACATGGAACATTCTCAAGGATAGACCATATATTGGGACATAAAATCAGCCTCAGCAAATTTAAGAAGATTGAAATCATACCAAGCATATTCTCTGATCACAAGGCTTTGAAATTGGATATCAACTGCAAAAAGAAAGCAGGAAAAAACACAAATACATGGAGATTAAACAACATACTTTTAAAGAATGACCGGGTCAAAGAAGAAATTAGAGGAGAGATCAAAAGATACATAGAAACAAATGACAATGAAAATACATCCTACCAAAATTTTTGGGATGCAGCATAAACAGTTTTAAGAGGGAGATTTATATCATTACAGGGCTATCTCAAGAAAAAAGAAAAATCTCAAGTAAATAACCTCACGTTACACGTTAAAAAACTAGAAAAAGAAGAACAAATGAAACCCAAGGTCAGAAAAACAAAGGAAATAAAAATCAGAGCAGAACTAAATGAAATGGAGAACAAAAAGACAATAGAAAAAATTAATGTGATAAAGAGCTGGTTCTTTGAAAAGATTAACAAAATTGACAAACCTTGGCTAGATTCACTAAGATAAACAGAGAGAAGACACTAATTAACAAAATCAGAAATGAAAAAGGGGAAGTTATCATGGTCACTACAGAAATACAAAGGATCACCCAAAAATACTATGAAGCACTATATGCCACCAAATTCAATAAACTAAAAGAAATGGACAAGTTCTTAGAAACATGTAGCCTGCCTAGGCTGCACCATGAAGAACTGGAAAATCCAAACAGACCGATCACAAGTAATGAAATTGAATCAGTCATCCAACACCTTCCCAAAAGCAAAATCCAGGACCAGATGGCTTCACTAGTGAATTCTACCAAGCCTTCAAAGAGGATCTAATACCTGTTCTACTCAAACTCTTCCAAAAAATTGAAGAAACAGTACTCCCTAACTCATTTTATGAGGCCAACATTACCCTGATACCAAAACCTGGTAAGGACAACACAAAAAAAGAAAACTACAGACCAATATCTCTGATGAATACAGATGCAAAAATCCTAAACAAAATTCTAGCAAATCGAATACAACAATGCATTAAAAAGATTATTCATCACGACCAAGTGGGGTTCATCCCCGGGGCACAAGGATGGTTCAACATCCGCAAATCCATCAATGTGATACATCACATAAACAAAATAAAGGACAAAAATCATATGATTATATCAATTGATGCAGAAAAAGCATTTGACAAGATACAACATCCATTTATGATTAAAACACTTAATAAAATAGGTATAGAAGGAAAATACCTTAACATAATAAAGGCCATATATGACAAATCCTCAGCTAATCTCATAATTAATGGTGAAAAACTGAAGCCCTTTGCTCTACGTTCAGGAACACGACAGGGCTGTCCCCTATCACCTCTGCTTTTCAACATAGTGTTGGAAGTCCTTGCCAGAGCAATCAGGCAAGAGAAAGAAATAAAAGGCATCCAAATTGGGAATGAAGAAGTTAAATTGTCACTCTTTGCAGATGACATGATGCTTTATATAGAAAACCCTAAAGACTCCACCAAAAAGCTATTAGAAACAATCAACGAATACAGTAAAGTTGTCGGCTACAAAATCATTGTACAAAAGTCCATTGCATCCCTATATACTAACAATGAAATCTCAGAAAAAGAAATACAAAAAACAATTCCTTTTGCAATTGCAGCAAAAAGAATAAAATACCTAGGAATAAACTTAACCATGGATGTGAAAGACCTATATGCTGAAAACTACAAGACATTTTTAAAAGAAAATGAAGAAGACACAAAGAAATGGAAAGACTTTCCGTGCTCATGGATTGGAAGAATCAATATAGTTAAAATGGCGATATTACCCAAAGCAATATACAGATTTAATGCAATCCCCATCAGAATCCCAATGGCATTTTTTAAAGAAATAGAACAAAAAATCATCAGATTTGTTTGGAACCACAAAAGACCCCGAATAGACAAAGCAATCTTAAGAAAAAGCAATCTTAAGAAAAAAGAACAGTACTGGAGCTATCACACTTCCTGACTTTAACTTGTACTACAGGGCTACAATAAGCAAAACAGCATGGTATTGGCAGAAAAACAGACACGTAGACCAATGGAAGAGAACTGAGAACTCAAAAATAAAACCACATAAATATGGACAGATAATTTTTGACAAAGAAGCGAAAAACATACAATGGAGAAAAGACAGCCTCTTCAATAAATGGTGCTGGGAGAATTGGAAAGCCAAATGCAAAAGAATGAAACTAGACTGCTGTCTGTCACCATGTACCAAAATTAATTCAAAATGGATCAAAGACTTAAGCATAAGACCTGACACAATAAACTGCATAGAAGAAAACATAGGTACTAAACTTATGGGCCTTGGGTTCAAAGAGCATTTTATGAATTTGACTCCAAAGGCAAGGGAAGTGAAAGCTAAAATAAATGAATGGGACTATATCAAACTTAAACGCTTCTGCAAAGCAAAAGAAACCATCGACAAAATAAAGAGGCAACCAACTGAATGGGAAAAGAATTTTGCAAACAGTGCCTCCGATAAGAGGATAATATCCAAAGTATACAAGGAACTCATGCAACTCAACAACAAAAAAACAAACAACCCAATTGAAAAATGGGCAGAAGACCTGAAGAGACATTTCTCCAAAGACAACATACAAATGGCAAATAGACATGAAAAAATGCTCAACATCACTAATCATCAGAGAAATGCAAATCAAAACCACAATGAGATATCACCTCACCCCAGTCAGAATGGCTATCATCAACAAGACAAATAGTAGCAAGTGTTGGAAAGGCTGTGGAGAAAAAGGAACCCTCATACACTGTTGGTGGAATGCAGACTGGTGCAGCAGCTAAGGAAGGCAGTGTGGAGGTTCCTCAAAAAATTATGAATAGAATTACCATATGATCCAGCAATCCCTCTCCTGGGTATCTACCCAAAAAATTTGAAAACATTTATACAGAAAGACACGTGTGCTCCAATGTTCATTGCAGCTTTGTTTACGGTGGCCAAGACATGGAAACAACCAAAATGTCCTTCGATAGATGAATGGATAAAGAAGTTGTGGTATATATACACAATGGAATACTATTTGGCGGTAAGAAAAGATGATATAGGACCATTTGTGACAACATGGGTGGATCTTGAGAGTATAATGCTAAGTGAAATAAGTCAGACAGATAAAGCAGAGAACTATATGATTTCACTGATATGTGTTATATAAGCCAAAAAGAACAAGACAAACAAATGAGAAACAAAAACTCATAGACACAGACTATAGTCTAGTGGTTACCAGAGGGTAAAGGGTGAGGGGGGTGGGGGAAGAGGGTAAAGGAGATCAAATATATGGTGATGGAAGTAGAACTGATTCTGGGTGGTGAACAACACAATGGTATTTATAGATGATATAATACAGAATTGTACACCTGAAATCTATGTAATTTTACTAACAATTGTCACCCCAATAAACTTAAAAAAAAGATTTGGAGAGACCCATCTACTAAAGAGATATATTTGAGTATCTGAGAAATAAGTGATAAAGGCTGGAAGCAGCTCAATCCCACCCTAATTAATATAGACAAAGGTAGGTACATACTGGAAACTACACAGGATGGCAAAATAGTCTCAGAATCCCTCCAGTTTTGCATAAGCCTCTCTGTAGTAAAAATAATATATGGTCTGTTATGAGTCCACCCAGTCCTTTCCAGAGCTCCAAGTGGCAGAAAAGCAAAAAAAGCACTCCTTGGGAAAAGTAGTCTACAAAACTAATATAAGAACTAAACTCATCACAAGGATATCTGGGTAGGACTTACTTTTTTTTTTTTTTTTTTTTCTTACAGGGCTCATTCAAACTATTTTCTCCTTTTACATATTAAAAAAAAAACCTCTTGATTCCTTAGTAAATGTTTTTGGCACAAACCGCCATACTTCCCTCCTTTTATTCTCTCCCACACAGACTGTACCTATTAATTTTGACATTCATTATAAGAGTCATCCCACTACATTTCAATTGTGTGCATTAAAGTACAATGTATTTTCTCCATTACTCACCCTCGTTTATGTTCCTAACTTTCTTTTTGGTAGTGTATAAAACCCTGTTCAAGATCATTTTCCTACCTTAATCCACTGTTTTAATTTTCATGTAAAAACTACCAGCCAGTATTGCTGAAATCTGTTTTATAAATAAATTATATACATATATATATATAATCATACTCATATCCACTTATTGTACTTAGGTAGTATTTTACATTATGTAGTATTACATATCTTATTGCTACTTAATGCTTCCTTTAAAATTACCCTTTAATATTTAAAAACCACTTAAAATATGGTCTGTTTGACTTTTATAATATTAATACTAGTGGCAAATATTTGTCTGAACTAATAAATAGCTTTTCTGGAAACAAACAAAAAAAGACTAGGGGACCCTGGGCCTTTTCCTAAGCTGCCTCAGGCCCACTACTGGTGGCAACCAGCCCTTGTTCACAGCAAGGCCAAACCCACATGCATCTAAGTCTAGCGAAGTCAGCAGCCAACCATAGATAGCCTTGTGGTTCCTACCAGGCAGCCATGGGCTGGTAACGGGCAAGGCTGAAATTGGGCTGCATGGAAGCCCTTCCTAAGAGACACCAGAAACAGCACACCCAGAGGCCAGCTTCAGATCACACCAGAGCACTAGCTGGTTAGCCCCACAAGCAGCACACCCAAAAGGGGATCTCAACATGCACAATCTCCCATGGCTGTGACTCCTTCTCTGAGAGGTCAGACCCCACACAGCAGCTCATACACTGTGAACAGAGCCAATCCTCACAGTCAGTCAGCCTGGGAGTCAATTCCAACCACTGGCATGCCGAAAGCAATCAAGGTTCAATGACAACAACACATTCAAAGGAAACCCGTGTAACACACACACTACAGATTAGGGTGATTGTGCCATTGGACCACACAGGAAACATACTACATAAGGCAGTCTGGCAAAGACTGAGAGACATAGGATATCTACCTAAAACATAGAAGCAAACACAGGAGAAAACAAACAAAGATAAAAATTATGAATAATAAAATGGTAATAACTATGTACCTATCAATAATCACTTTAAATGTAAATAGATTAAATATTCCAATCAAAAGATATAGGGTAGCTGAGTGGGTAAGAAAAGAAGACCTACGCATATGCTGTCTACAAGATACCCACCACAGATCGAAAGACACACACAGACTGAAAGTGAAGGGATAAAAAATATATTTCATACAAATGGAAATGAAAAAAAAACCCAGAGTAACAACAATACTTACATCGGACAAAATAAACTTTAAAATGAAGGCTATAATAAGAGACAAAGCAGGACATTACATAATACTAAAGGAATCAATCAAACAAAAGGAACTCACTCTAGCATCTAACATATGAGCACCTAAATATATGAAACAAATATTGACTGACATAAGGGCAGAGATCAACAGCAACACAATCACAGTCGGGGACTTTGACACCCTACTCAAACCAATGGACAGATCTTCCAGGAAGAAAAATCAAAAAGGAAAGTGGCCTAAAATGACACAATAGACCAGATAGATTTCATTGATATTTTTAGAGCATTTCAGCCCAAAGCAGCAGAATATAACATGTTTTTCAAGTGTACATGGAACATTTTCCAAAATATACCACACATTAGGCCACAAAATAATTCTCAATAAATTTAAGAAGACTGAAATCATATCAAGTGTCTTCTTTGATCACAATGGTAAAAAACTAGTAATCAATTACAAGGAAAAAAAAAAAAAAACGCTGAAAAACACACAAACACATGGAGAGTAAATAATATGCTACTAAATAATGATTGGGTCAACAATGAGATAAAGGAAGAAATCAAAAGATACCTTGAGACAAATGAAAATTAAAACACAAAGCCCCAAATTTTGTGGGACACAGCAAAAGCAGTCCTAAAAGTGATAGCCATAGCAATGCAGGCCTACCTAAAGAAACAAGAAAAATCTCAAATCGACAGTCTATCTTTACACCTATGGGAACTGTAAAAAGAATAGCAAACAAAGCCCAAAGTGAACTCAAGGAAGGAAATAGTAAATATCAGAGTGGAAATAAAATAAAGACAAAAATAAATAAATAAGTAAGTAAATAAATAAATAAATAAATAAAACCAAGAAGTAATTTTTTGAAATGATAAAATTGATACGCATTTAACCAGACTCAAAAAAAAAAAAAAAAAAAGGATAGAGTACTCAAATAAATAAAATCAGAAATGAAAAAGGAAAAGTGACAACAGATACCAGAGAAATACAAAAAAATTAAGAAAATACTATGAGTAACTATATGCCAACAAATTGGACAGTGTGGAAGAGATGGATAAATTGCTAGAAACATACAATCTTCCAAGGCTGAACCAAGAAGAAACAGAAAATCTGAACAGATCAATTACTACCAATGAACTTGAATCACTAATCAACAAGGTCCTGGTCCAGATGGCTTCACAGGTGAATTTTACCAAACATTCAGAAAAAAATTAACATCTATTCTCCTCAAAATATTCCAAAAAAAATCTAAGAGAAGGGAAGGCTCCCAAGCTCATTTTACAAGACCATCATTACCCTGATTTCAAAATCAGACAAAAACATCACAAAAAAGAAAACTATAGGCCAATATCCCTAATGAACTTAGATGCAAAAATCTTCATCAAACTATTAGCAAACCTAATTCAACAATGCATTTAAAAGATCATACACCTTGAGTAAGTGGGATTCATTCCTGGTATGCAAGTTTGGTTCGATATCCATAAATCAGTTATGTGATATTCCACATAAACAAAATGAAAAATAAAAATCATATGGTCATATCAATAGGTGCAGAAAAGGAGTTTGACAAAATCCAGCATCCATTTATGATAAAAACTCTCAGCAAGGTAGGAACAGAGGGAACGTATCTCAATGTAATAAAGTCCATAGATGACAAACACACAGCTAATACCACACTCAATGAGGAAAAGCTAAAAGCATTCCCCTTAAATCATGAACACAACAATGCCCATTTTCACCATTTTTATTCAACATAGTACTAGAAGTTCTAGCCACAGCAATCAGACAGGAAAAAGAAATAAAAAAATGCAAATGGAAAAAAAAAAAAAAAAATTATTATTATTTGACATAATAATATATATATATATACCGAAAAGAAAGATTAAAAAAAAAACTAGAAGAACTAAAAAAATTTAGTAGTAAAGTAGGATAAAAAAAAAAAAATAAAAAATTTTTTTTTTTTTTTATATAATAACAAAATTATCAGAAGAGAGAAGAAAGAAAAAAATCTCATTTACAATTGCATCAAAAAAAAAAAAAACTCAGGAAGAAATTTTAACCAAGGAAATAAAAGACCTGTACTCAGAAAATTGTAAGACACTGAAGAGAGAAATAAAAGAAGATTCAAATAAGTGAAAACATACCCTGCTCATGGGTAGGAAGAACTAATATAGTTAAAATGTCCATATTACCCAAAACAATATGTAGTTTCAACACAATCCCTACCAAAAAACCAGTGACATTTTTTACACAGCTGGAAACAAAAAAAAAAAAAATTTATATGGAACATAAAAGACCCTGAATAGCCATGGCAATCCTGAGAAATAAGAACAAAGTTGGAGGTATCACACTACCTAATATCAAGTTACACTACAAGGCTATAGTAATCTAAACAGCATGGTAGTGGCATAAAAAACAGATACATAGATCAATGGAACAGAACAGAGAGCTCAGAAATAATCCATGCTAATATAGTTATTTAATCTATGACAAAGGAAGCAAAAATTTACATTGGGGTAAAGAACATCTTTTTAATAATTGGTGCTGGAAAAACAGGACAAATATATGCAAAAAATGAAACTGCACTGCTTTCTTATAGTACATACAAGAAAATAATCAAAATGGATTAGAAACTTAAATGTAATACCCCAAACCATAAAACTCTTAGAAGAAAATATGGTGAGTAACCTCTCAGACATTACCCTTAGTAGTATTTTTATGATATATCTTTTCAAGCAAGGGAAACAAAAGAAAAAATAAACAAACGGAACTCTGTCAAACTAAAAAGTGACGTATAATTTTTTCAATGCATTGTTGCATTCGATTTGCTAGAATTAGAGCCATTTGTGACAACATGGATGGATCTTGAGATTATAATGCTAAACGAAGTAAGTCAGACAGAAAAAGTTGAGAACCATATGATCACTGATATGTGGTATATAAAACTGAAAACAACACAGGAACAAGACAAACAAATGAAGGAAACAAAAACTCATAGACACAGACAATACTTTAGTGGTTGCCAGAGGGTAGGGGGAAGAGGGGTGGTAAATGAGGGTAAAAGGGATCAAATATATGGTGTTGGAAGGAGAACTGACTCTGGGCGGTGAACACGCAATGTGATATATAGATGACGTATCACAGAATTTTACACCTGAAACCTATGTAACTTTATTAAAAACTGTCATCCCAATAAACTTTAATTAAAAAAAATAAAGAGGAAAAAATGTAAAGTTTTCACAGCAGTGGAAACCATTAACAAAACAAAACACATCCTACTGAATGGGAGAAGATATTTGCCAATGATACATCTGATAAAGGGTTAACATCCACAATTTATTAAAAAAACTCATACAACTCAGCACTAAAAGAACAAACACCCAATTGAAAAATGTGCAGAGGATCTGAATAGACATTTCTCCAAAGAGGACATACAGGTGGCCAACAGACATATGAAAAGATGCTTAACGTACTATATATCAGAGAAATGAAAATAAAAATCACGAGATACCACCTCACTCCTGTCAGAATGGCTATCATCAATAAATCAACCAACAAGTATTGCTGAGGATGTGGAGAAAAGGGAACCTGTGTGCACTGTTGGTGGGATTGCAAATTGTTGCAACCACTATGAAAAACAATATGGAGATTCCTCAAAAAATTAACAATAGAACTACCTATGACTCAGCAATTCCACTCCTGGGTATCTATCCAAAGAAATCCAAATCACTAATTCAAAAAAATCTATGCATGCCCATGTTTCCTGCAGAGTGCTGTTTATGATAACCAAGATATGGAAACAACTGAAATTTTATGATGATTGCATAAAATAATTGTGGTACATTTATACAATGGAGTATTACTCTGTCATAAAAAGGAATGGAATCTTACCATCTGCAACAACATGGACAGACCTAGAGGGTTTTATACCAAGTGACATAAGTCAGACTGAGAAAGACAAATACCATATGATCTCACTTATATGTGAAATCTGAAAATCAGAATAAACAAGCAAATAAAACAGAAATAGGCTCACAGATACAGAGAACAAAGTGATGGTTGCTAGATGGGAGGGATCTTGGGGGATGGGTGCGAAAGGTGAAGGGATTAGGAAGTACAAATTGGTAGTCACAAAATAGTTACAGGGATGTAAAGTATGGTATGGGAATATAATCCATAATATTGTAAAAATTATGTAGAGTGCAAGATGGGTATTGGACTTAGTGGGGGGATCACTTCACAGCCTAACCACTGTGCTGTACTCCTGAAACTAATATAAAATAAAATTGAATGTCAACTACAATTAAATATTTTATATATATATATATATATATATATATATATATATATATATATATATATATAATAAACACATAGTCATGGGATGTAAAGTACAGCATAGGGAATATAGTCAATGGTATTGTAACAGCTATGGACATGTCAGATGTATAAATAGACTTGGTGGGGTTATCACTTTGTGAGGGGTCTAACAACTATGTTGTTTTGTACACCTGAAACTAATAAAAGAAATGAAAATGGGAAAAGTTCTAATTTCCAAATGTGGAGAATAAACATTTACTAACGTTTTATCTTAGAATGAAAATACTTCAGTGTCTCCTAGCAACCCCCTGCCTTTACCACAATGGGATGGATTTAAGACAGTCAGTTTTTATTTCTACTTGAGTAACATGGGCTTTGGTTTATGGCCTTTTTTTCTCTTAGCCTCATAATTAAATGACTAAATCCCATCCACAGCATTATCTACAGAACATGATTGGAGAAAGATTAGCCATTAAAGAGAGGCTGCTATTATGGCTTTTGAGGCCTATAACCACCCACTCTCTTAGGAATCCTATTATAACTGAGCATTTGTGTTATTGGTATTGCAACTCAATTCACATATATCAAGCTGTAAATTTCATTTACAGTCAATCCATATTTTAGGTCTCTTCGAGTAACTTACGTATTTTTGTCTTTTACTTTGGAAGACGCTTTGTGCTTCAAAATACTCGCATCTGTTGCCAGTGACTATGGAGCTGCCTTTTGTGGGACAACAAATTATCTTATCCCTATTAACTAAAACCTAAACATCTGCTGCTTACCTTTGGTTTTAGTTAGAGCTTCATAAAACTAACCATGATGCTTCATGTGGTTTGGATCTACTTTCAGTTCAAAAGAGCAGTGATAATACAAGCAATTGTTTCCCCTGGTGAAGAATGCTGATCGGAATCAATTCCATAAATCAGGTTAAACAGACACCATGTACAAATGAATTTTATATATATTTCCTTTCATAATTTAAAACAATTATATCAATAATGCCTTTAAATTCTACTCTTTCAAAACAAAGGACTGGACCAAGTTAAGCAGGTGACCACACATTATCATCCAACTACAGTGCTCGATTAGCTATAAAATGCGTTTCTTTAACAGAATCGCTTTAATGTTTGGTGAGCCTTCATTTTCTTCCCCTTCTTTATGTTTGCCTAAGTAAAGGATTTCTCCTTTTTCCATGTTTAAATTCATTTTACTGACAACAGACATTGCAAACCCCTCAATGATTTCTGTGCCAAATGAATTTCTGTCAAAAGGCTGGGATGAAATCTGTCTACTCTTGGTGACCAAATTGATCCAGCTGCAGCACAAGATGAAAGAGATTATTCATCTAAGTTTGGCTGTGCCAAAGCCTGCTGCCTCCTACCCGTCCACGGTTGCTGAAAAGGGAGCAAATAACTTTATCTTATAACCAGAGCTTAGGGTAGCTGAGTGTTTTCATTACCTGTGGACATCAACGGCTTTGGGACATAATTAATCCTGCTGAAATTGCTTCGTTATTTTAATGAGGTTTTTCCTCTTTCCTCTAACCATGATGAAAAGTACAAGGGAAAGAAATTTTTCTCATTATTTCTGAAACTGAAAAAGGGTGGATGAAGTGGAATAGAAACACACAGAAAACGTGAAGAAGAGAGGCACCTGGGCCCACGGCTGCTGATGTCTCCTTGTGCCTCAACAAAGACAAGGGACAGGTGGTGACAAGCAGGCTTTGTGGGCACTGCAAGCACAAAGGCAACATGGCTGCTAGTGCCTTGGTATGTGAAACAAAGTGCTTTTCTCTCCAACTTTTTGGAAGCTGTTAACCCTGAATATTTGAGCATATTTTTTTAAAAAGAGAGGAAAGAGAGAAGAATAGATGTATCTATGCTAACTTCACTCTTCTTCTCTAATAAAGGTACGTGAACACTGCTATGTTTAGAAAGCGGAAGAATGTAAGGTATTCTTTGAGCACATGAGCATTTATATATAATAGGTATTGAAATATTGAAACAGCTTCTGTTTATGTATAAGAATGTCACTGAGATTAATTCTGAACAGTTAATGAGCCAAGTTTCAGAATACTGGTCAGCCTGTAAAATTTTGTTTTCCTTAATAAAGCAGTGACTCAAACTTTAGTGTGAATCAGAATCATTCAGTCATGGATTGCTGGACTCCACCCACACAGTTTCTGATTCAGAAGGTCCAGGGAGGGGCCTGAGAATTTTCATTTCTAACAAATTTCCAGTAGTTGCTAATGCTGCTGGTCCAGAGACCACACTTTGAAAACCCGTTTTATAATCACCATGTGGTGCAGCAGCAGTGTGTTGTTTTGTAGAAGTAGCGAAGGCATGTTTTTGCCCTTCACTGTGAAGAGATTCCTTACAAAAAAAGATATTGAAGCTTAGTACGTCTGAAATGATAGACTGATATTTTACTGTCTTTTTTTTCATTATTCAAAACTAATCACTTGTCATTAAACAGGTCAATGAAGCCACTGTCCTGGATATCTTTCAAGGACCTTTTACTCTTTGCATTTACTTTAAGCATATAATGCTAGAGAAAACACATGCGCTCTATCATTAACCATGACACTTGTTGCTTGAAAGGTTAAGTTTTCATATGAATCAAAAGCTCTAGATCATGACAGAACCTCAGGGTTTTGTGTCATGAAGATTAAACCTAGAAGACACACTATGGATAATGTAGTCCATCCAACTCAATTCCTTCTTTCCAATGACAGGCACTGGGACCCAGAGAGTAGAAGTGCATTCCCAAGGTCACACAGTTATATACTTAAAATGAAAGGCAGACTTAGAATCAAAATCTCTGACTTTCCATCCAATGCTCTATTTTTTACTCACACATTCACACACTGATCCATAGATTCCCTCATTCATTAAACAGTGGTATTATACATATGAGATATGTGTCAGAAACTACTAGGCACTGACCATGCAAAAGAAGGAAAGACTGGAACTCACATCTTCTTCGTGCCATTCTGTTCCCAGCACCATACCAAGGGAAGGTATCTATAACTTTATCTTATAACCAAAGATTAGGGTAGCTGTTTCCCACTTAATCCTCATAGCTACTTTGAAATTACCATCCCATCTTTACTACTGAAAGCACGTATATCGGTTGAACATAAGCATTTGGACCCCAAATTTAGAGATCTTAATATCATAAGAGATGGCTCCTATCCAAGAGAAAATCCAAACCTACACCAACTGGAATACAAATAATGTCAATGAAATGTCTTAAGAACCATAAAAGAGGTAGAACTGAAGGAAGGAACAGTGAACACTGTCTATGAAAGAATGTTAGCAATGCTGACATTTACTGGAAACGTATTATATAGTAAGAAATTAATTTATACCAATCTGATTTTATCCTTTCAACAACTCTAACCAGAAGATACTATTATCCCCATTTTACAAATGGAAAAAAGGAAAATAGAATTAGAAAGTGCACAAATTCACAAAGCAGAGCCTTGTTTTAAGGTAGATGGGTTCAAGTCCAATGCCCAAACCTTTCCCATACGCTCTACTTCACATTGTGTATGCTATCCCAAGGTCTGCCTCTCACTTTCCTGTCTTGAAATGCACAAACCCCTGTGGTGTATAGATTGCTCTGCTTGTTACCTACATATTATCAACAAGCTTCCAGTCTCCTCTAGGAGTTCAATCCTGTGCCTCCAAAAAGTTGCTTTGGTGCACCTGCAGTGCCAGCTGAGAAGGTGCCTGCACAATAGTACTGAAGGTTTTATTAGCAACTTTTTACCCATCTTAGATGCGTCAGTCCACAATGTCTTAGGATGTTTTTCTTTTCTTTGCTAATCATATTGTTATGAGCTTCACTAATAATGGAGCAGAAGAGACAGAGAAATAGAAAGCTCTCTCCTTGGAGAACCACAAACAAATAGCATTTCAAGAGCATTATTTTCATCAAGAAATTTATTCACTCAGAAGACGAATAGAGTTGATAAGCTTGGTGTCCCCAAAGACTTATCCAAACTTGCACTTTCAAAAAATTAATAACACAAAGGAGAGTGCTTTAGGAAATGAGTGGTACCATAACTACATTCTGTTTTATTAGAGAAAGATAGGGTTTCCTCCCAGGGTAACAAGGTTTATCACAGCTATCAGCCCTGCAGACTGATTAGATGTAGTTAAACCCATCAGGGCCATGCAAATGTGTGCTAATTCTTGGGCGGATCATGGGACTCTGGAGACAAATAGCCACCGTATAAGGAGAGCATTATCTTGAGCTGCTGAATGATGCCTGACTGCTGCCTGCTCCTGTGTCACTTTGCTATTCTGACAATGCCATGAGGGACTCTGAGCTTTAAGAACCTCCAGAGACTAATAATGCAAGTACTAATCATTAGCATCTCCCAGAATTCTTGTAGTTTTCATCTCTTCCATATTCTCTGCTGCTGTTTGTGTAATTGAAGAAAACACAGCCAAAGGGAGGCAATTTATCTTGCGAGCCTTCTTATAGCAGAGCAACCTAGCTGGGTTGCACAACAAAAGTCCAGGCAGAGGAAATAATTGATCATTGATCAAATAATTGATCAGGGGCCTGTGGGTGTGGTCTCCTCTTTTAAAATAGATTTAACTTGAAAGATAGAAAAAAAAGTAGTTTTAAGAGGAATTAAAAATCTTTAGACTTTAGTGTTCTCCAAGATGCATCTTCCTCCTGGAAAAAAGCAACCTCAGCAGAGACACGTGCAGGAAGAGCTGCATTTATTATTCAAAACCTATAAATTTGGGGAAATGACATCTTAGGTTAAATATATCTATACTGTGCTTACTGGCTTTGAATCACCAAGTTGAAAGGGTAGTAAGAGATTATTAGTCTAACATAACCAGTTAGCTGCAGAGTACAAAATATAATACAAGTGTCCTAACACTGTCTCAATATTGATTCTGCTATTATTAGGTAGCCTATGACAATAAATATGTAATACCACACTCTATAGAGAACAAAAATCATGCAACTTCTGGAAGGACATGCAAGCATTTACATATCACACACCTTTTGAGAAAACTTTGTAGGTATACAGCTATAAATACAGGTGATCCAGGAATATTTCTAAGTTTTTCAATGAATCTGATAGCTCAAGAGGCACCAGTAGATAAATAAAAGCAGCAAGGAAGGAGTGGGATTAATATCTATTTAGCAATTAGCAGTTTCAATCTCACCTGGGAAGTTGTTAGAAATGCTGAATTTTGGCCCATCCTTAGACCTACTGAATCAGAATCTGCATTTTAACCTGACAATAAAAATGATCTGGGATCATGCTAATAATCTTCTACAGGTTAGCCTTTTAAAAACTCCTTTTTATTTATGTCAGCAGCACCACAATATTTTAATACTTCAGGGAAGCCCACTCAAAGAAAAAAAAAAGATAAAGTATACAAGTAGAAATTAAGGATAACTGGGATCTAAAACATAGTAGAACATTAGAAAATCCCTGCATTCATTTCAAGGGCTGACCCTCAAATTTTCTATATTTTTAAAAAAGTATCTTATCCCAGGTTTCTTTTTATCTTTCATCTTTACCCTCTACATTGGGAATTAGTTCTGGCAACATCATTCCAACTTGTCCTTCTTGGAAAGGAGACATGATGCCTTCCTGGGGTATGATCGTTTCATGGTTACAAGCTTCCACTGATGGAGTTACACTTCACCACAAACCACTTACCATCTAGGTCTCACTTAGCAAAATTGCCCTTCATCTGGTATTACTTCAAATCAGTTGTCTTACTGTTACTTCCTTCCCCATCATTTTATTAGGTCTGCTGATGGAGGAAGGTGATCCCCCAGGATGAGGCTACATCAGTGTGATTAAGGTAATTGTGCTAGACTGCTTAAACACAGAAGCTAAACAAAAGTGGGCTCTTAATATGGGCCTGTGAAAGTCAATATGTTACTGAGACCATAAAGTGTTAGATATATTATTTCCATATCCAATATATCTTGTTCAAAAAAAAAGGAAACAGTAGGAAATCTCAAAGACTATTTTCAACAAATTGGCATTAACATCCTTATGTATATACATTCTTAAAAATATCAAATAAAAGCCCAGAGTTAAGGTATTGAAGAATTCTTACACTCCCTTTATGGGAATTGTTTTCTCATGAACTTACAAAGAAAAAAAAAAATAGAAAGAAATTAACAACCCAGAAAAATATAATTATATACCAGATCCCACTAATCCATATTTCAAAGAGCTATTTGGGTAAAGTAAGACGGTCTCAGTTCTAAGTATATAAGTGAAGCAAATAGATCTGTGAAGAAGGTGAAAAAAGCAGATTAACAGGGATAAGATCTAAAAGATGACAGCTCTTGTGGGACCAGTTGACTGATCCTGGGAAAAAAAAAAAATTTACTGGCAAAATTCATAAGAAATCATACACTGGTAGATTTTTGTCTGTGTTTTATTCCTAATTTCAATCCATAACAGTGTGCATTTGTCTGTATCACTGGAACTTATTGTATTGTGTTCAAATGTTCAAATCAAGTCCTAGAACCAATCCTCAGCCATGAGGGAGTCCTAGGATCTCCTTGATTGATTGAAGCAGTGAGGTCACCGGTCATGTCTAGAACTTAGTGAGATAGCAATAATTGCTGTGTTTCTTTGCCTCCCTTATCTACTTATTACTCCTATTCCGGAACTGAAAAAAATAACTAAGAAACTCATAAAACTGGTCTAGATTGAATCACTGCACCCATGTTTTCATCCTCTTAGCCAGATCTTCAGAATTCTTAGAAAAGTCTGCATTTCTCTCACTTTGACTTTTCTGTGTCTGACAGATGCTATCCCTGTTTTGCCCATGCTTTAAAATTCCTACATTTTTTTTCACTGTTCTCCACAATTTGCTCTCTTCCTTTCTGAGAAAATTGCATCTATCCCACATGAACGCCTTTGAACTCCTTCATATTCTTCCTCTAAATACTGCCCTGTGTCTTCAGGAACCTTCCATTATCCTCATTGGCAAAACTAACCCTCCGACTTGTTTCTTAAGTCTCCTACCTCATATTCTCTGGGTTCCTCTTCTTTCCATTATGTAATTTTTCTGACTTTCAACTGTTCCTTTGCATTGGTTTTTGCTCTCTCCTTTCCTCAAAGGGTTAGATGAGGTGTGATCAAAAGCTACAGTGAAATTTTAAATAAAAAAATTTAAAAATCACAGTGAAAGACACATTGCCATTATTCCCCTCAAAATACTTCACCTTGCTTTGAACACACTAATCCCATTGTTCTTGCCACTTTCTAAAGCAGTTTTGGAAGTACTCTTTCATGTATTTGGTTGTGCTGTCAGTGGCTGTCTCGATATTCTTAATTGATTCAAAACATTTACCTTTCATGGTCATTTTGTCTTTGGGGAAGAGCCAGAAGTCACATGGTGCTAGATCCTGTGAATAAGGTGGATAAAGACACACTGTAATGTTTTTATTTGACAGAAATTGTGGTACCTGAAGCAATGTGTGACATGGAGCCTTTCTTTTCTTTGTGATAAAAAGAAATACAGTGAACGCTGCTGCCAAGTGCCATCCAATGGAAAGGCATGGCTCTTCAATATGGGAAGCAGCTCATCAAACTTTAGTAACAGTGTGTGACAAGTTTCAACTTGTTTGGTGCAGTCAGTTGGGTGTGAGCTACGGTTGAGAGAAGGTGTGTTTTAAAGTGTGTCATAAATTATCCTCTGTCATGATTATGCTCTGTGTCACACATCACTTCTGGTATATGGCAATTTCTGTCAAATAAAACATTACGGTGTGTCTTCATCCACCATATTCACTGGATATGGCACAGTGCAACTTCTGGCTGTTCCCCAAAGTCAAAATGATTCAGGACATCAAGGCAGCCACGACAGTGCAACTAAAGACACCCACAAAAGAGGACTTCCAGAACTGCTTCAGAAAGTGGCAAGAACAATGGGGTGTGTTCACAGCAAGGGAGTATTTTGAGGGGGATTAATAGCTATGTGTCTTACTGTAATGAATTTATTTTTATTTAAGCATTCACTATATTGCTTGATCATACCTTGTATATTTATTCTCCTGCCACCTCCAAACAGCACAAATTAATTTTGTATCTGTATCTCACACCCATTTCTCTCAGACTGATTGCACACACTCGCCTGTGTATATGTATTTTTTGTATATGCCATTACATTAAAGGAGTTTTTTTGTTTGTTTGTTTGTTTTAAATTTAAGCTAAACATCTGAATTCCTTGAACAACAGCAATTAAGAAAACAATGAGACTCACCATAACTTGGACACATTTCTGAGATAATTCCAGTTGCAAGAAAAGACGAACAACAGGGTTCAGCTGCTTGGAGAGGAAAGTGAAGCCTTAGTGGCCCAGACCAAGAGGATACAGAGAAACCTAGGGACTAAGGGCCAAAACAAACGTGTAAGTACTAGTTTCCCAATTTCTTAGTATCTCATTTGCAAAAGGATTAGCTGAAAAGTAAGATTTTAAAAAAATATGTAAGGAAGCCTCCTTTCATGAAATTGCCTCCTTACACTTTTGACCAGAGAAGTTCAATCTAAATAGAAACTTAATATGCAATTATATTTAATACATAAAATTCTGTAAGTCTTTATATTGATTTCTGAAAATAAAAAATATTTAGATAGCCCTTGGGTCATTATCAACAATGGTAGACATGGAACCAAAAGAATAAACTGTTCTATTTATTTCCCTGTTTGTATATTGTCTTTTAACAGAGCAAAGTAACTAAATAAACGTTTGAAATACAATTGGGCTTTTTCACTCCAAAAAGGATTTTCATCAGCACATTAAAAAAAAAAGAAGAAAAAGAAAAATTCTACCTCATTAAAAGAAATACTAGAAATAATAGAAAATCAAAAACAGAAATTTAAACATAAAATATAATAAGCAATCTGTGGAAAGACCTTTCTTTGTTTAAACTATTTCTGACCAATGATGACATATGTTCAAAAGCTTCCACATTGTGTGATAACAGTTTATTCTGACACCTTATGAAACAACCAAATCTCTCCTATTTGGCTTTAGCAAAATATGGATAGAGAGCTTATCCATCACCCTTCTGTTCTTCGAGCAGAGTGATAATACAGAGTACCCTCACACATATTTTTTTTGCCTCGTATCATTCAACACCATCCAAATCAATGAGCCTCTTGTTTTTTGCTACATGCAGTAATTCTAATTTCAGGCATATGCTTCAGGTAGTTATTTACTATTATGAAAGACAGAGTGATACGGGTGTTCAGGTCTTTATTCTTTGTTCCAAGGATGACCACAGAATTAGCTTTTATACAATTTTCAAATATGAACATTTCACGAAAATATGTCAGGGACCCATACTTCTTCTTACATTGTATTTTCTTATCTATCTGCCATCCTTCAGGAAACTAAATACAATACCTCTCCCCATTTTGATTGCACAGATATTACTCTAAAATATTTTAAGCTCCAGGTGATCTTTGAGGTAAATGTGTAAATCCGTTATCTTTAAAAATAAAATTTTTAAAAAATGTTAGTTTTAAATGACCATGGCTGTGAAGAGTGAACCCGGCTAAAATGATTTTTCCTGCCCTAGACACCAGTGACCCAAGCACATAGGTGAAATAAGGTGTAGACTTTGAAACTAAACAGAATGGTTATTCATGTTTTAAGAAAACATGGAAAGGCTCATTTTAGTGCAAACATTCCTCATGTAAAAATATTTTTCCTCACTTTAGTGGGCTTCTAAGTTGATGAGCTGCTTAAAGCAGCAATATTGGCTGCACATATGTTAAAATAGCTGCCAGATGATGGCTGTTCCAAAGATAACACAGGACACCCCCATGGCGTGTAGAAGTAGGAGAGAGAGAGGGACTGATGCAGAACTGACAGTCCTGATAGGAGCAGATGGTGGTGAATACTCACAAAGCTCTTTAATACACACCATCCCTTATTCCAAGCTATTGTATGGGGACTTGCTGAATGCCAGAGTTTTTAAAGCTAATTGTCTTTGTATCTGCTGCCATAACTGTGTTGTCCAAGGGGAAAGCTGGGGGTGAGGGGACAGAAGAGAATATAGCCTGTATTTTCAGGCTTTCTCATACTTACTTATTCAACTGTCTATTAATTATGTAATTTCACAGTTCATAGATTTCATAAGGTGTAGCCAGGAATAGATCAGATACCCTTTGAGGTTAGACAGTGAAAAAAGAGAAGAAATAGGGGAGGACCAGGGTTAGAAAAGGCTATATTTAGCTTCATGAGAAAGTCATAAAATCAAGCTCGGTGTTGAAAAAATATATATATTGATAAAAAAGCATCAGCATGCCTCCAAAGGAAAGTTGGGAGAGATTGGGGGTTTCCCCTGAGACCTAGGTAGAAGTTCCTGAAGAGATGTGCTTCCTGCATGTTTTCTGTGGGAGAGATTTTGTTTCCATGTATCATCTTTAAAGCGCTTGCTGTCTACGTTTTCACTTGCTGAGTATCCACTGTGTGCTGTTGAGAGCTTTAAAGGACGGAATAGACCATGTGTTAGGTTTCTTCAGAGAAACAGAACCAATAATATGTGTAGATGGAGATATTTTTAAAGAAAATAGATCGTGTGATTTTAGAGGCTTGAAAATCCAAATCTACAGAGTATGCCAATAAGGCTAGAGACCCAGAAAATAGCTAATGTTGTAGCTCAAGTCTGATAGCAGTCTGGAGGCAAAAATTCCCTCTTTCATGGGGGACCTCAGTCTTTTTCCGCTTAAGGCTTTTAACTAATTGAATGGAGTGCACCTCATTATAGTGGCTCCTCTGCTTTACTCAGTCTACTGGTCTGAATCTTAATGACATCTAAAAAATACCTTTACAGTAATGTCTAGACTGATGTTTGACTAAAAACCTGGGTACTGTGGCCTAATCAAATTAACACATAAAATTTATCATCGCACAAAATCACCCTTCTCATTTAACTTAAAATGGAATGAACCTCCAAAGAAATTTTTCTCAAGGACACATCTCATATCCATTTTTTTGAACCTGCCTGTCCTTTGTTAAGATCTGTTCAGGAAAATGAAACTTTATGAATTTTGTTTCCCAGGAATATTCTTTAAATATTGCTTTATTTTAAAACAATAACAATTTTGAAATATCAAAAAAAAATTCACCAGTTTTTTCATCTTGATATTAAAATTACCTTTCCCAACAAACTTTTCAATTATAGGAAACTGATTTAAATGAGAGCAAATGGTTTAGTTCTTTCATAGACATGGGGACTTTCAAAGACCTTATTAGCCTAAAATTTAATATTTTAGTCTGGTTATTAAAATAGTCAATGGGATTGGTACTGATTATTTTAGAAGAAGAAAGAGAGGAAGAGACTAAATTCCTTGATTATTTTAATCCATGAAACTCTCATTTCCATTGGGTATAATACATTGAGATTTCTATCTTTGGAGATTTGGATTGAGAAAGAAATATGTGTTTCTTCAACTAAACAAGTATGAACAATAAATATAACACTAAAATTTATTGTAGATGGTGCTTTATTTTTTTACAAAATGTGTCATCTATTTACGAGTCGGCCTCACCAAACTTCCTGAGCCATGCAAGGCAGCTACTGTTAGACCCATGCTTTAGAATTGGCAGATAAGGTTTACAGCAATTGCAAAACTTACTCTTGGTTACTTAAGAGATAAGTGGCAAAAATAGGATTTAAACTGTGTCCATCTTGTTCTAAATCTAAGGAACTTATGGGCTAGGCAACTATATATTAAGCTTCAGTTATACGCCTCAATTTCCTCATTTATCAAATGGGAGTAAAATAACAATTGTTTTAAAGATTACATCAGATAGTGCAGGAAAAGTGATTAACACAGTGATTGGCATAGGGGAAATACTCAATTCTTGCTAGCCTTTAGAATTATTAGCTATCAATAGCCACAACTCTAAGAGGTCTGTGGGAGTCACCTAGTGAACCACTCAGCCCCAGCACCTAGAAAAGAGACTGTTGTTCTGCATCGCAGTGTTGCTCAATGGCATGGCTGCTCAACTGTGCCGAATATAATGTTTTCAATGAGAAAGTTATGCCTTCAAGTTGAGCAATGTCTCCACTTATTATGGCAGTACATAATCAACTGTCACTTTATTGTCAGTGGCCAAAATGTGAGCAAAGGTGAAAATAGTAGCCCCCCCAAAAAAGGAACTGGGGAAGAGGGGGCCAGTTGTAGCAGCACCCACCAGGGCAGAGCTCTTTAGGTATCTTGTGGCTAATAATAGCAAGGAGATCTGTATGAAGCCAAGTTCATTACTATCTCTCCTTATCAGAATTTTAGGGATGAAAATTTATAAGCAAAATTAAAATTTCAACTACTTCAAACTGGTGGTTGACTAAATAGTCATGCTGGATATGATTTTCTGACAAATCATCTTATGAATCATTTAATCATATACTGGTATTTTAAAAGGGTAAATAGTATATCTCCACTTGGCATACAGAGAAACTGAGACATGTAAAACTTAGATTGTACTTAGATTTATAAATCAATGAAAAACCCAGAATGGAATCCAAGTGATGTTTTTATTCATATTATTTGTCTATTCTGAGAACCAAATGCCATCACTTGCATTTCAGAAAGAACAATAAACAAACCTAAATTTCCTTCATAAATCCTGACTAATATAAATTCAGTATTCCAAAATGAAAAAAAAGAAAGCACCTTAGATTAAAATATCAAAATAACTGTCTTCAGAGGAACCAAATGAAATATAAAATCTAAAAGAAGTTTGTTTATATTGACAGGCTCAGTGGAAAAATATCAAAGTCAGTTTGTCTAAGCAATAAACCTATGGAAATAAAGTTGCCAGACATAAATGCTTATGGGTGACACTGTCTATTGTTATGGTCCTAAGAAAATATTGATGACAACTAGACAATACATTTAGAGCATAAAATGCAATGATTCAGCATATTAATATTTCTACTACCTTTTTAAAATATATTTTTAATAGTGAAACATAATGATGACAGACTCCTGAGGAAGAGACCAGTCTTGATTTACAACTTACCTATTCACTGAGGGGAGAACAATTCTTGCTATGTTTTCATCTTTTCCATGCAAAGTCTCAAGTGTTCCAGCTTTGGGAATGGCTAATGCTAAGAAAAGATACTCATTTTTGGTTTATGGCTTATATTGGGTTCTCCTAGAAACTCAACTGTGAGATTATGACTTAAGTGCAAGTAATTTGTTGGGGTAAAAATCCTGAGAGAGTGGGGAAATAAAGCAAAGAAGGGAAAGAAGCCAATATAGAGTGTTTCATAAGCAGGTTAACACTGGATGACTTGGATCCCATCAGGCTGGATACTTTTGGTACAGGGTGAGATATATGCTCTACAGCTTTGCAATGGGAGGACAGAGAGAGTTTGGGCATTTATGCACCAATTTTCATTTGTCATCTGTGGGCAGGTAGAGGTCATTGGTAGTTAATTCCCTAGCACTTCTAGCCTACTCTAACTCAGCCCTCTGCAGTCAGAAAAAACCTTTAGAGTAAAATCTGAAGTTCCTTGCATTAACAAGGCAGTGAGTGCCAGAGGGAGATAGTTTGGAAACCCACAGCATCTGTCACTGTTCTTAGCCCTAGATGTAAACTGAATTCATAATTATAGTGTGGTCATCAGTCTCTAACCCTTTATCTCCTAGACTCTTTGGTTCACAGTTCCTTTGATATTTACTTAGTGATAGCCTAGGGCAGGGATTCTCAAAGACTTTGCTAACACCATATGTCATGGTCAGTTGTGAAATGTGCAGCACTAATGTATTACCAATGAGAGTTCAGATACCAAACTTGCAAATGATTAACCTTTTTAATGAATTTAAAGAACCCCCACGTTATAATTTTTAGCGCATCCATCTAACTCCCTGGACTGATACATTTCTTAAGTGAAAGAGAAAGATAGCATGAAATGTGTGATCTGAAATGCTTATAACCAAGAGCCCATCTCATCTGCCCCATAAACTATAGTGCCTCTCTCAAATGGACAAACTTTATTTTATGGATTAAAAGTATTGGTAGCCACTGGGTAAAGGCAAAAATCTATCGCATATATATTCATTCTAAGTAATGGAATTGCAGAGGATTTGCCAAACACAAATCCTCAAAGAATTTGAGGCATATTCTCTCTTTTTGTGGAAAAAGTTTAAGGTTTATGGGAAATTTAGTTAGACATCTGATCAAGTACTTTCTAAAAGGTATGCAATTATCCAGATTGCAAATAGCATTCAAAATTGGAAAAGACTGGCATGCTATCACATGAACGTTTAAAACTGGTCATGGTGAAGTAATGTGCATTATAATTTTATCCAACCAGAAGAATAATGAAGAGAGAATGTATACATTATAGAATATTTAGTAAAATGTTCTCAAAGCAAAATTTGTTAAATTTTTTAGGCTGTCCAAGAAACGCTATAATAATGGCAAGTATGTATTTCAGTGCATCTTGTAAAATGGAATGAGAGTGGAATTTGTTCAAGAGACCATCATTAGAAAAGACATTAATTATTAATTCATCACATTGAACATTGAGCACTATGCTAATAAAAAGAACTTTGTCTTACATAACTTATTTCATGCATAGAGTCAGAATACACATATAAAAATTTAAATACTAAAAAAGGCATCAGATAATTGTGTATAATTATTTTGAAATGATAGGTTGAGACAATAAGTGCTAAAAATTCATAGGAGGGCCCTATCATTAGTGATGACATGGCTGAGCAGATGGGGTTGAAGTGGACATGAAAGATTGGTATAGTTTGGATAGGATCAAACAGGGTATGATTAGGGTAAGAGCAGAAGAAAGAAACAATGAGTGGAGAGACATTACAAAAGTACTACTTAGAATAGTAACTCATATAATGATTATTGATATATAGTAGCTATTCAATGAATAATTCAATATTCAATAGCTCATTATTCAATAGTTCATTATTCAATAGCTCAATATCTCAATATTATTTTTAAACATGTATAACAACCATTAAAAAGTTGGACCCATGAGTGTGAGATTCATTTCATCTCTACATTTGGTTTAATATACCAATTTTTTTCCAAACATCAGATGGTAGGTAACCAATTAAATAATTTAATGCTACTAAACGTTGATTTTTTTTTTTCTTAAATACTGTTAGGGGGAAAAAATGTCTTTGTTAAAGACAACTGTGAATAATCCCTTTTTATATTATTAAAGGCTTAATTTTCAAGTCAGTCCAGGTTTGGTTCCTCTTACTGTTGAAGAAATGACCTAGAAAACAATAAGAATCTTGCATTTTTTATCATCAATTTTTCCCATTTAATAAGAAACAGTGGAGGAAAAAAAAAATTATATATATATATATATATATAATTTTATATATATATATATAATTTTATATATATATAATTTTATATATATATATAATTTTATATATATATATAATTTTTTTATAAATATATATATATATATATATATATATATATATATATATATATATTTAGGGCAGTGTGAGACACCCAGACACGATAACTTGGGCAAAATTATCACACAAGAAATAATTTCAAAAGTTCATTAATTCATAATTTTGTACAAATGCCACATTGAGGTCTCTACAACATTTCTTGATAACCTGAGTTTCTTGGACCACAAATACAGGTAAAATTTAATGGACATTTAAAATTATGCATAGCCTCATTTATTCCTTATGATAATCCTATGAGGTAGGGAATATTATTATCCTTATTTTACAAATGAGAAAACCGAAACTATAAAAAAGTTAAGAAATTTATCCAAGGTTTTAAAAATAGTAAGATTTGAACCCTAGATGTTTGAGGAACATGACTATTTTTAATATTTCCTTTTTTATTCTAATTTTCTATGCATTTGTCCTATCAATTATTAATCTGACAAAATGTCCATCAACAATCAAATTTTTTCTCAGAAATGTATCACACCTATCATAAGGTTTTTACACGTGTTCTCCTTTGTTCTCATCTCCTTCAGGGATAGCTGTGGCTAGGGCCTCAGCAACCTGAGAAGCCTAGAAAGGCCACCTTGACAAAGCCATTGCTGATACTATTCACCATTATGTTTGACTCTAAATGAAGCTGCTCTATTTGAATTTATTGTCACCCTGTAACAAACCCGAGAAAGGAGTGATTCTGCTATGTACTCAAAATTCTGGACTCTGGATGCCACTACATTCACGACATTGATAGCTGGCACAAAACCAGCTATCAATAGATGCTACTCTAAGAGTAGAGGGTCCTAGTAACATTATTAGCTGTTAAAGCACCAAAGTCACGTTGCATGCTATGACTAAGTTAAGAGAATTCTTGTTGTTTCTGTTATTGTTTGCATTGGCTCCAAGGCAAAGCATTTTCTGTCTCCAAGTGTCTCACAGAGATATATGTAAAAATAGGACTCTTAATATGGGCCTCAACCAGAATCCATGTATACTGAACTGGAAGGCAAATTTGTGTGACCGACACATACTGAATTCAAAATATCTTCTTTTTCAGAGACTTGAGCACATAACTCTTCTCAAGCAGGAGTTCTTTCCAAGAAGCTCCTTAGTCTCTCAGACCAATCTACCAGGGTATTATCTGAAACCCCAATCTTAAGTGCTATGTGACAAACGCATTGAAAAATGTAGGAAATGGCCAAGTCCCATGGAGAAAAAGGCGTAGCTGTCTTATATTTCACCTTCATTTTTGAAAGATATTTTCTCTACACATAGAATTCTAAGTTGGCATTTTTTTTTCTTTCGTTAAAGATATTGCTCCATAACCATAAGGATTGCATTGTTTCTAATAAAAGGGCTACTATCATGCTTATCTCTGTTCCTCTGTATATGTGTCTTTTTTCTCTGGCTGTTTTAAAATTTTTATTTATCATTGGTTTTAACCAATTTGACTATAATATGTTTTGGTGTATTTTGCTTCAGATCAATTGAGTTTCTTGGATCTATGAGTATACAGTTTTCTTGAAATTTGGAAAATGCACAGCCATTGTTTCTTCAAATATGTTTTCTGCCTCCCCTACTCTGACTCTCCAAATGCATG
This sequence comes from Rhinolophus sinicus, assembly GCF_036562045.2. Taxonomy (NCBI): domain Eukaryota; kingdom Metazoa; phylum Chordata; class Mammalia; order Chiroptera; family Rhinolophidae; genus Rhinolophus; species Rhinolophus sinicus. The sequence continues at coordinate 61,202,969 of NC_133752.1, read as the reverse complement.
GTAGTAGCCTGCTTCAAATTGTCCCACAGTTCACCAATGTTTCATTTTTTAAGTCATTTTTTCTGTGTATTTAGACTCTCTATTGCTTTATCTCCAAACTCACTTACCTTCTCTTTCTGAACTGAATAAATCTGTTGATCTTACCAGTGTAATTGTCATCTCACACATAACTTTTTTTTTCATCCCTAGATGTTTGGGCTATTTGTTTCTATATAGCCCATATCTTTCCACCTCATTTGAGGATTCAGTTACATTTCTTGGAAATTTGAGCTGTTTGAGGCTTATTTTTATGATCTGTTACACAGGACAAGAGCAGTCTTTAATCTAGAGCTAATTTTGCCCCACTACTGATACAATGTCCTTAGCAGTACTCTACCACAAGCCATGTATTATGAAAATTTTTCCACTTCGGCTGGTAAGAACTTGTAATTGTTCTGATCTTGTGTGAGGACTGGTCATTATTCTGTCTGTTCCTTTCACTGGATGGCTCTTCCCCTCCCTCAAATAGTTTTCTCACATGCATTCACCAATAGTAATAATTTAAATCTTGATAGGAATCCTTTGCATGTCTCCAGAACTCACTCTCTGTACAGCTCTTTCCTTCTATTATTCTTCAGTGAAAATTCTAACCACTTTCCTTCCTGACTTCTTTGCTCCATCTCCTCAACTCAGCAATACCACTGGGTTCTGGTTGGGTTTCTAACTTCTGCTGTCACCTGGAAACTCTCTTCAAAAATTAAAGGAGAACAATTTTAGGGCTGACTTTATTTGTATCATTTTCTTCAGGGATCATTGTTCTTTGATGCTTGTTATCCAAAGTCTGCATATTTACCTTTCTCTCTTTCTTTCTCTTTTCCTTCCTTCCTTCCTTCCTACTTCCTTCCTTTCCTTCCTTCCTTCCTTCCTTCCTTCCTTCCTTCCTTCCTTCCTTCCTTCCTCCTTCCCTCCCTCCCTCCCTCCTTTTTCTTTTTCTTTCTCTCTTTCTCTCTTCTTTCTCTTTCTCCCTTCCTTCCTTCCTTCCTTCCTTCCTTCCTTCCTTCCTTCCTTCCTTCCTTTCTTTCTTTCTTTCTTTCTTTCTTTCTTTCTTTCTTTCCTTTTTAAGTTGTTTAATGCAAGAGAATAAATCCAGCCCCTATTACTCCATCTTAATCAGAAGTGAGAAGGCTCTACTGAAGAAACTCATTTCCAGAGTGTTAATTACAGACATTGCTCTGCTAGTGAGAAGCATCTACATCATCTGGGAGATGAAATATGAACAAATGAAGTGGTAGGGTTCATAATTGTTGTCATCCTTCACAGAAGTCAGGTTATGAGCAGGAAACAGAAGGTAAACTCAAACTGAATAATTTTAGGAGAACTTAATACAAAAGAGAATTTATCAAGGTATGAACATTGTTTGGAAAAAAGCAACAAGGAATGGTACAGTATCCCATGATTAGTTATATCAAGGGAGCTGATGTTACAGTAGGACTGAATGTTGAAGAAGGATTACTTATAAAACACAGAACAAGAATTATCCTTGAGAGAAGCTGTAGACTTCAACAGAGAAATGCAGCCAAACTCAACCCATCTAACAAAAAAAAGGATTAGGTTAATATAAGCCCTGACCTCGCAATAATCTTATCTTTAAGATCTCTTGTCAGCACCTTCTATTGATTCCAATCAGAAACTGAAGATCAAAGAAGTCGTTTGATCTATTCCAGATGATTGGTGCAGAATGGAGAAGTGTAGAGATTTCATCTGGAAGGATAAATGAAGATTTTCAAGACACTCTATTAAAGTAACTGAAAAACATGATGTATATATTATTACCAATTGTAAAAGCCCATGAAAATGAGCTAAAAAGAATAAAACAGTCATGTCATATTGAATATAACCACAGTAAAAAAATGTTACCATGTTAGCAAGTCTGTATGGATGACATCTTTACAAAACATCCCAACAGTCAGCTGATTATACATACAGGAAATCTGAATAAGCATCATGTCTACTCACATCCAATTTAACCAGTAATCATTATTTTAATAGTGGTTTAATAAGTTGTTGTTAATCTACCGTAAGTATTTTAAGTGCTCAGCATTATACCAGGAAATAGGAGAATATAAAGAAGCAAAATGTATGGTTATTGTGGTCAAAGATTTTATAATACACTTGAGAAAATAAAATATGTAAGTAACTAAATAATCAGTTAAATACACATGAATGGTTTTGCTAGCGAGATGATAAACTATATAAAGATTCAGAATTGTAGCATAAAAATCATAGAATGAAATAAATGTAGGTTATTAATTAACAATTCAGAGGAATTTGTAAATTTATATACTGCTTTCTTATAAAATGTTGTAGAATATTTTACTGGTTGCACTATTTATTGTTGGAGCACTGGTACTGATGCCCTTCAATTTCCTGACATATTTTCCACTCAATAACAATGTCCTATTATTTGCTATTGAAAGGAAGAAAAATCTTAATAAAGAATACCAACCAGTGTTGTCCACCTCAAACAGCTGCTAGAAAGCAAAATGAAGTTCAAAGAGAAAAGTCAAAGGATATTAGAGCATTGATTAGTTTTTATCTGGGAGAATGTATCATGCCTTTGATATAAAAGCAAACCTAAGCTAGGAAATTAAGGCCAAGGTGTCCTTAGGTTTGGAAATGATTCAGAGGCAAAGTATCTTAAATTGAACTAAAAATAATGTTTCAAACTTGCCTTCCCATTAAAAATATCCCAAAAGCCAAATTGATAAAGCATATAATAATTCCCCTGTAAATAGCTATTCTGATTTACTTGACATAAATTAGAAACCTTATCATCCCATAGGTGTTTCAGAACCATGAAGTCATCAAATAAACATGGTGATATAACTTGTATAACCAATTGAGAGGCAGATGGTTAGTTTTCACCTAGTAGACTTGCCTTCTGACTTTCGTCTGCTCCTTTTGTCTTCCAGAGTTTATTTCATATCTATCACCTCTACTCTAGATTTTTTATTAATAATTTAAGTGGCTGTCTAAGCCACTTCACACGTTCTTTGACTGAATCTACCCAGAGCTATTAAATTGTCATTCTACTTTCTCTTTATCTACACAGAGTTGCTGTGTAATTCTATTGGAATTCTTTTTCAATTGAGCATAATATAAACATCAAGCACTTTCTATATGAAGGGTCATTTCAGAAATGTTCAGCTAGTTCCAATTTAGAAATGCAAACCTAATTCACTACATTGTGAAATTTGGATAAAGTGATACTATCATTACATTCACAAATTTTCCAGGTGCCTCAGAGACACAATGAAACTGAAGATTCAGCTTTAAATAGCTTGCAACTTGACCTATACGGATATCTGACTTAAGAAAGGGTTCAGCAATTTGCAATAGCTGAATTTCTATTCCCTAGAATTAGAAAAAACATGAGAATTCTACCTTGAACAAATAATTTTGTTTGTTAAATGCACAGAATATAAGAAGCTTGCTCATAAAGACCTCCATTAAAGAATCAGGAAAAAAAAAAAATCCTGTTCCCTAGTCTAAATTGGTTTCTAGTGTTTTCTATTATCTCCCTCTAGTAAATATAGAATGGATAGAACTTCTGTTTATATATATATATATAGATAGATAGATAGATAGATAGATAGATAGATAGATAGATAGATATAGATAGATATAGATATATATAGATATATATATATCTATATATATCATTACACAGAAATCTTAATAACAACATAAACTGAGTAAAAAAGGAGAAATAGAGAAAATATGTGAACATAATTTTTAAAAATTTACCTAATATTTCCTATAACCTTAAATAACTAAGATTTCTTAAGAAATTATTAAAGTAAGATGAATGAGTTTTAACAATTTTTAATGGAATTAGTTACAATCATTTTCTAGAGAAAGCTCTTTCTTCAGAAGATACCAATAGTTCATTGGATCTGACTTAAGTGGATCGAAGTTTTTCCTTAAATATTTCAAATTTTCCTGTTTATCCTTTAAAATTAAAGAGGACTTCTGTGATGGCAATCCAAATTTTCTCTTCCATCCATACTTACATCCACATTAAACACATATATATTAGAAAGTGGTAGAAAAGATTTAAGATTGAGGGTAATAAACATACTTAATCTGTTTTCAATTACTGCAGCCCTCTTAGAAGAGTAATTATGGAAAGTGAGACCACATGAATTTTTAAAAAGAATTCACTTCATTTCATTTTATATAGAGCTTTAAGTTTCACCAGAAACCAAAAGCCACACATTCCATAAGATTAAAAGCAAGTGGTAAGTGTTTTCGATGTCACCATAAATGATCTCTTTTAGGGGTAAAAATATGATAAAGAAGAAAAAAAAAGTACAACCAAGCAATGAGCTTGAATAATGGACTTTTAGAAAAGGGAAAATCAGACCCTAGGTAAAACTATAAATTGGTATGCCGCATGATTCACTTTATGGGCAACCACATATAAATTTGAACTGCTATTTGTAAGTGGGTGTTCTCATAGTGAAAGTGTGCAAAAATTTAAGCAATTTATCAGTGATGTTAAAAAGTATTATTTAATGTGCTGCAGAATACTATAAATTGCACATGATTATACTCTCATAAATTGGACTTAGAATAATTATCTCTGTACTAATAGGGCAATGACTTTCTAAAGACAGTATTTAAGAAAACTCCATTGGTCTTAAAACTCCATTGGTCTCAGCCTCCACAGAAAGCTTAACACCTACTGTTTTTAAAGTTACATGGATCATCTTGAAACAATAATTAAGCAAACAGAAAAGAAAAGCAGCAAATGTGAAACAAAGTTTGAAATCTACACTATGAAAAGACAAAAATTTCAGTTGTTAAATCTGGAGGTGTGGGATTTTTAGCATATTTCCCAATGGTGAACCGAGCAAGCAAGACAGCCATCAAATTATCTCTTTCTTTGAAAAAATTGTCTGATGCCTTTTATAGCTCGTTTATCACCCTCCCCCACAATGTGCTTAAAATCTCTCTCACCTAAACAATGTTTGAGGGTTTTATGTCGTGTCAGTGATTATTTTGATAGTGGTATCCCTCCAGTGGGTTGCTAACAAAAAAATCTACAGAGAAAGGTATGTTTAGAAAATGTAAAATGCCACAGCACAACATGCCACTAAAAGAACAGGCAGTATGAGTAAATTTTATGCAAATACTGTACTCATGCTATACTTTTTCTCCCACTTCATCCACATTTGTCTGGAAAGTCAGCTGGACTAGGAGGGCAGTTTTTTATTTTATTTTATTTTATTTTATTTTATTTTATTTTATTTTATTTTTTTATTTTATTTTATTTTATTTTATTTTATTATTTTATTTTATTTTATTATTTTATTTTATTTTATTTTATTTTTTTCTTGTGAACTGGATAGTTCACAAGCTACCCAGTAATATTGTTATGCCTTTGGGCCCTTCCCAAAAAAACCTACAAGAATGTAAACTATAATATCTACACATGACTAGGATATATCTATCTGTCTGTCTATCTATCTATCTATCTATCTATCTATCTATCATCTATCTATCTATCTATCTATCTATCTATCTATCTATCTATCATCTATTCATAAATATGAAAGGAACTTCAGAGAACATAGTTACCGAGGAAAGGATGAGATCTGAGTGAAACGAATTTAATAAAATATGAATACAGGTGTTGAATGATCTTCTTCCTAATTCTCATAAGAAAATTCTTAGGTAAAACTCTAACTCCTTAGACATTGAAATTCTTGGGAACAAGAGTTTGGCAGGACAATGCTCCAAATTTATACTTTGGTGAGCCAGTTAAATGCTTAAAATTAATTATATCATTCTGCAGTGTTACCGACAAAATTATATTTAACTAAATAATGACTAAGGTAGAATTTGAGATAAAATTGCTGCGGGAATCTGCTAGTTATAAGACAGTTAGATCAATGAGTCTGTTTTTGCTTTGATGACGATCCCTGAGGATGCCATGTTTTCAAAGCAAGGATCAGAAGCCAAAGCCCATCTAAATCAGCATGGGCAGTAAAATTTGGCCTAATTCACCAGGTTTAACTGCAAAACCCCAATCGCATTGCAAATTGAATGACATAAATATTGTTTGAGAAACCTCCTTTCTCCTGACCTTATGTTTCAGCTTGGAGGAACATCAATTAATGTAACTTCCTGCCATTTCTCCACCCCATAATTCAATCCTTCCAAGGGAAGAACTACACTTTACTTGGGTAAATTTGGACTCTGGGAAAGCCACTGTTAACCTGTCTCCTCCTTTTATCTCTTGAGTCACTGCCTGCATATGGGTAGCATTTTCTCTGGAGTACTCCAAGCCACAGAAAGTGTTCAGCCAAAAAGACATTGCTACTTCCTAGGAGGCCTGGGAGTTGTCCTGTACTGCCTTGCATTACTCTGTTTATTTAGATGGTTCAGCATTATGAAGCAGATTTGGGCCACACACCATATTCATCAATATGAATAAGCCATATTCATCAACATTTCAAAAGCAATAAAGCTGACTCCTCCACACTACATATCTCTGTCTCTTTTGTATATCTATCAGTTTTTAAGAATGTAATCCCCATGACAATCTCATTTTTTATTGGTTTTTATTTGTTTGTTTGTTTTAAGACACAGAATAAAAAATCATTAGATTTAAATGGAATCACAAAAAACCCCAACAGCCAAAGCAATCCTGAGGGGCAGTTGGGGGGGGACAACGCCAAATATATTACACTCTCTGATTTCAAATTATACTACAAAGCAACAATAATCAAAACAACATAGTATTGGAAGAAAAACAGACACACAGACCAACGGAACAGAATTGAGCACCCAGAAATAAACCCATATATACATGGGCAAATAATTTTTGAGCCAAAAACATACAATGGAGAAAAGAAAGTTTCTTCAATAAATGGTACTGGGAAAATGGAAAGCCACATGCAAAAGAATGAAACTGGACTGTTATCTGTCACCATATACCAAAATTAACTCAAAATGGATCAGACCTAAATATAAGAACTGAAACAATAAATTACATAAAGAAAGCATAGGTACTAAACTTATAGAAATTGGATTTAGACAGGATTTTGTGATTTTGACCTCAAAGACAAGGGAAGTAAAAGCAAAAATAACTGACTAGCACTATATCAAACTAAAAACCCTCTGCACAGCAAAAGAAACCATAAATAAAACAAGGAGGCAACCAACCGAATGAGAGAAGATATTTGCAAACAATGCCTCTGATAAGTGGCTAATATCCAAAATACATAAAGACCTCCTACAACTCAACAACAACAACAACAATCCAATTAAAAAATGGACAGAGGATCTGAACAGACCCTTCTCCCAAGAAGACATACAAATGGCCAATAGACACGAAAAGATGCTCAACTTCAATAGCTATTAGGGAAATGCAAATCAAAACCACAGCGAGATACCACCTCACACCTGTTAGAATGGCTATTATCAACAAAACAGGGATTAATAAGTGTTGGAGAGGTTCTGCAGAAAAAGGAACCCTCATACGCTGCTGGTGGGAATGTAAATTTGTACAACCACTATGGAAAAAAGTATGGAGCGTCCTCAGAAAATTAAGAATAGAATTACCATATGACCCAGCAATGCCTCTTCTGGGTGTCTACCTAAAAAAATTGAAAACATGTATCTGTAAAGATATATGTATACTTATGTTCCTTGAAGCATTATTCATGGTGGCCAAGACATGGAAACAACTATAGCATCCTTTGATAGATGAGTGAATAAAGAAGATGTGGTATATGTATACAATGGAATATTACTTGGCTATAAGAAAAGATGAAATATTGCCATTTGTGACAACATGGGTAGATCTTGAGATTATCATGCTAAGCAATATAAGTCAATTGGAAAAAGTCAGGAACCATGTGATTTCACTCGTATGTGGGACATAAAACTGAAAGCAACAAACGAACAAGCCAAAGAAAGAAACAAAAACTCATAGACACAGAGAAAATTATCCTGGTTACCACAGAGAAGGGGGAGGAGGATGGTAGAAGAGGGTAAAGAGGGTCAAATATACGGTGACAGAAGCAGACTTGACTGTAAATGGTGAACATTTAACAATGCAATACATGGATGATGCATTATAGAATTGTGCACTTGAAACCTATATAATTTGACTAACCAATGCCATCCCAATAAATTTAATAAAAAAGAATTTATGTGAAGAATAAAAGAATGTTTTTATATTGACCTTCACAAACTTAGTAAAGCATCCTATAGTAAAACAAATTTAAACGATGAAATAGATACAGCCCAAGGGAGGGTGGGGATAAAAACTGAGGTTTTAAAACTCTATTCAAGGTAATATTTAAATAAGACACTTAAATTTTTAGAAGAAATCATGGAGATTTTTAAAAAATAAGATTTATTTATGAAAGAGAGGCAATAGTTTAAATGGAATGATCTGCAAGATGACACCTGTAATTGTGCTTGTTTGTTCACTATAACTTTTAGATTTTTTTTTTTTATCCAAAAAGAAATGTCTCTCTTCTCATAATTAGGGTGCTTTGTATAAGGTTGTTTCACATTGAATGGGCATGTAATTACTGAGAGCAGATAACATAGAAACTCTGACTGGGAAACCTGACTTGTTACAGTTCTGTTCTTCTTCTTTTTGTGTGTTTTTTTTTAAAATTAAAGTTTATTGGGGTGACAATTGTTAGTAAAGTTACATTGGTTTCAGGTGTACAATTCTGTAATACACCATCTATATATCACATTGTGTGTTCACCATGCAGAGTCAGTTCTCCTTCCATCACCATATATTTGATCCCTTTTACCCTTATCTACCACCTCCCTACCCCCATACCCTCCAGTAGTGTCTATGAGTTTTTGTTTCTTCATTTGTTTGTCTTGTTCCTTTGTTGTTTTCAGTTTTACATACCATATATCAGTGAAATTATATAAACTTAACCAAGGATATGAAAGACCTATACACTGAAAACTATAAGACATATTTAAAGGAAATTGAAGAAGACACAAAGAAATGGAAAGATATTCTGTGTTCATGGATTGGAAGAATCCACATAGTTAAAATAGTCATATTACCCAAAGCAATGTACAGATTTAATGCAATCCCCATCAAAATCCCACTGGCATTTTGTAAAGAAATAGAACAAAAAAAATCATCAGATTTGAATGGAACCACGAAAGACCCTGAATAGCCAAAGCAATCCTAAGAAAAAAGAACTATGTTGGAGATATCACACTCCCTGACTTCAGCTTGTACTACAGGGCAACAATAATCAAAACAGTATGGTATTGGCAGAACAACAGACACACACACCAATGGAATAGAATTGAGAACCCAGAAATAAACCCACATAAATATGGACAGATAATTTTCGACAAAGTAGCCAAAAACATACAATGAAGAAAAGACAGCCTCTTCCATAATTGGTGCTGGGAGAAGTGGAAAGCCACATGCAAAAGAATGAAACTATCTGTCACCATGTACCAAAATTAACACAAAATGGATCAAAGACCTAAGCATAAGACCTGAAACAATAAACTGCATAGAAAGAAACACAGTACTAAACTTATGGACCTGGGATTCAAAGAGCATTTCATGAATTTGACTACAAAGACAAGGGAAGTAAAATCTAAAATAAACAAATGGCACTATATTAAATTTAAAAGCTTCTGCACAGCAAAAGAAACCATCGACAAAATAAATAGGCTACCAACTGAATGGGAGAAGATTTTTGCAGACAACGCCTCCGATAAGGGGCTAATGTACAATATATATGAGGAACTCATACAACTCAACAACAACAACAACAAAATGCAATTAAAAAATGGGCAGAGTACCTGAAGAGACATTTCTCCAAAGAGGACATACAAATAGTAAATAGACATATGAAAAAATGCTCAACATCACTAATCATCAGAGAAATGCAAATAAAAAACACAATGAGATAACACCTCATTGTGGTTAGAGTGGCACATCTAGTTAGAATGGCCATCATCAATATGATAAATAATAACAAGAGTTGGAGAGGCTATGGAGAAAAAGGAACCCTCATACCCTGTTAGTGGGAATGCAGATTCTTGCAGCTGCTATGGAAGACAGTGTGAAGATTCCTCAAAACATTAAAAATAGAATTACCACATGACCCAGCAATCCCTCTGTTGGGTTTCTACCCAAAAAATCTGAAAACGTGTATCTATAAAGACATGTGTGCTCCAATGTTCATTGCAGCTTTATTTACAGTGGCCAAGACATGGAAACAACCAGTGTCCTTCGATAGACGAATGGATAAAGAAGTTGTGGTATATATACACTGGAATATTATTCTGCCATAAGAAAATATGAAATAGTACCATTTGTGACACCATGGATGGATCTTGAGATTATAATGGTAAGCGAAATAAGTCAGACAGAAAAAGTTACAGTTCTATGCTTTATGAGTTCTCAGGGGCTACCACTTATCCTATTACCAAATTAGGTTCAAGTTTGATCTAGTTCATCACAGTAAATCAAGTTTGAAAACAAAATCTCTGGTGTTCAGTTTTTTTGTTGCTTTTTTTTTTTTTTTTTTAAATCTGTTCAACTTTAACAATGAATGTCTCCAAAATAAAGGGGCTTGTGACTCAATTGCAGATTTGCTTATATGGCTGAGCAAATTCAGCCAGTATCTAATAGAGATGATCTTACACTTTAGCAACAAAATATCATTTAATATTTCAATATGTTCAAAACACGTTGATCTCGCAAAGAAAATTTTGGTGTAAACGTGAACAATCATAGTAAGACTAATAATAATATAATAGGACAGCAGTTTCAGCAACCCAAGAAAGAGAAAAATACCAGATAAATTTTATATTTTTATGAGATTCGAGTCTTTTTTATATATCATGGGATAAAAATCTGGCTTTGGGTCTAGACTCCGCAATATATAACTATTCAATAATCAAATACTTTGAAAGAGATCCCATAGTAATTATTTTATGTGGGATATATAGGCCATATGTAATTGATTAAAATATTAATAAAATTGTTTTATTTATAAAATATCAATTTGAAATAAAAAGCCTGTGTAATGATCGGTGATTCTGGATTTCTGTGGAAAAATTTCAGATTCATATATATCCAATAATATATAGTATAAAGAATATATGAATTACAGAGTAGGAATGAATAATTATGACAAAGAAAGGGAAAAGTTGACATGAAGTTACATATAAACTAAATCATAAAAGATAAGTTAAATTATCTTGATTGAGCAGTGTATGTGGTAAAGTGCACTTGAATGCTGGTGAAAAAGTGAGAGAAGTCGTCCCACATATAATGCCATGGTCAAAGATATGAATATATCAAATCTCCATGACATTTAGGAAAACAGTAAATAGAGTTCAGAAGTAAGGGGTATAGGATGTCATGATGGAGACTATATAAGTAGGATGGCATCAGGAAGTCTGGATTTGGGCCTGAAGGAAATGGAAGCTCATAGAAGTTTTCTCATATGGGCAATGACATGACCAAAACAATAATTCAGATACATAACAATAATAGCATAATAGGAATTATGAGATATAGTGAGTATAAGCTTGATTGCATAAGTCAAAATTATGAATATGGGTCTAAAGTTGGCAAATAATGAGACTAGAGGCAGGTAGATAAAAGTCTCTGATAACCATCCATGAAAGAGACAATAAAAGCCTAGTGATAGTGAAAGCAGTGAAAAAGTAAAAAGGTTAAGGAGACATTTTAAGAAAGAACCAACACAACATTGATTGGATTTTTATGTAGAGGAAAAAATCTAAGGTAACATCTGATTATAAATTATTTAATACAGGATACAAATATTAGGCATCATAATTTCTGTAGAGATAAATATCACAGTGGTTTTAAACAATCTTTGAAGGATTCATTGAATATTTTCTGGTGACTTTCTTAATGCTTATATTCCATCAGCCATGATCATGTAAAACAGATTTACTTGTTCTGACTTCTCCAATGTCTCTATCATTACAGTGAAAAAATGTTTACATTTCCTAAATAAAATGAAGCAAAAGTTTACATTTATAACATTTGATAATACATGGGAATAATAATTATAACTATTATAATAGCTATTTTTTATATGACACTTATGTGGAAGTCAATCTTCTATGGGCTTTCCATTTATTAATATACTGACTCCTCAAAATAAACCTATAAGCCCCATTTGTAATAGATAAAGAAACTGAGGTATAAAATATGATTTAGCAACTAATAACTTGCCTGAGGCCCAAGAGCTTGTAAGTGGCAGACTTAAAATTTGAACACTGGTGATCTGGCGTCAGTGTTCATGTGTTTTAATCACTTCAACAGACTAGGCTTTCATTTGGATAATCTCCAAAAGTGTTACATTCAGCACAATTCTAAACATCCTAATATATGCAAAAATCAGTACTATCCCTGGTCATAAATAATGACAGATTGAAAATGTAATAGAAAAAAATATTGTCAACAACAGTAACAAAATTGAAAGATGTTTAAGAAGATACCTAACAAGAAACATGCAAAAATCATAAAATATTAATGAAAAATATAAAATGTAAATTGAATAAGTGGATATTTACTATATTTATCAACAAAGTGTAATAAACTCAGTATTTTAAAATGCAAATTTTCCCAGAGTAAATCTACAAATTACATTTAATGTCAATGAAAACCCTAGAAGAATTTTTATAGAATTTACAAGACTGGAATACATATAATTGAGTAATGATATGAAGAGTTACCAACACAATTCTAAAAACTAAAAATAATGTGGAGGAAATTATTAGTTATCAAGGCTTATTATAAAATTATGAAATTAAAAGTGTGGTGTATTGTTATGGAAAGAGACAAATAAATTATTGACAAAAAATATATCAAACACAGATTAATGCTAATATGGAAATTTGAAATACAGTATGACATTCAAATTATTCAATAAATGTTCTTGATACAAGTGAATTGCCACACAAAAAAAATTATACTCATACTTGAATACACAAAAGACAGAAATAAATTCCTAAGTGAGTGAAGATTTACAATCAAAGCTATTAAAATGTATGATAAGTCTATATGGTATTGGGTTCAGGTGGTATTTTTTTTTATAAAGATACAAAACTATAATATTAGAGTAAATTATTATTAAATTTGACTAACCCAATTGTGTTTAATTTATATAAATTATTGATCAAATGAAAGAACTATAAATAAAATTGAAATATTTGAACAGACTTGTAGAAGTTAACTACCTAAACAACAAAGAATTAGTACCCAGAAAACAAAAACAAAAAACACACAAATCAAAATGACAGAACTCCATCAAAATTATTACACACACACACACACACACACACACACACACACCAATAAAAAACAACATAGAAAAATATCTGGCGGTAAATCTAGCATCCAGAAATCAACAACTTCTTCCTTACTCCTTTCACTATCTAGAACAAGCCATCATTGTCTTTTTTGCCAGGATCATAGCAGTAATCTGTTAATTCATTAACCAGCTTCTACTCTTCTCCCCTTCAGTCTAATCTGAACACAACAGTTAGAGAGAGCTCATTAAATTAGGGGCTAGTTTATAACAATTCTGAACAGAACCAGTGCTTTTGTCACTGGTTCTGTTCAGAATTGTAAGATTTACCACCTTATAACTAGGGTGATTATAAATCCCAGTTTGCCCAAGCGAGTCCTGCTTTATGTTTGTTGTTTCAACTCAGTTATTAATAGTGCTTCCTCTCACTCTTAAAAGTGTCCTGTTGGATGATAAATATAGAGTTATTTGGCAAGATCCAATTCCTGCCATATCTCTTTTCTTATCTTGTACCATCCTCCCCGCCCCGCCCAACTATTTAACACTAGCATCACTCCCTGCACTTTCCTTCCTCAGGGATTTCTTACTTACATCTTATATTTCCTCAGCTTGGAAGCCAAACATCCCTTTTCATATCTCTCAGTTCCTCAAGATTTTTGATAAAATTTCAACTTACTAGTCAATAGCCATTTTATTTATAATAGCAATACTATCCCCATACTTTCACTTGGTATACCGCATTCCCTAACTCTGTTATAGTTTTCATAACTTTTATCACCTTTTGACATATTGTATGTTCATTTGTTTATTTTTTCTCTTCCCCACCCCTCTAGAATATAAATGCATTGAAAACAGGAATTTGTACTTGTTCATCTCCAATGGTACTTGTTGCATAATATGTACTCAACAAATATTTGTTTAATGGGCAAAAAAGGAGACTAACTGAATTGCAGAATGTTATGCACAATGCTGATACTATCTAAGCAAAATGGCACAATGTTAAGTCTTATAAGGAAATAATGCTATGTACTATACTTTTCCACATATACCAAAATTTTGGTAGTAGTTCCTTTGAGGGAAGAAGAAAGAAATATATGACTGAGGATGGTATCATTGGTCATTTCAACCTTATCTGAAATACATTCATACATTTATTAAAAAAAGATGAGGCAAATATGAAAAAACAGTAGTTTTTAATTCAAAGTGGTGGAAATACTGGTATTTCCATATTATTCTTTGCATTTTTCTACATTTTTTTATTTCTTTAAAATATGATATGTATCAATTACTGTCCCTCATTACATACTGAATAGAAAGGAACTATGATTTCTCATTCACCAGTTAACCATTCATAAAGTCTTCCATAAAATGCAAATTGATGTGAAGAACACATTTATCAAACCAACACGCCCTTTTGGATGCTGCATTTAGTGAAAAATATTAAAGATAAAATCATAAACTAGAAGCAAACAAATGATATTCCTGGGTATTATTTCCTCTATAACATAATTGAAAAAGTACCATTTATTTCAAATTACTATTATAATCCTTACCTTGTTATATCCTAAAGTGTTCTTCCTGCTGTAGCCTCTCACTGCCTTTCCAGTTTTGCCCCATGTCTCTCTAATGCATACTCACAAGGCTCTTTCTTTCATTTCCCTGAGCATTAAAGGAAAATAATATTTTACCGAAGTCACTTAACTTCCAAGTCTTTTCTTCATTTATGCAAATATTGAAACCCAGCTCCACCACTCTCACAGAACCAACTGATATCTTGTTTGTATAAAGCATTTTATGAACTCTAAATCATTATATGATCATTAGGACTTATTATTATTCTCTGGAAAAAAACAAAACAAAGTGATTCTCCCAAAATTTAGTGATTATTTTTGTAGGGAAAAAGATGTGGAAGAAAATTAAAGATAAATGCAGGTGGTAATAGAGATTTATCTGTTAAGCATAGATTAGTAATGATAAAAGTAACAGGGAGTTCTAAGCTGAAGCTCCACTCTAATACTTTGACAAAAACTTCTCTGTTCTTCAATTTTTTTGTCAGTATTTTATGGAAAATATAATAAGATAATATACTTTTTTAAAAACTGTTTTCAATAACAACAATTGTGTACCATAAAGTTATATTGATGAGAACTTTATTTTGAGAACAAACAATGAACAGAGTCACAACTGGATACTGTAACATTATTGATAAAAATCATTTCAGCAAATCCAAAAAAGGCAAGTAGTTGTTTGGGATTTTTATCTTTCTGATACCAAAGATTCTATAAAAATAAATTGAGGAACTCAAAAGAAATGAAAACTTTAAAGAAATTGTATTTTGAGTACACTCACAGAAATAATGGGAGATACCAAAATTACATAGACACATGTACATTGTAATCAGAAATATTCAATTGGAGGCTACATTTTCAACAAATTACATTCTATGAAGAAAGGCTAAAATTATCTCCAGATATGGTGATAATATCATTCAATCCAAAGGATAAAGTGAAGTCTGCTCTGTGTGATTATCTTTTTTTCTTTCCTTTTTCTATTGATTCAGCTTCTTTCCAAAACAAAAATTAGTTTGTATAGAATGAAGCAGTTCTATGAAACAGAATAGATAACACAATAGCAGAAAACTGATTTCCTATGCATGAATAGAAGAGTAACCTATGTATTATTTTCTTCTTTATTTACAGTCAGCTGAATCCCAAATATATGCAAGACACATCATCATGAATAAAAGGTTTGCTTGTCGTAGATGTCAAGGTAACTGGTGACCAAAACATTCCAAAATTGTAATCTATATCAATATACAATAATTAGCTATGAGTTATTACAAAATTATTTCAATGATTTTTTCCAGTTAATGCTTTAAACACATCAGGTTTCATTGCCACCTGGTTTATGTCTTCAGTGTATGGAATAATTTATTTTTCTGATACCATCAGCAAAGAATATTTATTCTGCCTTGTTTCTATCACCTGATTGACATAAGGCATCTACCACAAGGAAATTGGAATACAGAGGTTTGCAAGCACATCATTAAATCTAAGGTGCCCATCGCAGTGCCAGTTAGAAAAATATACAAAAAGATGCACTTAATGAATGCATGGACACACAAAATAAATTTCAAACTTTTACTGTGGTATTTAAAATACTTAATAAATAGAAAGAGAATACTTCCCAAACTAATTAGAGATTTAATCTCACCTGATCAACTTTCCAATGATAACTTTTTGAATAATTTGGCTAAGTGATTTTAAAAGTTATATGAATGGAAAATAGTAACAACAGCAAAGACATTTTTGGAAAAGACAACTGATAAGATATTTTCTTGTATATTAAAACACAAGTTAATTTGGAATTATAAAATGTATGTTAGATATTAGATTAATAGCACAGAACAGGAATGCAATATGTTAGAAATGTGTATATTAAAGATGAAGTGGCATCACTAATAAGAGTAAAAAAATCAATTTTCAAACATAGTGTATTGGAACAATGGGTCAGTCCCTTAAATTTTTTCCCTAATACCTTATCATAAAGTAAATTCCAAGTGGATAAAACAGATACAATAAATATAAACATTAAAACCTATAGATGAGTATTTGGTCAACATTCAGAATAAGCAAGTACTTGCTGAGACTTTAACAATAGATTAAATTATAAAGGAAAAAGTTAAATGATTTGACTACATAAAATTTTAACACATCTATATTTAAAACTAATAAGTATAATTAAAATCAAATGACAAAGATAAGGGAGATAATTACAACAAATATGAAATTTAATAAATATCCTTAAAAACACTGAGATCTGCAAACTCATTAAAGAAATACTTTATCTACATCCAGTATATCAATGTGTAAAGCTTATGAAACCATGACCCTAATATTCCAGTTTTAGAATAATGTCACAGCCAAAAAAAATGTCAAGTCTTCAACCAAGAGATAATTTCAAAACAAAATAATTTATTTTGTTTTTATAAGTCTCTTATTGACTTTCTTATCTTAGACCAGATTCACTCCCATTTTTCTCTGTTTACCCCTTTACCTGTAAAGCTGCCCTCCTTCAACAAAATCCTCTAGACTAGTCTAGGGTTGTAATGTTCTCTACATCTCCTTTAGGGGTCCTCAATTTTGTACCAACAACAACAGCAAAACAAACAAACAAACAAACAAACAAACAAATAAACTAAAACAATGGATCTGACAAAGGAGGATCTTACAGGCACTGGAGAGTGCCAAGAGAAACAAACAAATAAATTGAGGGACTCCAGCTGAAATTTCCCTTTATGAGCAGAATAGATGAAATACTTAGAAGTACTCCTAAGTTAATATGTTGTTCCATAACACAATAAAACAATCAATATACTGTCAAAGATTGTGGTTCAAAAGGAAGATTCACATGCAGCATTTAAATAACTGCAAAACATTGGAGTAAATTCCTATGTATGTTAATAAATTAGACAGTAAGTTAATCATTCATATAGAAAATATTATGCAGTGATTTAAAATAATGTATTTGAAAAATAATGACAAGAAAATTCTAAGTAAAAATAGCATAAGAGAAAATGTATTCCCAATATGAAAATATTTTTACATGCAAAAAAAATAAAGACCTGTACTGTTGATAATGTGGCTGTTGATATTTTAGGTGTTTCCTTTTTTTTTTTTTTTTTGTAAAAAGTTTTGTACTTTTTAATTAGAGTTGATGTTGCTGTTGATATTTTAGGCATTTCCTTTTTTTTTTTGTAAAAAGGTTTGTACTTTTTAATTAGAGTTGAAGTACAATATATTAGTTTCAGGTTTCAACATATTAAACTTTTATATAACTTGCGAGGTGATCACCCCAATATATCTAATGTCATCTGACACCATACATAGTTATATTATTGACTATATTCCCTGTGCTGTAATTTACATCCCTGTGATTATTTTTTAACTTCTAATTTGTCTTCTTAATCCCTTCACCTTTTTCACCCTGCCTGCTAACCTTCTGTCACCCCAATAAATCTAGTACCGGCTTGATACCATACATAGTTATTCCGTTATTAAATATAGTCCTTACGTACCCTACATCCCCATGATTACTTTGTAACAACAAGTTTGTACTTCTTAATCCCTTCTCCTTTTTCATGCACCTCACAACCCCCTCACATCTGGCAACCATCAAAATGTTCTCTGTATCTATGAGTTTGCTCTTTTTTGTTTATTTGTTTATTTATTTTGTTCTTTAGATTTCACATATAAGCAAAGTCACATTGCATTTGTCTTTCTATGTCTGACATACTCTACTTACCATGATACCATCGAGGTCCATTTATGCTGCCACAGATGGCAACAACCCATTCCCATCTATCCCCTAGAAATGTTCCACTATATATATGTACCACCTCCTCTTCATCCATTCATCCAGGCTGCCTCCACATCTTGGCCTAAATTGTAAAAATGACAAAATGAACATATCAATGCACACATTCCTTCCAAGTAGCATTTTGGGTTTCTTCAGATAAATACTCAGAATTGGGATTACTGTGTCCTTCTTTGTCTCTTGTCATAGACTTTCTTCTAAAGTTTATTTTGTCTGGTATATGTATGGCTACCCCAGCATTTTTTTTCCTCATTTCCATTTTCATGAAATATCTTTTTCTATCCCTTTACATTCAGTCTGTGTGTATCTTTCACTCTGAAATGAGTCTCTTTTAGGCAGATATGTAAAGGTCTTGTTTTCTTTTCCATTTGACTACCCTACATCTTTTGATTGGAGCATTTAACCCATTTACATTTAAAGTAATTGTTGATAAATGTGGAGTTGTTGCCATTTTATTATTCGTATACAAGGTGTAATCAAAAAATATGGTGAATGCTTAAATAAAAAAATTATTACAGTAAAAGACACATTGCCATTATTGCCCTTAAAATACTCCCCCTCACTTCAAACACACTTATCCCATTGTTCTTGCCACTTTCTGAAGCAGTTCTGGAAGTGCTCTTTGGTGAGTGTCTTTAGTTGTGCTGTTGTGGCTGCCTCAATGTCCTGAATAGATTCAAAATGTTTACCTTTCATGGTCGTTTTCACTTTGGAGAAGAGCCAGATGTCACATGGTGCCAGATCCGGTGAATAAGGTGGATGAGGACACACTGCAATATTTTTATTTGACAGAAATTGCCATACACCAGAAGTTATGTGTAATGTGGAGCCTTTCTGTTGTGATCAAAACATATGGTGAATGCTGCTGCCGAGTGACATCCAATGAGTGATCTTCAATACAGCAAGTGGTGTGCTGAACCTTAGTAACAGTGTGTGATAAGTTTCAACTTGTTCAGTAAAGTTGGGTGTGCATTACAGTCGAGCGGTTTGTTTTAAGGTGAGCCGTAAATCATCCACCACCATGACAACTCTTCTTGAGATATCCCTCCCAATTTTTAGCCACCACACATGGGTGTGGGACCAACCTGTTCTCATCTCCTCCCCTCATACCAGCCTCCTGGGGCTTCTTCTATATATCCTTAGTTATAGAATTTCTGTTCAGGTAAACTTCAGGCATTTCACAATGATGGTTGTTACATCGTTTAGTTGTAATTTTATTGTGGTCGCGGGAAGAGGTGAGCACAGTATTTACCTACTACACTAGGCTTTTTCTTCTGGTTCCTCTTCTCATTATGTGTTTTCTAAAGTTCTGGCAGTAGCATGCTTTATTTTAATGATTTTTTAAGGGTACAGAGAAAGGTGGGAGAATAACCCTTTAGAATACTTGCTTTTATTTTAATCCCAGTATTTATACTGATATGAAAGATATAGCTAATTGCCAGTCAATCCCAGTAACTAAGAAGTTAAAGCAGTAAGTTTGCTTCCGTTAGATATAGCTAAGGCTAAGTATTAACATTTCTGTTGTCTTTTACTGGCTATTATTACAGAAGCTAGAGGAAATGACATAATCATGAATCTAAACTTGGGATGGTGACTGACACTGTGTTGGTAAAAGAAACTCATTTTACCCAGAACAATTCTAAAGAGAGACCACAGAACTGATTTATCTTCTGATATAGTCCCAATTCTAAATGAGAGGAGAAAAACCAATGCATTAGTCTATGTCTCTAATGTCACAGTTCTAATTTAACACATTACTGAGAAGATAAATCTTTGAATATGTCCTGAATAAATAACATACTGTTAATAAAGCAAGAATAATCTGCCTAAGGACCTCTAACATCTTTTTTTAATTCTATTCTTATTAAATATTGAGAATATGCAAATATTTATAGAGTATATTTAAGGTATAAAAATACATAAACATCTATTAGGTTGATGCAAAGTTAACTGTGGTTTTTGCAATGATTTTTAACCTTTTAAACTGCAATTACTTCTGCACCAACCAGCAAATTATCTCTCAGTTTAAAAAAGAACATTACCCTAACTTTTAAGTCTTTTTGTAACTTCAGTTATTTTGCTACAACTAGTCTTCTAATTTTGTGTTTACTATATGACTTTTATTTCTTAGCTTTATATATATTTGTATCTCTAAAATTACACTGTTTAGTTCTGCATTTTAAAACTTTATATAATTGTACTATGTCTTTTCTTTCATAACTGCTATTTGACTCAGTGTTGTGTTCCAGAGAGTCATCTTGGTTTGTATAGTGATAAAATTAGTGCATTGTTCTTTTTATCTGCTACATTGCATTTCTTTCTAAGACTATAGCATACATAATATAGCTTTTAAAGTACTGATGGATTTGGGTAATTTACTTTTTTTTTTTTTTTTTTTTTTTGCTACCACAGTGTTGCTTTAACATCTTTCATCTTTTGCATGTTTCGTGGCACCCATGCACAATGGGTTTAAGCATGCATATTTAGGATTGGACTTATTGGGCCATAGCACAATTGGGTTCAAAACTAATATATGATGCTAAATTACTCCTAAATGACATTTTCTAGAGGATTATTTTTTCTCTAAAACATACTTCATTTTATAATTGCTGGATTTTATTTGCGAACACTGTTTTGAATTTTTTATTCTAGGTTCATATCAGAGATTAGCCTGTATTTTATTTGCCTCTAAAGTTCTTGTTAGGTTTTGTTAACAAGGTTATGTTAATACAAAACTAAGTATTCCTATTTTTTCTTTTCTCTGAAGAAGCAGCATTTAAGATTATTATTTGTTCTTGACTATTTGGTAGACATTTCTAATTAAACTAAGTGGACTAGAATGATTTTAATTTTAAAATTTTCAGTTAATGGTTAATATGTCAGTTGTTACTGAAATATTATACACCTCAGGTATAGTGTTTCATTGTTATAGGAATATTTAATTACTTATATTTTCATTCCAAATGTGTTTGTACCTTTTTTGTTATACCTATTATCAAACTTTTCAGAATGCAGTATCCTTTAAAAACTAATACTTATATTGGTATCCTCTACTGTATTTGTATTTTATATTTTTTAATATATCTGCTTCATTTTTTTCTTTCTTCCACAACTTTTGGGTTTACACTTTTTTCTTTTTTAACTTTATAAATTGATAGCTACTTTATTTATTTTCACCTGTATTTGTTCCTAATAGATGCACTTAATGCATTATATTTCCTCTAAAGTGCTGTTCAGTTTTACAACCATGTGATATTTTATTGTTGTTTTACAATTTAAAATATTTTATGTAATTTACATTTTTAGATTTTTTTTTCTTTGACCCATTAGTTACCTGTTTCCTGACATATGACCTTTTTCAAATGTCACTTTGTTATATATCTCTACATACATTATGGTAGAAGATTGTTTTTTATAATAAATCCCACAAAAATTTTCTGAGATTTGCTTTATTTTCCAGATGTAATCAGCCTTCATAAAGATCCTATACATCTTTGAAAGGAACCTGTATTCCACATTGTTGGTTCCATATTATATATAAATCTATTAACCAAACTATTGGTTTGAATTTAGTAAATTTTCTATGTCCTTTAAATTTATTATCTGCTTGATCTATTAGTTTTTGATAGAAGTGTAATTATAAATCAACAAAATAATGCTGGTTTTGAAAATATCTTTATACTTCAGACAATATTTACTTCCCTTTTAAAACTATATTATTAGGTAGATAAAATTTATCATTATTTTTTCTTTCTGGTGAATTGAACATTTTTTAATTTTCTGGTACTTCCTCTTACGTTTTAATGCTTACTGTAGTTTGCTTTAAAGTCTACTTTGTCTGATATATATTTATACCAATTTTCCTTTGTTTAGTATTTGCTTTGCATGTCTTTTACTATTCATTTTTTTTCAGTCTTTCTGTGTACTTGTGGCTTAGATATAAATAGTACTTTTAATATATTCTGAAAGTTTTTGTCTTTTTTTAATAAAGAATTTACTCATTTTACACTTAATATATTAACTATATTTTGGAAATATTTTTACCATCTTATTTTGTGACTTCAATTTCTTCCATCTTTTCTATATTTTTTCCCTTTTCTTTCATTTGGATTATTTTTATTTTTCTATGTGTATTTTTCTACTTTATTTAATGTCATTCAATGTTTTTCATTTTAACAGTTAACTTAAATGTGTTAATGTGAACAAAAATCTAAAACTCTAAGTGGAGAAAATAATAAAGAATAGCAGAAGACTAAATATATACATCTAAATAAATGACAGTATTAATTTATGTTAAGTTTTGAAACATACTAAAATACAGAAAAATAACAGCATACAAGTTTGGATGATGGGATTATATGTAATTAGGTTTTCTAATTATAGTACCCATATTATGAATTGTATATCATTTAAATATAATAGTATAATTTATAAATCAAGACATCTCAAGGCAATAAATTATCAGAAGTTAGCCAAATTCAAGATTAAGGGCACAATCCTCCAAAACACTGCCCTCATTTCAAACACCAGCCACAAGCTCTGAGTTCCCCAGGGCCACACTTCTGACCAGCTGACTACAAATTTGGAGCTTCCCACATCATGCTCAGTTTCAATCATTCACTAGAAAAACTCACAGAACTCAGAAAGGCACAACACTTACAATTACAGCTTTACTATAGCAAAAGGAATTGAATTAGAATTAGGCAAAGAAGAGACACATAGAAGTCTGAAAGGCTCCAAATGTCTTTGGGGTCATGTTAAGCTCTCCACATTGAAGTATGACAATACTCAAAGAATACTGCCAACCAAGGATATGCACCCAAGTTAGTGTTCAGAGTTGCTAGTGGGGTTTTATTACCTAGGCAAAACTGATAGAATCATTGCTTCATATGACTCCATCTCCATATTCTACTCTGCCTGGAGATTGAGTTGATATCACATGATCTAACCGTACATTCATATAGTAACACTTTCTGGCATAGCCAGCACTGATTCTGAGTCCTCTTATTAACAGTAACTATCTACAGGCTCATAAGAGTCACCTCATCAGTATAAACTATCAGTTGTGGTCTGCAGGGCCCACCATGAATAATAATCACTAGGGAAATTCACTAGGGAAATTCCAAGCATTTAGACTTTACCTATCAGGAACAGGGGCCAAAATCCAGCCAAGTTCTTTATTACACATAATTAAGAGAAAGAAAAAAAAAAAAAGTTAAAGAACACATATCTATTTAAAAAGGAATGAAAATAGAATAAAAATTTACAAAAATAATAAAAAATTTAAAAAAGGACACAAAACTAGAACATAGAAAAGGTGACACAAAAAGCAAACTGCATTTTGCTAGATTTAAACCTGTATGGTCTAAACGCACAAATTGAAAAATAAAAACATTGAATTTAAAAGAAAACTTACATGCTGCTTACAAAAGATGCATCTAAAATGTAATGTTTTACCTGTTACTGGAATAGATACTTGGTAAATTTCCTACTATGATTATAGATTTCATTATTTCTTCTTTTAGTTCCGTTATTTTATTTATTTTTGCTTTACAACTTTGAGGCAATTATGCTATTAATTACATGACAATTTAGAATTGCTATGTATTTCTGATAAATTAAACTTTTATCACTAAGAAATGTATCTGTTTATTTCTAATACCTTTTGTCATAATGTCTACTTTGCCTGATGTTAATAAACCACACAAACTTTTTGTGTTTACATAGTACATTATTTTCATGTTACGTTCTTCTTGTATTCTTAAATAACCCTTAAAAGAGAAAACATAATGTTGATTAAAAATTATTTAGAACCTAACGACCATGAAAATAGGGTCTATCAACTCTTATGAAATGCAGTTAAAGCCATAGTAAGAGAGTAAGTTATAGCCTTAATTATATATATATATATATATATATATATATATATATATATATATATATATATTTTACAAGAAATGAGTGGCTGAAAAATCAATGAGCTAAGCATCAATCTCAAGTTTTAAAAATTAGCAAATCAAAACCCCAAAATTTTAGAATGAAAGAATTAATAATTAAAATAATAACAGAAACTCAAAATTAATAATAAATATATAAAACCCTGGACCAAGAAAGCTCAAATTACTTTTTTTTTTTAAGTTAAGTCTGTTGAGGGATAATTTATATACAGTAAAAAGTCACTCTTTTTCAGAAAATAATAAATTCCTGAAAACACATATCTATGTAACTAGCACCTCACTTCCTTAATCCCCAAAAGTTTTCTTATGTCTCTTAGTGGTCATTTCACTGTCCTGACCTCAGCTCATGGTAACCACTATTTGTTTTGTGTCTCCACAACTTTACCTTTCCCACAATGACATATAAATAGAAACATACAATATGTAGACATCAGTGTCTGGCTTCTTTCACTTAGCATAATAAAATTTAATTCACCCATTCTGCTACATTTATCAGTAGTTCATTTATTTTATAGTTGAGTAGTATTCCATTGTACAGGATGTGCTACAGGTTGTTCATCTATTCACCATTTGGGTAGTTTCTACATTTTGTTGTTTATGAATAAAACCAAGACTGACTTTATGGTCATGTGACCTGTGCAGTAGCAGAGTGCCTGAAATCACAGGATCCTGTGCCGCCCACTTAATGCTCTACTGTCACTGTCTTGAAATTCTTAATAATTTCATCTTTGAACTTGTGATTTTTGTAAGTGAAATTTGATAGGACAATTGAGCATGGCTTTGAGTGGCAGAAGCACATGCAATGTATTTATCTGCCATTCTTTGCTATCTCATTCACATATAGTGTTTGCAATGCCCCATGAGTACAGAATTATGGTGGGCCATAATGCATGGGAGCTCCCTGAGACTAAATGCAAGTACAAGGCAAATGTCTTATGTCTAGGACTGAATAATCAGGGACAGTAACAGCATTGCCAAAACTGACACAAGAAGAAATAGAAAATCTGAAGAAATTAAATAGATAATTAAAATCTTCACAATAAAAAAATTACGATTTTATTTATTGCTGAAGTACTCCAAACATTTAAATTGAAAATATTCCCAATCATACAAAAACTCTTCCAGAAAACAGAAAAAGTGGGAACACTTCTAATCTCCTTTTATTAAGTCAGCATAACATAAATACCTAAATTTGACAATTTTCCAAGGGAGAAATTGCTATCTAAGCTCACTCATGTACATGGATTCAACAATCCTAAATAACATTTACGAACTGATTCCAGAAATATAGAAAAGGAACTGCCTCATGACCTGACTGGCTTTCTTTCAGTAATGCAGGTGGTGATTCAATTCAAATATTAATCAGTGTAATTCACTACATTAGAGAAATATAGGAAAATTATATGATCGTTCTATTGATGCAAAAATTCAATAAAATTCAAAATGTGTAGGATAAAAACTCAGTAAATTAGGATTTTAAGAAAACTTTCTTTTTCATCAAATTTATTGGGATGACATTGGTTAATAAAATTATATAGGTTGCAAGTGTACAATTCTATAAGACATCACTGTATTTACCACCCTGTGGTCTCTGTGCTTACCACCCAAAGTCAAACCTTCTTTTGTCACCATATATTTGACCCCTTCTACCCTTTTTACCCTCCCTTCCCTCTGGTAACCGCTATCCTGTTGTCTGTGTCTGTGGATTTTTGTTTGTCTTGTTCACTTGTTACTTGAAGTTTTATATCCCATATGAGTGAAATCATATAGTTCTTGACTTTTTCCATCTGACTTATTTTGCTTAGCGTGATATTCTCAAGATCCATCCATGTTGTTGTAAATGGCAGTGTTTCATCTTTTCTTATACCTAATAATATAATATTTCATTGTTTATATATATATATATATATATATACACACACATATGTGTATATATGTGTATATACACATATGTGTATATATATATACACATATGTAAACATTCCATTGTTTGTATATATATAATCATATATATAGATGATTGTATAAGGAAGATGTGATATATACAATCATCTATCAAAGGACACTTTGGTTGTTTCCATGCCTTTGTTAGCCATTGTGAATAATGCTGCAATGAACACAGGTGTACACATATCTTTACAAATAAATGTTACGAAAATTTTCAGGTATCTAAATGAAGAGGGATCATTTGGTCACATGGTAATTCTATTCTTAATTTTTTGAGGAACCCCCATACTGTTTTTCATAGTGGCTATACCAATTTATATTTCCAACAGCAGTACATGAGGGTTCCTTTTTCTCCAACAATTTATATTTCCAACAACAGTACATGAGGGTTCCTTTTGTTATTACTTGTTTTGTTGATAATAACCATCCTAACAGTTTTGAGGTGGTATCTCGCTGTGGTTTTGATTTGCCTTTCCCTAATAGCTATTGAAGTTGAGCATCTTTTCATGTCTGTTGGCCATTTGTATGTCTTCTTGAGAGAAGAATCCGTTCAGGTCCTCTGCCCATTTTTGAATTGAATTGTTTTTTGCTGTTGTTGTTGAGTTGTAGGAGTACTTTATATATTTTGGATATTAGCCCCTATCAGAGGTGATGTTTGCAAATATCTTCTCCCATTGGTTGGTTGCCTCCTTGTTTTGTTGATGGTTTCTTTTGCTTTGCAGAAGCGTTTTAGTTAGGTATAATTCCATTCATTTATTTTAGCTTTTATTTCCTTTGTCTTTAAGATCAAACTCATAAAACCCTCTCTAAGACCAAGGTCCATTAAGTTTAGTACCCATGTTTTGTTCTATGCAATTTATTGTTTCAGGTCTTATATTTAGGTCTTTGATCCATTCTGAGTTAATTTTTGTGTATGGTGACAGATAGTGGTCTAGTTACATCCTTTTGCATGTGGCTTTCCAATTTTCTCAGCACCATTTACTGAGGAGGCTTTCTATTATCTACACTGTATGTCTTTGGCTCCTCTGTTGAAAATTATTTGCCCATTAATATGTGGGTTTATTCCTGGGTTCTCAATTCTGTTCCATTGGTCTGTGTGTCAGTTTTAAGAAAAACATAATATAAAAAGGATAGCTACAAGAAGAAATTAACATATATCATACCTACTTGAGAAATGTTGGCAGAATTTCTTCCGAGATTGAAAATTAGAATAGGATTAGCATAATACCCTTTATAGTCAATGCTGTACTAGAGGTCAGGTCCTGGTCAGAATACTAAATTTTAAACATGTTATAAGGATTGGATTGCATGAAAAAAAAATCTGGCATTACTTATAAACCATGTAATCCTGCATGTAAAAAATCCAAAAGAATGTATGGATAAATTATTAGAATAAGCAAATGAGTATAGCATGGCTGCTTGATATTAGGTCAATATACAAATGTGTAAAAAAGAATGTGAAATTAAAGTAATAGTATTTATAACATCTTCAAAACATATTTAAAGCTAAATCTAAAAAACTATGTTCAATATGTTTGCTCAGAATACTAAAAATACATTTTTGAGATAAATAAAAGGAGACCTCAATAGATGGAAGAATGTAACATGTTCAAAGATCAGCAGACTAAATATTATATTGACATCAATTCTCTATAGTATGTTTATTCATTTTCTATTGCTGGCTCACACATTATGATAAACTTAACAAATAAAAACAGCCCTCGCTTATTATCTCATAGTCTTCTAAAGTCAGAAATTTGGACAGCGTTCAACTAGGTTCTCTGCTCAAGGTATCTCAAGGCTTAAATTCAATTGCCAGCCAGGTGTGCAGTCTCATCTGCAGCTCCCATGAGCTTCATGTTGACAGATTTCAGTTCCTGGAGGTTATAGGGCTGCAGTCTCTGCTTTCCTGCTGACTGTTGGCCAGAGTTGCTCTCAGTTCCTACAAATAATCCTCAGGTTCCAAACGTGGTCCTCTCACAACATGCAAGTTTACTTGTTCAAATTCAACAGGTGATTCTCACTCTATTCTGGCACAATGGAGTTTTGCACAGTGTAATGTAATCACAGGTGTGGCTATCCCATTACATGGCTCATAGAACATAGCCACCTCAAGAGAGGAATGTAGCATATTAACAGGTCTTACCCACACTCAAGGGGAAGAAATTATACAAAGTACATACATTAAGAAGTGGTTATCATGGCAGCTATCAGGAAGCCAAGACTTCTGCTTATCACAGTATACAATGCCAATCTAAATCCCAACAGTTTTTTAACAGAAATTAAAAAACAGAGCCTAAAATTAATATGGAAACAGGCCAAGAATAGGGAAAAAATAAAAACTTGGAAAAAAAGACAAATACAATAAGACTGATTTTATCAGATATCAGGACATATTTTAAAGTAAAACATGTACCATAGAAGGGCATTCATTTGGTAAACAATACGGAATGCATTGGTGGGAGGGACACCAACATCATCAAGAATCTCAGTGATGAATGCCCTTTATAGATCAGGACAGATGATGGCCGATTGTAATATTACAGAATTAAGCTCCCAAATAGTCAGGGAAAGGAGAGGATCTTTAAATATGAAAGTCAACATGGTGTACTTCATCATCAGAAGCAAAGCAGGTACAATTATTTTAATGAGTGCTGAGGATGGATTGGCAGCCAAGGGCACTTGATGCACAGATAACTATGGAGATAGTTCATAGAACATGACTTTCACAGTGGCAGGAAAGAGCGATAGTCAATATCCTTAATTTAAAAAACCAAAAGAAATCAAAGTGAATCATCAAGGGACTGAGGCAGTTTCTCCAATGAAGAGTTAAAATCTCTTACCCAGTTTTCTTATGTGATCCAGTTCTGAGTCGCAGAACCCATTGACTGGGAGACTGAAAGAGATTCAATGGAAGGACCCAACAACACCATGCCAATTGTATATGATAATAATTTCCCCAGATCTTTCCAAAGAGATATACAGCCTTTCAATAATGTTACCTTTCCCAGAGGAAAGCAGAATACTCAAATAATTGAGGATACTTATTCCAAATTTTTATTAGCACCTAGGGCTTAAAAGTCATGCCCCCACCTCCCAACCCCCCGCCACTGTTAGAATGGGAGCATAGGGAGGTAGGAAATAAAAAGAATCCTGGCCCAGATCTAGGTTTTTATAGGTTCACTGGGTCCACAGACACATCTGTCGATCAATTCCTTGGTCCCTAAATGTACAACTGAAGTAAACAGAATTGGCAGTTGTCTAGAAACTCCACATTGTTGACTTGGTCTATGGTATACACATTATTATAGAGGGAATGCCAAATTGAAGCATCAAAATTTCCATCTTAATCTAAGAAATAATTCTAAAATTCTAATACTGCATTTCAGGAGGTTGTAGCAAACCAATGCCACCCTTAAATACCTAAAGGATAATGATTTGTTCATACCATCTTATCTCTGTTTATTTTCCCATTCTGGCTCTCATAAAAACCAGATGGATGGATCCTAAAGGAGAACCACAAATTCTACGAAAGAGTGGCCTCAATTGCAGCTGCTGTAACCACTGAAGTATTTTTGCCATAGCAGATCAAGCCTTGGGTTTGGAATGTGGCCAATGAACTGGTAATTGCATTGTTCTCCATTACTCTAAAGAAGATGGATCAGAAGCAGTTCACATTCACAAGGGACAGACAAATATATACGGTTACGATCTTGTCTCAGGCTACGTTAACTCTTCCACTTTCTGTTTACTATACTCCTACCAGACTTAGATCATTAGTCATTTCACAGAACATCACATGAGTAGTCCCTAAAGAGTTCTGTTTTACTTGGCTTCTAAATAGGCTGTACTTTCTTGTCAACTTATCAATGTATTTTACATTAGATGCATTATTTTCATTATGATAAGAAAACATTCTCTGCCACCGTACTTAAAATTGGAATGCTAGTATCTGTAAGTCATCTCAGTGAAACTTATTGTTTATATATGTTCTATAATCCTAAATATATACACACTACTTAGGATATCATGATAATTGTGTTAGACAAATCTAACATGGTTAACAAATTAACATTTTTTGTACTACTTCATTTTATTCTCAATTTAGCCCTTCAGACTGCTCTACTGGATATATTAAAAGCTAAATGGAGACCTGGGAAAAAATAATGATATTTAAAGCAAAGAGAAGGATAATACCTAAAATAGATTAGTCTATTTTTATTTCAGAACTCCACAATCCAACAAAACAATCAATCAGTTTGAGGAAAATGAAATCTTTCAAATTAAGTTCTATACATATAGTTGAAATCTGCTATTAAACATACCAGATCTTTTGCTTTAATTTCTACATGAAAGATGGCAAAGCCATGACAAATTTTAATAAAAATAAATGGTCATTCCACATTTTAAACCCTTATCTGGAAATGATATGGATTATTGAGTATATATATGAATATATATATACATATTTTCCCATATTTCTATACATTTTATAACAGAAATGCAAGAATCCAACTGCCTAATTTGAAATTCCTAAGAAAAAGTATGTGATAGGAAATACAAAGCAAATCTTCAGACATCCGTTTCCTGATTATAATAACATTTACAACAGATCTACATTTTATACTATAAAATAGAAATTTCATACGAAGCAACTACTTACACTTAATATGTTTCTAAGTGTTTCACAATCATTTTTATTCTAATAATTTATATAAATAATGGGATAACTTAATAAGAATTATCAAATACTGTATTACAAATTAATGAGAGGACAAAGAAATAACTAAAATTCTGATTCACTAAATGTGCTTTGTATGTTATTTTGGGTGCTAGATTTAACAAATGAATGTCTTTTTAAAAGTGTAATTAAGAAAAGTGCTCAAATCAAGTCTATGGAAGCAGGAGTGATGCAATCAGATAGATTCTTCATGCTTCATAAAACAATTGTGAACATCCATTATAAAAAGGCCATGTAGAATTGAAGCAAATGAGATTGTGTCTGCAGGAAAATGTCCGTGTCACAGTATCGATAACTTAAGTAAATCAAATGCGTGCGTGAGTGTGTGAGTGTGTGTGTGTGTGTGTGTGTGTGTGTGTGTGTTTATAGTCAGTCCTCATTACTTGTAGATTACTTTTTTGTGAATTTGCCAATTTGCTAACATTTATTAGGAAACCCTAAATTAATACAGCACCTTCAGGTTATTCCCGAACATGCTTAGAGTCAAAAAATATGAGCCACCTGATGCACATGTTGCCAGTAGAGGTCCACCAAGGTGACCCTCGGCTTTGGTTCTCATCTCATACAGAGATGACCAGAGAAGTAGTTTGGGGGGAGTACAAAAGGCTCTGGCTGAGGCCAGTTGGATGGGTATTAATCCCAATTCAGGCGCCTTTTACTGGGGCGGACCCACGTAAGTAAGTCACTTAACACTTCTGAACCTTGTTGTCTCTTTTGTATAATAAAGAAAATAGAATCCACGAGGTTTAGTGATTTTGGTGTTTAAGATCATAATCTATGTGATATATTACACACATACACACACACACACACACAAACACATTTTCCCTCGGAGCAATGGTTTAGTGTTCATTGTGACTTTATAGGACATAACTACCACAAATATTGAGATTCAACTGATTTCATCTATATATATACACACACACACATAAATTTATAGAATTTTAGTCTG
Source organism: Rhinolophus sinicus (assembly GCF_036562045.2). Classification (NCBI taxonomy): domain Eukaryota; kingdom Metazoa; phylum Chordata; class Mammalia; order Chiroptera; family Rhinolophidae; genus Rhinolophus; species Rhinolophus sinicus. The sequence continues at coordinate 61,170,647 of NC_133752.1, read as the reverse complement.
AATTATACATAGAGACATGATCTGAAATATTCTTAAATTGAATTTTCATCTGCAAGTCATGAAGACATGCTCTTATGCGAGCAGAGCTAGAAATTATTATACTATTTAGTGTTTGGAGAGAATGAAAATCATGCACTGATGATAAAATAAATCACCGATGCATGGTTAATAACATTCGGCTGAAATAAAAATGTAAAACAAACAACAAAATTAAGTACCTTCTAAAATGTGGAAAGAATACTAGAGAAATGTATTACCTATCACAAAAATTTACTAATGATGGCTTTAAAGAAGTTGCTGAGCAATTACATTTTTAAAAACTAAAATCTTATAAAGCAAAAGGATAAGATTAAGCTCCAATGAATTTAATTTCTAATTTAACAAAAAATATGGTTTTCAATTTTTATTTCCACATAACCAGAGAAGTGATGTATTTTGTCCTATTTTTATATCTACAATTAGTTTTTTTTATTTTACTGTTTATAATAGACATTATTGATAATAGATATGATGAATGATGAACCTAAATTCCAGAGACATGACATACATCAATCCATGTTTTAAGCTCTACCTCCATTGGCACTATGCTTATCAACTATGGTCTACTGATGATTTATTTTTTTTAATCTCAGTTTCTTTTAGAACATACCTATTAAAATTCATAGTTTTGATTAAGAATGGAAGATAAAATTTCTAAAACTGGTAAAAAACAGCTACTTATTTAAAATTGTAACAAATGTCTGCCTGCTAAAATGCTTCTGTATTAAAATTACATTTGCAATAGTCTCCTTTTTGTTCAAGAGAACAACATATAGTATATCTCACAGTTATGCTAATATAGACCAAATACTTATCTATTCCTGGGGAATATCTGAATGCAGTTGTTTGAATATGAAAAGTTGAGTAGTGGTTTTTATTCTACTGTTCAGACTTGCAAATAGTTAGAGTCTACAGCGTATTCTTTCACTGGAGTGCTAGACATTTTCTAATGAACGCTCTCTGGGTGTTACCTGATTCTTCAATGATAAATACCTTTGAATTTCTATTGATTAAACTATTATTCTATCCACAGCAACGCAAATGATTGCTTTTAGCAATGCAATAAATTTGATCTAGTAGAGAATATAAATATCTACATTAAATTCTAATTTGAAGAGTTTTTGATACTTTACTGTTTTCCCCATCAATTAAGAAGTTGAATAAAATCTTCAGTGGATGTTAATTTTATATTTAAGACTTTTATATGTTATAAAGTTATAAAACTTATAAGTTTAATATTATATGAGTCATGATTTTACATTTTGGAAAATTATACCTTAAAACAATAAATAGTATTTTTCATGCAGACATATGGCAGCAATAGTTTTACTGGTTTTTTTCTAAATAGAATTAGACTACACCATGCTTAAAGTATATTTCTGATTCTCATAGAGGGCTGTATGCAGGATATCTGGAAATGTAATATAAAGGAGAGCCATTTCAACTTACAGATATGTTCTGTCTCTTCAGGTGATACTATAGAAACATATGAAAAAAAACCGAGTTGGGCTATTCCATTGGCCTATTAATACAAGCCATTTTAAGTTTGCAATTAATTAATTTTTGAAATGGAGGCAGAAAATGATCACAATATAAAACAAAGTGACTGAAGCTGAGCATGTAAACATTTTTTTTAAATGAAAGATTAAATTGGAAAATAAATGAAAGAGATTTGAAGGTGAGCTAGTATCATGGGCTAAATTTGATTAATCTGTAGACAACACAAAGCCATTTCACACTAAAAATATTGGAGAGAAAGAAGCAAAATTGGTATCAAACAAAAGCTCTGAGTTAAAAGCTCAGTTCCAACCTTTATTTAGCTCAGTCACCTTGAGGAAGTCAACAAATATCTCTGAGCTATGAAGTCCCTTCATTTCTGCTTCTTGGGAGTGTGAGGATTAAATGAGATAGAGTATAGGAAAGAACTTTGTAAACTAATTAGTATCATTAAAAAGTTAATTAGGTGTGTTCATAAAGACCACAAGAATAGCTTTTTCACCTAAAAAAAAAAAAATAACAAAAAACTATTTTGCTGAAAGACTTTTTTACTGTGGCAAAATATGCATAATATGAAATTTAACTATCTTAACCATTTTAAAGTGTACGGGTCAGTAGTATTAAGTACATTCACATTGTACTACAATCACCACCACCATCCATCTTCAGAACACTTTCATCTTGTAAAACTGAAACTCTGTACCTATTGAACAATAACTCCGCATTCCTCCCTCGTCCCAATCCCTGGCAACTACCATCCTACTTTCTGTCTCTAAGATCTCACGACTTTAGGTACCTCATATAAGTGGAATCATAGAGTATTTACCTTTTTGTGACTTGCTTATGTCACAGCATTTTCTCTTCAAGATCCGTCTATGTCAGAATTTCCTTCCTTTTGATGGCTTCATAATATTCCATTGTCTATATCTATAGCTATCTATCCATATATCAATATATATATATATATATATATATATATATATATATACACACAATGGAATATTTATATCTATATCTACCATGTTTCCCCGAAAATAAGACCTAGCCAGACAATCAGCTATAATGTGTCTTTTGGAAACAAAAATTAATATAAGACCCGGTATTATATTATACTGTGTGTATTACATTACATTACATTACATTATATTATATTATATTATATTAAAGACCAGGTCTTATAGTAAAATAAAACTGGGTCTTATATTAATTTTTGTTCCAAAAGGCGTATTAGTGCTGATTGTCCAGCTAGGTTTTATTTTTGGGGAAACACAGTATTACATTTTGCTTATTCACTCATCTGTTCATGGACATTTAGGTTGCTTCTTCCTTTTGGCTCTTGTGCCTAATGCCGCTATAAATATGGATGAACAAATATTTGCGCAAGACCCTGCTTTCAATTATTTTGGGTCTATACCCAGAAGAGGAATTGCTGAATCAACTGTACTTCTATTTTTAACTTTTTGAGGAATCACCATACTGTTTTCCAGAGCAACTGTACCACTTTCCATTCCCACCAACAGTGTACAAGTGTTCCCTTTTCTCCATATCCTTGCCAATACTTGTTATTTTCTGTTTTTTTGTTTTGTTTTGTTTTGTTTTTATTTTTGTTTTGTATGGTGGCCATCCTAATGGGTATCAAGTGGCATTTCATTGTGATTTTGATTTGCATTTTCCTAATGTTAGTAATTTTAAATATCTATTCATGTACTTATTTGGCCATTTGTATATCTTCTTTGAAGAAATATCTATTCAAGTCCTTTGCCCATTTTTTAATTAGGTTGCTTTTTAAATAGACATTATTTTTTAGAGCAGTTTCAGATTCACAGCAAAATTGAGTAGAAAGCACAGAGATTTCCCACATACACTCTGTCTCCACACATGAATAGCTTTTCCCTTTACCAGCATTCCCCACATCATCATCACCACGGTCTTTAGTTTCCATTAGGGTTCACTCTCAGTGTTGTACACATTCTGTGGGTTTGGACAAATGTATACTGACATTTTTCACCATTATAGCTTCATACAGAGTAATTTCACTTCCCTAAAAATCCTCTGTGCTCTGCTTAATCATCCCCACCTACCCCTAACACTAGCAACCTCTGGTCTTTTTACTGTCACCGTAGTTTTGTCTTTTCCAAAATATTGTAAATGGAATCATACAGTTTTCAGACTGTCTTCTTTTACTTAGTAATATGCAAACTTTTTATATTTTGACATGTTGATTTTCATATTCAGAAGAAAAACATTTGAACATGAAAGACACTGATGTATAGACTACAAAGGCAACTCATTTATTCCTGAGTGCGCTGAGATCACTAATGCCTACTTTGAAAATATTAGATCTACATACAAAAGAGGTGAAGAACTTCACAGATGTCTTTTCCTTGGCCAAAACTCCAGTTCTATCTCTTCCTCATAAGAAAGATTTCTCTGCAACTGAAACAATTGGCAACTGTTGTGTGCTTTGAAGGGCCATAGTGGTTGGATGTGAATTTTTGCTTTTGTCCTTAATGAATTGCAATTGTTAAATATTTTTCAAGAAGTGATTTTCTCTGAATATCCACCTTATCATTACATTTTGTCAGAAAAATGTTAAGTTGAATATATGTTATTTCTTCAAGACCAGCATTGCTATTATGTGACATAATTTCTTTATCCACAATTTCTATTAATATCACATGATGGTCATCTAGTTTACTCTTTCTGTTCTTTTTCCTTACAACATGTTTTCTAATAGTGCAACAGAACACTTTGAGAACAAATTTAATCTTCCTTGATTTTCTTTGGTAGCGATTTTATTATTGCTTCTTAATATATTAGCCATTCATTTAAGAAGAAAATTTAAACATCTCTATCTGGATTTCCCCTCAATTTCGAATCTCCTTTTAACTAATTGTAGTCATTGGTGAGTAAAGCATTATTATATTATTGTTCAAAAGTTCCACTCTAATAGTAACTACTGAATTGGTATACATATTGCAAAGTAGCATTTCCCAGATGATGTATCATTTCTATCTCCTGAGAAGTGCTCTCTGTGGAGAGCAGATGACTAGTAGATAGCCACCTGTACAGACAGAAAGATTTATACACTTAACACTAAGCAAGTTTCTATGCTGTAGAGATTAACTGTTGAGGCTGTAGTTTTAGATGTTTTGCCTATTCGTCTTGCACATTTTCTATTTTGTGCACTAGAATGTTTACCATATGAATCAGTTATTTTATTCTTTATAGTATAATATATTTCTTTATAATATATATTATTTATATTATACATTAATTATATTATATTATATTAATTATACTATGTTATATTACATTACATTATATTTATCATATCATATTAGAATATAAAATACTTCCAATCTGTATCTTAGGTGAGTCTGGTTGTGATGCTTACTTTGTCTCTGCAGACTGTGTTTTTTCTTGCCTTTAGCATTTGTTCTGTTATTGTGGAAAGTAGCACATGTTGTAGAGAATAAAATATACTGAGGTAAACAGGCCTTTAGTGAGAGGTTGTGTTAATGTTGCTAGTAGTTGAGCTGTGTTTAATGTTTATTGTATTTGTAGGTACTAGATGCTTCAAATTTCTCTGACGTTTTTGTTTTTGTCTTCATTCTTGGCTTTGGGACTTCGCTTTGTATTGTTGCTCAGAGAGAGTCCATGTCTTACAACTCTTTCTGCTATAATCCACTATTATAATACTGAAAGTTTACTAGTATGGTGGTAGGAAAAAGGAAAGGCATTCCATAACCTTCTGATTAAGATTGTTTTTTAGTAACCCTGTGCCTTGGAGGTGTTTCAAACTTCATAGCTGATTCTGTTTCTCCTCCAGGGGCACAATTTCTTCCCTCCTCCCCCCATCACTTTGTACTATTTACTTCTTTCCTGGAGTATTCCCAATCTATTTTTTTGAAGCCCTGCCTCCTGGTGATTATGCATGTGTGTGTCTCCCCTACCCCTTACGCCTTAAGTATGACAGGAATACTGGAGGAACTCAGGTCTAAAACTGTTTCAACATTGTCCTGGGGAAGACTCTCTCTGAGAGTAGGCCTATGTTATGAAGAAGAAGCTGGAGGGTATACCTTGACTACTTTTCCTCTTCCCCCTGCCATGGCTTTGAAGGCATTTTTCTTGGATCTTCATTGTGAGAACCTGGTGGGGTTCTTGGAGAGAAAGTCCATGAAAAAATAGGGATACCCCTCTAATTTTAGCCGCCAGGAATTTCTGACTCTCACTATTGTTCATGCTCAGCCTCTAGCAGGAATTCATTCCAACTACTAGTGAAGCTGAGCTACCCCTAAAGCTTCCAGAGGCCTCTGCTCCAACTGAGCAATATCAGGTACTGTATCTCTCTGGATGTAATCATATCTTCTTTAGACTTTCGTTGTGGCAGTTTTCCTCATTACCTCAGTCCTGGAGTACAGGAAAAATTGTTGATTTTAAGTTTCTGTAGTTTTTATTTTTTGTAACCCTATTCTGTTCATACCATCTGATTCCCCATGCTTGATGATTTCATGTGTAAGATATTATGAAGTAAATTATCTTTCATCAATGGAATTATCACTTGCAATTTCATTCTTTGAACAATTAAAAGCTTTATTTTTACTGCACACAAACCATTAACACATCACTGAACAAAAAGCAGCTTTTGTTTGGTTTCCTTTTACTAGCCCAACTTTCTTTCCTCATATCTTTCAACATTAAAAAAAAAAGTCATTCCAGTCAACTCCTGTTAGTCCTGAATCTTTCAGTTACTAAAATTAAAGTGATATATTCTATTATTTTTATTGAGATGAGTGATGAATACAAAATTGGTTTTGAAACTGATATCTGGCCAACACAATCATTGGAAATGCAAAGGCATTAATATGATACATGGCATGTGCTGTAAGCTCATCTAAAATAGCATATTTCAGAAGACAAGTTAGAGAAGAAGAAGAAGGATTCTATGTGGACGCTATCATCATAATTCATCATGTTGTCCTGGACAATTAAAGGACACTTCTGTTATTTTTTGCTTCTTGCATTAGGATCCAAGTCATCCCGTCTATTTCCCTGGAGTGCTTTCTGATAAATCTTTCCCAACAGTTTCAATTTACTTCTCTCCACTAAGCCAGACAAATATATACAATCCAGAAAACTTAAGAGGTTGAAAAGATGGTGGGTAAAATGATCCATGGGCAATACTCCCTGTGGTTTAATAATGATTGGAGTTGAGGGATGGTGTCAGTTGGGAATAATTAACAGGGAAGTGACAAAGAGAAAATTCTGAGATGTGCTAAATTAAATTACAGCAGAAGGTGGAAGGAAGAGATAAGAGAGGTTAATCAGTTAATAGCTGTGGGCCAAAACAAACAAAATACTGCTTACATTCCTGAGTGTATATTGAAACTTTGAATTAACTTCCAGGTGGCTATTTCCACAATTACCTGTAGAGAATAGCTGAATAATGGACCACCAGGCTCCATCACATCTTGCTTACCCATGAAGTTTCCAGATTGTTGCCCACAACCAATCCCAAAGAGCACACACTTCTTCCTTAAGGACTATGCACCTATCCCAAGAACTAGCCTGCTTCACTTTCTCCCACCACCTTTATCTATAGAACATGTAAATTCTTTCAAGACAATTTACATCTTTCTTCCCAAAAATTAATGTATGAAAGAGCCCCATCAGCTCTAGGGAGGCAGACATGCTGAGTTCTCCATCTAGCTCTGCTGTTGGTGGTTTAGATTGCAAACCCCAGGACCTGTTAATTTTTCTGGCTGGCCTGTGACTCAATATACTTTTTCTTTTAGAAAAGCTTTCAACTGTGAAGGGTGTTTGCTTGCTTAACAAAAGTAGAACTGATAGGTTGTTATATCACTTTCTCTTCATCAAGAGATTTAAGTTGACTGAAAATCACTCAGTGATTCACAAGTACCTTTTAGTGACAATCCATTATAGCTCTGAACAATTGTCAGAATGATGCCAACTTTCTTCTGTGGTAGTTGACAACCAGATCTTTTTGTTACTTGTTAGATAAATGGCGCATACTCATTATATTTGTATTGCTTTCTGGTCTTTTCATTTGAGCCAATGTACTCTTTTCTAGAAAACGAAAAGATAACAGAGGCATATTGTTTCAGACATTCATAAAAGTCGTAAAGTGATTATACAGGTGAAGAAAACGTTCTTGATTTATGACTCAGCCAGTTTATCCATCAGTATCCACAGACGGACCCCACCTGAATAAGCCAAATGATGGTTAAATGATATGTGATACCATATGAAGGAAAGTCTGGCAATTATCTGGTAAACTTAAGTTAGGGAAACTGCACATTTAAATAAATCTAATGTTAAATCTATTCAGTTTTCAGATTATCAGACCAAGGTTCAAGCTTACATATAAAACTTCAATAATAAGATTCTTCTATTATGTAAAATTAATACTTAGATCAAATTCTATTTTAGAGAATTGCATCCTTCATTGCTATTAACTGCCTCTAATATTATCCCCTTCTAAAACAATTGTCTTCTCTAACAGCCAAAATCATTCCAAACTTTTTTCCTACATAGTCATGTCCACAGGCTGAATTTGTAAAAATAAATTTCATTAGTTTAATTGACCTACTCTGTTCTAAGTAATTAATATACTTTAGTTCATTTAAGCTTTACCATCCATTTGCTTCTTCATAAGATGAGAAATAGAAATGTGACTTAACTTAAATCAGGCCTATAACTACTGAGCCATTTATTTCAGATTAGAGATTGAGTTATTCTGCCACATCACAGTACCCTTAGGCAAACTTCCTAAGGTATCCTGTTTTACAGATGGATACTCAGGATATGAAAAGTCATAAACCAAGAAGAGAAAAGATAGATTTGGAATATACAGTAACTAAGTTTCTATGAAATTTCTCACTCCACATAAGAGAATTATAAGAAATTCTGTTTGGAAGAAGCGTACCACTGGATTTCTTTGTCTGACGAAAGTAGGAAGTGTTGGTAGGAAATTGCATGTTTGTTTAAAAATACACAACAAACCAAAAATGTCTATAGTCTTAACTGAGTGGCACTGCCATGACAACTCCATAATCTTTGCAAAGCTTTTACTGGAAGCCACTCTAAATTGCATATCATGGTAAAAATGGCCTAAGCAAACAAATTATTTCTCTTACTACAGAAATGTATGGTATCAAGGACCCATTTTCACTTTCAGACTTTAACGTAAGCATATAGATAGCATTAGGATACGAATAAACATGAGTGATAGATTGAGCTGTCTAACAGTCAGCTTCAAGCAGAAAAACCAACTGACTTGAACAAAGGATCTCTACAGAGGGAGATTTATGTTATTCGGCTGAATTACATTCTTTTATAGACTGCTGCAGATGGGTTGCAGGAAAAGCAGCCATCTATCCGATTTAAATAGACTGCGTGCTAGTACTACAGATGTGCCATTAATTCATTGTCATGGGTTGCTATAGGCATAGAACTGGCTTTGTTCTCTGACAGTCTCCCCCAGTTTAAATAGAAAGGCCATTTACCAGAGTGTCAAACACTAGGGTCCCTATAACACTATAATCAAGTACAGTGACATTACATATTTTAGCCTCGATATGGAAAATGGTTAAGTCAGCAGAGACTTATAATCTGTAGAACTCTGCTGTCCCTGAGAGCCACTTATAATTTATCAGGTAGTTATTGTCTTCTATGTGTCAATAATAATACTGGTATCTCTAATTTGTAGTTACAATGATTTCCTATAGACTTTCTTCAAGTTGTTTACAACTTTGTGAAATATTATCTTAGATTTAGGGATAATAACATTGCACAGGAGATGTTAAATGAGTCTCTCAAGTTTATACAACTTGGAAAGCGATAAACCTAGAATTCAAATCCAGATACGCGTATTCTGACTCCAATGCCAATATTCTTTCTATAGCACTGTGTTAGGTATTCTAGATTGGAGCTAGAATAAATGAAGTATATTTTGGAGTATATTATGTTCTAAATTGTGAGTTAAGTATTCATATAAACAACTGTAATAGAAAAAATGCAGACAGTAAGTATCGCTACTTTCTTAAAGCACATCTAGTTGTCTCTATTATTCAAGTCATAGCAGAAAGGCATAGGGCTGCCTTAACATAACCCATGGATAGACTTCCCTCAATAGCTTGGAATAATTAGAAACAAGACCTAAATTCTGAATATTAATAGATATTGCTGTGTTCAATCCCATGTTACTAAATATGCATTAAATTGCTTATAGGTAGGCCACATAATCTATGTGACAGGATTTTAGAGCTGTTTTACATATACAGGGTCTGATACAAGTGGAAATATATTTAACTTACGTTTTCAGTCATTTAAGTTACCAGTTTGGAATGCTTCTAATTTTAAGACAAAAAATTTAAAAAAATAAATAAATAAACAAACATTTTTTTATGTGAGGCGAGATAAAGAATTTACTGAAATGTTTTCAGAGTATGAATCTGATATCCATAAAAGCGTACACTTCCTAAAATTAGACAGATCAGATGCTTTGCACTTTAAGCCATTAATGATTCAGTATCTGAATTTCCAATTCAATTGGCAGCACATTGTCTTCACGCCACTCTCCCATTACAGGAAGACTATCTGTCAACATTTAACGCCACATACAGACACCATTCCACCTGCAATTTCAGTCTCAAATGACTCCATATTAATGAGGAAGTATCAACACTTGAATGCATAACCTCATTTAGGAGGTACAGTGACCAGAATGATGAAATAATTCTTTTGTAGATAATCAGTGGATTGAATAGAATAAAATGATTGTTCTGCCCAGTTAAGCCAGAATATTAGGGTAACCAGATGCTTAGCATATCAATAGACATCCCAGTTCCCCAATAAAAACATGTAGCCTGGTTAGAATTTCATGGGAATGACTTCATTTTTAAAAAAGGCAACTGGAACAAGTTTTAAAACAGGTTCATCAGAGGGCAGAAAAAATTCAATTTTCTCCCCCCCCCATATTCTTATATGTAGCTCGTTTAACATAATACACATGCTCTTTGTTATCAACAAAATATAATTTTTGTTATCAACAAAACATAATTAAGTATAATATATTAAATAAAATCTTAACATATTATTTAAAATAAATATCTCTCAAAAATTTGAAAGAAAATTGCAGAATTTTGATTATGAATAAGCAAATCCCATATATATATATATATATATATATATATATATATATATCCCATTCTCTTTCATTTTTATAGGTCTTTGTATACTCTCTTCAACTCTTCTACTATACCTAAAGCCAGACGTAAACAATTTGTCCATGTATTCCATAATTTTTAATTTTACAAGCATTTATCAAATATTTTATATGCCTAGCATTGTGCCAGGTATTTGAGAATTTTTTTTTTTAAATGGAACTTTTACTAGGCTCTCAAGAATCTCACTATTTTGTTATAAGAAGATTTATACCATCATAGAATTATGGTATATACAAAGAAAAAATATGGTCAAATTTCAAATTCGTGAAAGAGTAAGTACAATGAAAATTACACAGAAGGAAGATGAGATGCAAAACACTGAAATCCAATTTTATTCCTAAATTGATTTCTTTTTTCTATTTTCTATGCAAACTGTCTTTTCTTTGCTACCCATATTATGCATGCATTCAAGAAAGTACAGTCTTTCTCTGAGCTATAAAAAGCTGAGATCGGTTTGTACACACACACACACACACACACACACACACAATTCTATAGTCATATATGTATGATTGGGTGAACATTTCTGTAGTATATTAATTCCATATAAGTCAATGCCCCTATCTACCAAATATAATTGCAAATTTCCTGTAAATTGTGCAAGAGAGATATAATTTTTAATTATAGTGAAATATAGGCCAAAATTACTTTATTTCATGGTATCCCTGAATACACACACATACACACACAAATGTAATATACCACTTTATATATACATAAATGTATAAAACAAATTTATAAGTAGATATACATAGCATGCACATATATATGTATATGTGTGTGTGGGGGGTGTTACTTCATTCTGAGAGACTAATTCCTCACTTAATCTGAGAGAGCAAAACAGAAGTCTTGATGAAACTTGAACAAAATGCATAACAAAGTGTTGGTAAATTAATGATAGGCAAAGGTCATGGCTGATTTTTTATAACAATTAGTTTTTCAATTACAATTGTAACTGTCAGTACCATCACCTATATCAACTTTACTGAAATGATCCTCAAAAATAAAAAGAAACCTCTCTTTTTTTTCCCTCTGGTGTAACCAACTGTTTGAAAGTGAATTAAGTAAACATGAACCTTGTGCATTTGATAAATATGTATGTCGTTTTTCTCTTTTTCCACTGCTTTTCATCTAGCTGTAGCTGGGAACTAAGCAATAAATACTATTTATTTATTTTAATAGTATGCTTAGAGGAAGTATTACCAATATTTCCTAAGCTTAAAAACATCCCGAATGCATTTTACTGTTAGGCTCAGCGTTTTCATAGTAATTTACAACTTAAAAAGGGTAAACTCTATTACTCTATGTCAAACCAACAACTGGGTAAGTGCAGAATGCTCCCCTATGAAGTATGACCAAATTTATTGCTGCAGTCATTAGTACATATCGATTCTGTTTATAAAAACCCAAAGGGAATAGTAAACCTATTATGCTGGTGCTGGGTCTCTCTCTGAGAGGAGCCAGGCTTGGTACTGCCAAGTTTTAAGAAATGTCCAATTAGTTTGGCGATCAATGCTGCTCTTTTTCTTTTTGTTATTATTAATATGACTGGTCAGTAACATGAACTTCAAGATCTTGTATCTTATAATCAAATCTGAGCAACATTACTGCTCTTCTGTAAGGGCAACTTCACTCGATCGCCGTTTGAAGTCAGACTGTTTCTATGTGGAATCACTTTATTTCTGTTTCTCTTCTGTAGGAATGGCTTTCAAATTTACAATATTGCCATGAACTAGGTAGTCTCCTGTAGGCTCTTTTATTTCTATATCCTAGTCCCAAATTGTCCATAACTGTAAGAAAATAAATATCTGCTATTTAAGCCCAGATTGATGATAGATGATAGATAGATGATAGATAGATAGATAGATAGATAGATAGATAGATAGATAGATAGATAGATAGATATAGGTGATAGATTGTCGATAGATATATATCAAATCAAATTGTAGGCCTTTGAAGAGTGGACAACTTCTGCTACCACTTCTACGGCAAGAAAATCTTTCTTTTACCAATCTCTTGTTTGTTCTTCACAAGAGGTGGAATACTTGTCTGATTAGTAAGATTTAAGAACACTGGTTCATCTTTATTAGTGGGCAAATTCACAGATCTGGGTTTCCTTCGCTGTGCCTAAAATATGAACTTTATTATTTCACTCTCATTTATCATACAGCCATTGAGAAGATAAGGAAATGTTAAGTTTTAGATTTGGACTTAAGGGGTTGCAGGCTTACTCAACTCCCTTTGGGCTGTAATATGTGCATTGAATTTTTTCACAGAGCTCTGTCCTAAAGTAATTTGGTACACACCTGCCCCCTAGCTGGTATTATTCCTTGTATATAATAAACCCACAGATTCAAATACGTGACTAGACCAAGGCAGACTTCAGTCATTTTGGAGTCCTCTGTCATAAAATTCATTACATGTCATATACCCCTTAAATAAAACAAGACCCAAAACCCATACTTGAGGTAATAATTTGAATGTAGGCATTGTACGAATGAGGTGTGATCAAAACATATGGTGAATGTTTAATATAAAAAATATATATTAAAATAAAAGACACATTGCCATTAATTCCCCTCAAAATACTCCCCCCTCACGTCAAACACACTTATCCCATAGTTCTTGCTACTTTCTGAAGCAGTTCTGGAAATCATCTTTTGTGAGTGTCTTTAATTGCACTGTTGTGGCTGCCTTGATGTTCTGAACCGATTCCTTTCCCTTTAATGGTCATTTTTATTTTGGGGAAGAGCCAGAAGTCACATGGTGCCAGATCATGGTCACTGCAGCATCACCATAAATTAATTTTAACATTTCGTGTGTTTCTTTAGTACATTTTTGCAGTTTGAAAAAATTTTTCTTTCATTGTTTGTGATCCATGATTTACGGCACACTTTAAAACACACTTCTCTCAACCACAGCTCACATCCGACTGACTGCACAGAACAAGTTGAAACTTGTCACATACTTAATAAGGTTCAATGCGCCCCTTCCCACATTGACAACCCCTGTCTTTCCATTGGACGGCACTCAGCAGCAGTGTTTACCGTATTTTTTATCACACCTCATAGTATCTTTTATTTGAGGCATGACAATGCTTCAAATTACTGTCATTTAGAATTAACATAGGTTGGCAAACTGTGGCCTACAGAGCAAATCTTGCCCACACCTGTTTTTATAAAGTTTTATTTAAACGCAGCCTTGTTCATTAGTTTTTATAGTTTATGGCTACTTATGCATTGCAAAGGCATATTTGAGTATTTGAGACAGAGACCACATAGCCCATAAAGCCAAAATATTTTCCATCTGGCCTTTAACAGTAAAAGTTTACTGACCCCCTAGATTACACAATGGGACATACAAAAATTCCTAGGATAGACCCTAATGCATAGTAAGTACTCACTAAAATGTAGTGGATTGAATTATTAATCTAATACAAATATTTTATGTGAATTTTATAAATGGTGGTGGTGGGGAAATCAGTCTCAGAGACAGACATAGATTTATCTTTCTTTTTTCTCTCCTCCCTCCCGTCCTTCCTACCTTCCTTCCTTCCTTCTTTTCTTCTTTTTTTTTCTTCTCCCAGATAAAGAGAAAAGATACTAGCAGTGACTATCCTCCTTGAAGCCTGAAGAAATAGATGCCACTCCAGGCAGAGACTACCTCCCTCAAGCAAGTCAAGAAACAGTCTCACTAGGAATACCTGAGGGAGCTAGTTTCAGATGGGTTATCTACATAACGTGTTTCCCCAAAAATGAGACCTAGCCGGACAATCAGCTCTAATGCGTCTTTTGGAGCAAAAATTAATATAAGACCCAGTATAATGTAATTAATATAATATAATATAATATAATATAATATAATATAATATAATATAATATAATATAATATAATATAATATACCAGCTCTTATATTAATTTTTGCTCCAAAAGACGCATTAGAGCTGATTGCCCGACTAGGTCTCATTTTCGGGGAAACGTGGTATGGCTCTGCATTACCTAGTACATGCTCCTATATACCCTCTTCTTACTATCTATTCACTCTACCATTTGTACAATAAATGCCTAAACAAAAGCTTGTTTAAGCAGGTGTCACTAACATGGTCCTTTTTACGGACTCATGAGAGGGTGAATTTGTAAACTTAAATTTTGCATAGGTGATTATACTAGGTTACAAATTTGGCTCATGTATAATTTATCATTTCATGTTAAGTCTTAATATATACAGTCTTCATATATATATATATATATATATATATATATATATATATATATATATGTATATATGTTTCTTTTTAATGGGAGAAGTAACAAAAGATAAAGAGAGTCAAGAGGAATAAAGAGGATGAAAGGTAGGAAAAATGTTTTTGTTTTTTTTTAAACTCTGCAAATATAGAAGGAAAAAATTATTTCTTCCCAAGATGCTGCATCACTTTTCGTTTTTTTTCAAAATAAATTAAGTCATAAACAATTTGCCTTTTCTCTGCTGCATTATTTGGATGTTTATTTTCCTACATGGTTATATTACGTTCTTGAATCATTTAATTTTGAATAAACCCATTCTGTCAGTTTTCATTACACTGGTGTATATACATAACACATTGAACTTTAAATTAAACTAAAGAATCAAAAGAGATAGACACAGACATGATGTCAAGTAATGGCCCCAAACAGAGCTGATTGTAGGTTTGGTCAGAAACATTTCCAATGTTTAAGAGCAGGGAAGTCGTTAATCACAAACTCCATGAATTCATAGTCAAATCTGAAATTTTTAACGAGACTCTTTCCCTACTTATTTAGTCTTTGATTTTACAAAATTGAATGAAAATTTTTCGATGTGTAAAAATTGTCTCTAGAGTAATCTTATTTGTACAAACTGTTATAAGTCATAGTAATTGGTTCAACAACTTCTAAACAACAGGAAAAAAGATCCCAAATCTTGATTTTTAAAAGTAGTGTGGAAAGTGTTTAAATGCTACTTGTAACAGCTCTCTGAAAATTGATGCATGAATATTATAATTTAAAGCATTCTATTACACAATCCAAACATGCCTCTGGGACCATGTTTATCATTTAAATCACAAAAGTCAAGTACCATTTACATTGCTTTGAATTTACTCATAGGCTTCCAAAGGGACTGGAGAGTGGAGGAAGGAATTCTTTAATTGACTGTGAATCGCTTCATTAATATGGAAAATATTGCAAATCAGAGTCAACTCATTCCCACTGTGTGTCTGGACACCATACTGTTTTTACTAAATATATTTTCAATACAAAAGAAAAAAACAAGTAGCTATTTTTGAAAAAATTCAAAATATATATTCCATCTGTGTTCTTTTCGGACTTTTTTCTCCATTATATTTCTACTATATAGTATGTATAGGGAAAAAGAAATAAAACTATATATTAACATATTGCTGATGACTCTTATTTGTAAATGAAATGAATTTACAAATAAAGTTTTAGTGTGAAAAATTTTAAAACTCTAAAATTTTCTCAAATGTAAATTTTTAGAAATCACTTCTTCGAGCCTCTTAAACACATCTTTTGGTTCAATATGTCATATAGGTCTCTCATATAATATTCAAACCATTTCAATTTTATGTATTCAGACAAGTCTCCTACCATCCCATTTCCACATCCTCCAAGTCTCTTTTAGCTCTTACAGCTTTTTTAAACTTGACATGCCATACTAAGCCAGAATAAACGATTGTAGATTTATGTTCTTTTTTAAAATATTTTTATTAAAATATAGTTAACATACAATATTATGGTAGTTTCAGGTGTACACCATGTGAATGTTATTCAACATTTATATACCTAAAGAAGTAATCACCATGAGAAGTCCAGCAACCATCTGGCTCTGTACCATGATATTACAATATTATGGACAATATTCCCTATTCTGTACATTACATCCGCATGACTTGTTTTATACCTGGAAATTTAAACCTCTTATTCCCCTCACTTTCCCCCCTTCCCTTTTTATTTTTTTCAATTACAGTTGACATTCAATATAAATTTATATTGATTTCAGGTCTATAACATAGTGGTTAGACATTTATATAATTTAAGAAGTGATCCCCCTGACTAATCTAGTACCTACTTGGCACTATACATAGTTATTGTAATATTATTGACTGTATACATTAGGGTATACACTACATCCCCATTACTAATTTATAACAACCAATCTGTACCTCTTAATTATTTTCCCTTTTTCTTCCTTCCCCTCAACTTCCCTCCCATCTGACAATCATCAAAATGTTCTCTGTATCTATGAATTTGTTTCTGCTTTGTTCGTTTGCTTATTTTGTTCTTCAGATTTCATATATAAGTGAAAACACATTGCATCTGTCTTTCTCTGTCATACATACTCTACTTAGCACAATACCCTCCATGTCCATCCATGCCACCGCAGATGGCAAGAACCCATTCCCTTCCCTGGCAGAGTAATATTCCATTGAATATATGTACCACCTCCTCTTTCCATCAATCCACCAATGGACACCAAAGCTGCCTCCACATCTTTGTCATTGGGGGGAAAAAAAAAAAAAGCTGAAATGAACTTATGGATGTACACATGCCCTCAAAGTAGAGTTTTGAGTTTCTTTGGATAAATACCCAGAAATGGGATTACTGGGTTCTTCTTTGTCTCTCGTTTACTTTTTGTTTTAAAGTCTATTTTGTCTGGTGTAAGCTTTGTTATGGAACCCTAGCTTTTTTCTTCATTTCCATTGTCATGAAATACCTGGTCCTATCCCTTTGATTTTAGTCTGTGTGTGTTTTTCTATCAGAAGAAAGTCTCTTATAGACAGCATACTAGTATGTAAGGGTCTTGTTTTCCTAACCATTCAGCCAGCCTATCTTTTGATTGGAACGTTTACTCCATTTACATTTAAACTAATTGTTGATAGATATGTAGTTATTGCCATTTTATCATTCCTATTTTTTAGTTTTTAGTTTTTTGTCTTAAAAAAAATCCCTCTAAGATTCCTTGTAATTCTGGTTTGGTTGTGATGAACTCCTTTAACTTTTTTCTTGTCTGGGAAGCTCTTTATGGGTCATTTGATTCTAAATAGCTTTGCTGGAAGAATAATCTTGGTTGTAGGTCCTTGCTTTATATCACTTTGAATATTTCTTCCCAATCCTTTCTGGTCTGCAAAGTTTCTGTTGAGAAATCAACTGATAGTCCCATGGGAGCTCCCTTGTAGGAAATTGACTGCTTTTCTCTTGCTTCTTTTAAGATTCTCTCTTTGTCTTAAACCTTTGGCTTTTAAATTATGTTGTATCTTGGTGTTGCCCTCTTTGGGTTCATCTTATTTGGGACTCTCTGTGCTTCCTGGTCCTGTATATCTATTTTCTTCACTAGGTTAGGGAAGTTTTCTGTCATTATTTCTTCAAATAGGTTTTCAATTTCTTGTTCTCTCTTCTCCTTCTGGTACTTCAATGATGTGAATGTTGTCACACTTAATGTAGTCTCAGAGGCTCCTTCAACTCTCCTCATTGTTGTGGATCCTTTTTTCTTTTTGCTGTTCTGTTTGGGTGTTTTCTGCCACCTTATCATTCAAATCACTGAATTGATCCTTTACTCCATCTAATCTACTGTTGATTTCCTTTAATGTATCCTTCATTTCAGTTGTTGTATTATTTATTTCAACTGGTTCCATGTTATATTTTCTATCTCCACTTTTATTTTTGCTATATCTTTGTTGAAGTTCTCCATGAAATCATTCAGCATCTTTATACAGTGTTTTGAAATCTACGTCTGGTAGATTGCTTATCTCCATTTTGTTTAGTTCTTTTTCTGGAGCTTTGTTCAGTTCTTTTATTTGGGACGTTTCTTTGTCTCCCCATTTTGGCTGACTTCCTGTATTTTTTCCCATGTGATAGGTAAGGCTGTTATACCTCCCAGTCTTAGTAAGTGGTCTTATGTAATACGTGTGCTGTGGGGTCCAGTGGTGCAGTATTCCTGGTCACCTAACCTGGGTACTCCAGATGTGGCCCTTGTGTGGTTTGTGTGTACCCTCCTGCTGTAATTGAGTCTTGATTGCTGTTTGCATGTCAATTGGAGTGATTGACCCTTGGGCTGATTGGTTGTGAGGACTACAGTGGAGGGGCTGCTGTGCAGGGACTGACCCTATAGTGCAGGATTTGCTTTAGCAGGGCTCTGGTGCCTGCTCAGTCTTCCCTCTGGGTGTGTCATTCACGGATATGGCCAGATCATGCTCCAGCTCTCTCTGATGCTGGCCACAGGGTGTGTCAGCCCCATGGCCTCCTAAGAAGGGCCCTGCTGCAGGCCAAATTCAACCACAGTCTGTGCCCTGCCTGGGGCCACCTGGCATGAAACAGGAAGCAATCTGCAGATGGCTGCCACCTGCACTGGGCTTAAAGGTGCCTTGAGAGGCCAATGCATGAACAAAGGCTGGCTGTCACAAGTGCTGGGCTTGTGGTTGCTCAGCCAGAAGTATGGGACATGACAAAGACAGATCAATAACTAAGATGCCTGCTTTTATGGATTCCTAGCTAGCTTCATTCAAAATATCTAGTTTTTTTTCTGCATGGATTCCAATTCCCCAGAAAATCTATTACGTCTGATTATTAGAACCTTTGATGACTTATTTGTTTTGTTTATTTATTCTTCTAATCCCCCAACAAATGTTTATGGCATATCTACTTCATTCCAGGCAGTGTTGTAGACATTGGAGCAGAAACAAATAAAACCAGTCAGTCTAGTGAAGCAAAGATATGTATATCACCATTATCATCATCATCGTCATCCAGAGAGTTAAGGGTAAAATTAGAGATATATGCAAAGAACAATAGCAACACCATCAATGAAGAGCAGGATGAAATGTGTACTACTTTTTTGTTCTGTTCCTTCTAATGCCAGTTTCTCATAATTCTCTCTAGTAAAAGAACCCTTATGAAACTGCAAAGTAGCAAATCTTAGGCCTATTATAATTTATTTCCTTAAATCTCCAAACCTACTATATTTTGTATAAATGCCAAATAAATATTCACCGTTACTGATATTTATTTAAATGACATTTAAACTCTGTTGATAAATAAAGATATATATCAGAATAAGAAATAGGCAATATGTGAGAAAATTGTTCATGCCTATCTGCCTTGGTAGACTTAATCATTGCCTTCCTGAGTCATAATACATAGCAGATTCTTCCTGCGTAACTAACCTTACCCAGCCCTGCCTTCAGTTGGCCAGATTTGCTCTGCTGGTGGGTTTCAGTTCATCTCCAGTTTCTAAGTGAGTTACTGGCATGCTTAAAATTGTAATATGAAGTCATGTCCCTTTTGAAATTGAAAGATAAGACTTCTGGAGGATATTTAAGTAAATTCCATTTACTACCTGCCTCTTGAAACTCCACACAACTCTAAATTAACATCTTACTTGGCAGGGCTGTAATTACAGGGGAAAGTCAGCTTTCAAAGGCATTGCTATTGGAAATACACATCCAGCCTCTTAAGTAATGACTTGCCTTGAGAAAGTATGAAGTGCTAAGCTGTCCTTGAACCACACTGGCAATTTCTCTCAGCAATGACCTAAAGACAACAATGTGCAGTCTGAGAGGGTATTGCCACAATTTTTAATCTGCCTGGCTTTCTGATCAGGCAAAATATAAATCATTTAATCAGCTCCCAACTGAGCATCAGGTACAACTAGTATAAATTTTTCTTCATAAAAGTTTCATCAAAGCTGGGGATGGCTGCACTGCCTTATATTTTGCTTGAGAAATTACAGCCTGAGAAGATTGGCTGATAGTCATATGTGATTGATAGGCTTAGGGCGGATGGCTTTTATGCAGAGAAGTTTAAGTCTAAATGGTCTTTGCGGTTACTTTCATCTTCCCCTTAAAATAATGCTTTACTTCATTTACCACAAAGGAAAAGCCAACTAACATTTTTTTTTTTTTTTCTGAAAACACTCTTAGTTCCATCACTTTATGGCTAGATAATGAATTGGCAGACACAATCTTCAATATGGTAATTGTTTCTTATAAGCCAACACATCTGTATGAATAGCTAGAAAACTGAAGAGAATCATAAAGCTCTACATAGCCTCACAATGATATTTATAAAATAAATTTGATTAAATTATATGTGTTGTTATTGACTATTTCATGTTTCTGATATAACATCTGTGGGACTATAAGATGGAAAATACTTCCAACTAAATGAAGAAAATGTAGATTCAAAGCTTCTTTGATAAGACCACTAACTCACTTGCCCCTTTCACTTTTGTGGTATTAAAACTGATACCATTCATGTGGAAAAAATAATCTAAAGTATCATAAACACTACTCAGAATGAGAAGGGATAGTGGGAATCTCCAGAAGGGATGACTAAAGAATACTAATTATGAAATATTTGTAAGACAATTGATAATATTTCTCAAGTATTGGTCACATCAAGAACAAAGACATAAATCAGCACCAACAAGTAAACAGGTAAATTAATGTTAAGGAATCTAATTTGCAGGAGGCTTACTTCACTCATAATATAGTTCAACTTTGAATCCCATCATTTCATACTTTCAAGTTAATAAGTACAGTAGTTCCCCCTTATCTGTGAGTGATACATTCCAATACAGCCAGTGGATGCCTAAAACAATGGATAGTACCAAACCCTATAAATACTATGCTTTTTACTATATATAACTATACATACATACCCTTTCACTTAAAGGAAGCACTTTATGGCTTCTCTTTGGCATATTTGAATTGCCAGCATCACTACTCTTGCACTTTGGGGCCATTACTAAGTAAAGCAAGGATTACTTGAACTCAAGCACTGTGACACTGTAACAGTCAATCTGATAACCATGATGTTTACAAAATAACTAATGGGCAGGGAGCATATACAGCGTGGACATGCTGGACAAAGTGATGATTCATGTCTTGGGTGGGAAGGAGCAATACAGCACAAGATTCCGTCATACTGCTCAGAATGGTGCACAATTTAAAACTTATGAATTGTTTATTTCTGGAGTTTTCCATTGAATATTGTGGACCAGGGTTGATTGCAGGTAACTAAAACCATGGAAAGCAAAATCACAGATAACGGGGAAAACTATATATGAACCACCTGACATTCTAATCCGATGTAGTTTCTTTAATGTGCTATAGTAAAACTCAAAGTGGGGCAAGTAGGTACAGAAATGTGATTCAAATACTAAAAATTCAGCTAGAAGTCTGGAGATAAGGTAAATGTTAAGCAGTACATTTACACATAAGTAAGATTTATATGTTCTCAAAATTATTAATATGCGATCAATTAAAATACCTTAACACAAATGAAAAGTGTCTCAAGTACTACTGACTACTGATGAACTATCTTAGAAGAACAATCATTCTTGTTGATAAAGGGTGAGGTTTCTCCTCAGATAGAAAAGTGGAACACCAGGTTATTACACATGTGACAAAGGGAAAAAAGGAATCTATGATTATGATGTTAAACAGGTGGGGCTACCAAGTAAAATTTCTCTTAAGAACAGGGCAAGTTCTAATGCAAGAATCCTCAGAAAGTCAATCATAATCAAAATTTTAGTCACAAAATGTAATCAATTGTAGAATAGCTGTTGCTCTCACATCCTGTGCACCACAAATTGACCCATGAAATGTCACCAAGTCAGAAAGAAAGTAGAATTCTGGAAGCTTTCAAAGGCAACTTCATTCTAGGTCTCAAGTATGAGTATCCACCACATTGAGGACTCCATAATCTGTAAAACCCAGATTCCAACATTTCCCCACAGTGTCATTTGCAGTTTTTTTCAACTTTAGTGTATAGAGAGTTGCCTGGGAGTGACTGAAATGTCTTACTTATTTGAGCCTCTTCCCAGAGTTCTGAATCAATTGGCCTGGCCTGAAGCTTGGCTTTCTCCACTGTCACAAAACCCTTCAAGACAATCTGATGGAGATTAACTGATGCTGTTGTAAATCTACATAAACACCATACTGAAGAGAAAACAAACAAACAAACAAACAAAAAACAGTGAAGGATCCTCAAGTAGCATAATACATTCTAGATGCTCATTCTTGTTGACTGGATGAATAAGGCAGTAAAATCTGATTTGAAAAAGAAAACTTACAACTTCTGATCCCTGGTATGCTTGGCCACAGTGAATGGGGAAAAAATAGTGAATCCAGGGCCATAAAAACAATGGATGTCAAAACCAGTTTGAGCTTGATTTATGTTTCTATTTAGGGAGGATAAAACAACTCTTTTCATTGAGAGTGATGTTATTGGGCTGTTGATCTTATTTAGCCTGAAGTTTACTGTTCATCATCTTCATTCTTCCCTGTAGAGTTGTGAGCCCATATGAGACAGCCCCAAGGAACTGTCATTTTCTTGAAAGTTCTGGGCCTTTATCAGTCAATGCTTCTCCTTTCTCCTCACCATTGAGCCAGTTGCATAGTTCAGAAATCTCTAAGTACAATCAATTTCTTAAATCTTAAAAGTTTCTTAAATGCATAAATTAATGAAAGGAAGTCTGTCCGCAGTCCTATCATCCTTTCCCACATCTTAGCTATTGACAAGCTATGTTGATTTTACCCCTAAAGAATTCTCCATTTCATGCAGACTGGTGCAGCCGTTATGGAAGGCAGTGTGGAGGTTTCTCAAAGAATTACGAATAGAATTGCCATATGACCCAGCAATCCCTCTTCTGGGTATCTACCCAAAAAATTTGAAAACATTTAGAGATAAAGACACATGTGCTCCAATGTTCATTGCAGCTTTGTTTACGGTGGCCAAGACATGGAAACAACCAAAATGTCCTTCGATAGATGAATGGATAAAGAAGTTGTGGTATATATACACAATGGAATACTATTCGGCAGTAAGAAAAGATGATATAGGAACATTTGTGACAACATGGATGGATCTTGAGAGAGTAATGCTGAGCGAAACAAGTCAGACGGAAAAAAGCAGAGAACCATGTGATTTCACTGATATGTGGTATATAAACCAAAAACAACAAAAGAACAAGACAAACAAATGAGAAACAGAAACTCATAGACACAGACAATAGTTTAGTGGTTGCCAGAGGGTAACGGGGGCGGGGGGTGGGGGGTGGGAGATGAGGGTAAGGGGGATCGAATATATGGTGATGGAAGGAGAACTGACTCTGGGTGATGAACACACAATGGGATTTATAGATAATGTAATACAGAATTATACACCTGAAATCTATGTAATTTTACTAACAATTGTCACCCCAATAAATTTAATAAAATAAAATTAAAAAAAAAAAAAGAATTCTCCATTTCTTGAAAACTATCAGCCTGGTTCACAGCTGTGCTAACTTGCATACCCATAAATAAAATCATGGACCCAAAAAGACTTCTTGGTGACCCCTTTCTCCATTTAAATTTTTGGGGGGCTTGACATTGCTCTTAGGATTAAAGAAAAATTTTTTATTGTGCCCATATAGCCTTTTATAGTTTGGTCCCTCCTTACCTCTGTACCTGAATCTCTTACCTGATTCCACCCACCCTGCTGTGTGCCATCTAGATCTTATCAATCTTTCGTGCTCACTGTGTTCCTTCATGCTTCCTCCTTCCATAGGGCCTTTGCATATTCTATTTCCTCTCTCTGTAACGCCCTTTTCACTCAGAATTGTATAAATGCTTATGCACTCTTTATGTTTCAGTTCAAATGTAACTCCCCGGTAGAAGGTTTCCTTTCCTCTCTAATCTCAACTCAAAATATTATAGAAAGACATAAACCACATAGCTTTTCTTTGCAACTTGGCCACAGGTGAATTTGACATTTTTAATGTTTACTTGATTAAAAATTATTTCCTATGTAACAAAATTCATTTAATTTGCTTCAGTATTCCCAGCTTTCAGCACAATCACAGGTCCACAGCATTTCTTGAATGCATAAATTAATGAGAGAAAGTGTTTACATCTGGAACAATAAAATTATCTAACTCCAAAGACAGAAACTGAAGTACAAACCCAAACTGGTAATTGAAGTGGTAAAAAAAAAAAAAGAAAGAAAGAAAGAAAGAAAGAAAGAAAGAAAGAAAGAAAGAAAGAAAGAAAGAAAAGTAAAGAAAAAGAAGAAACATTACAGTAACATAATTCTCAAACTTTTCAGTTTAAGGAACCTTTTAGAGTACTCTTAAATACTATTGAGAGACTAAAAATGCTTATGCTTATATGGGTTATATTTATGAATATTTACCATATTAAACATTAAAAATGAGAATAAAATATATATTTACTTACAAGTTCATTCAAATGTAATATAAGTAAAATAAACCCAGTACATGTTACCATAAATAGCATACTTTAATGAAAAATGTATTTTCCCAAACAAAACAAATAGTAAGGATTTACTTTGTGTTCATGAATTTTTTTTTTAAAAATATTTAGTTTAATAAAAGACAGCTTAATAAAATATTCTCAGATCTGCTTCTGCATGTAATCTGCTACAATATCACACATCATGTAGCTCTGTAAAACTCAACTTATAAGAAAATGAGAGTGAAAAATTAAAATAATTTGGTAGTATATTATAAAAATAATTTTAATCTTGCTGACCCAATGAAAGCATCCCAGGGATGCTCAGACTCCATTTTGAGATCCACTGGTATAATTTAACCTCCAAACTAGCACACTTTTGAAAAGAGTGTACTGTAAATATCTGTGCTATAATATCAACAGGCATCATTGTCAATAGGTGTTAATGAATGGTTATAGAAATATGCTATTTAAAATCTCTTATAATTCAAAATATGGCATAGAACTGTTTACTACAAGATTGTAAATTTTTGTAAGAGTTGGATACATTTTTGTATATCCACGAGAGTTAATTTAGTGTCATATACAAACTAGGCTTTCAAAGAATATTTAATGAATACATTATTGTGTATAGAAACAACCAAATGTTAACTCTGACTGCCTGTTTCCCAGGCCTTACAGTCTGTTTTGAAATGGACAGATGGAAAAAAAAAAAAAAGAAAAGAAACGGACAGATGATAGTGGATTTATACTGTTGCAGTGATTCTACCATAGTATTCCATACTTCCTCCAAGTCACCCAGCTTCTCAGGTCATTGCAAACCTGTAAAGATACAATCTAGGAAACAGAATACAAAGTGTCCTATATGGTATGACTGAAGAGGCATAGAGTCCTACATCCTGAAAAACTATTCCTAACTTAGTAATACTTGAAATATATTGACCATAGCTGCGAGGAATAATCTTTCTCCTTTATCTATGTCAATTTTTAAAGGGAAGTGTTTGAGAAAAACATTTCATCCCTCATTTAAGAGTGAAGTAACCACTCACCCCTATTTTATATTCAAGTACTTAGGATTGTCCCAGAAATTGGTGGTGCTGGGGCGGGGGGGGGGGGGGGGGAAGGGGAAGAGAGAGAGAGAGAGAGAGAGAAAGGCATGCAGCACATACCACTTAGAAAAACATATTTAATCCCTTATTTATTCAAGATAGAAAACTTCCTGAGTGGGAGATGGCCTTAGATAATTTCTCTTCCATAGAGATAACCTTAAACATGAAACATTCTTGGGTGCAATACAGATTCAAGATAACAAGAAATGTTGAGGACAGAGATAGGTGATTTAGAAAGCTGATAAGAACTAACTCTCCAAATATAGAAGTTTTTTACTGTGAAAAAGTTTAACTATCAAGATTTAAGATTGATGATACCGTTTTAAAACATTTTATAAAATATTTTTCATAGATCTTAGAAAAAAAAAACAAAACCTACTGTAATCCTTTGTAGCCCAAAGTCAATGGAAAGAAAATTTTCCCTTCTAATTTCTAAGTGTTCAAAATTTATTATTAGCTATTGCTATATCATATAAATTGATTAGGATCATTTTCAATTGTCTACAAGTCATATCTAAATGAAAACACTAAAAACTAAAAATGATATAGAAAAATGTATTAAATAATTAACTTTCCTTATTTATTTCATACTGGAAAAATGGTTTATTCATTCTTTCTAATTATTAATTGGGTATACTAATATCCCTTTTGCTACAAGGGATTCAAATATACAGAAAAGCTAGATTTAAGTGATATGAAATATGTACACAGATAACTAAAATATAAGGCAATGATTCAAAGTTTTGGTAGTTCCCAGAGAAAGGGACTATTACTTTTGTTTTCTATCATCTAGGGAAAAGTGACATGGATTTAAGCCTGTGGTAGGTACTTAAGAGAGAAAGGGAGTTGAGTAGCTGAATTTTTTTGTCTTGAAGATGAAATGAACCAGGTAAAAGAATTATCCTCAGAGCAGCAGCAGTATACAAAGTTAGTGAAAGGCTAGCTTCAGCTAGAAGGATCGGGAATCAAAGTTAGTTTTCAGTTATGTTGTTATGAAGTAGAGGTAAAAACATGGCTGACAGTAGTAAAAGTTACAAGGAGAACAGATGGTAAAATGAAAGGTGAAAACCTAAGAAAAAAATCCCCAGAGATTTTGATGGTCAAGGTAATTGAGAAACAGGAGGAACAAGGAAGGTACTCAGCTTCTCAATCCATGTGTAAATACAATGTATGGGTGGTAATCACATTATGCTCAAGTAGTAGCCAGAATTTCAGCTAATATAAGATGTAAAAATGTAGAGGGAAAGATATGTCTTACCCATGTTTATATCTCTGGAACCTAAAATAGTTCCATGAACGTAGCATGTGCTTAAGAAATGGTTATTGACTGAGGACTGAATGTACACTGTGTGGTCCCTGTCTCATGCTGGGCAGCAGTGGATGAAACTTTGTAAAATAAACAAAGTGGAGACGGACTCTAAGGGCCTTGATAATCCAAACTTTATTATATTTCAATACAGTGCCATAAAAAATTTTTGAATAATGAGTAACATTTTAAAGAAATTCTTTAAGAAGATTTCTTTAGTAACAAGTTGCATTCAGGATAGATTGGAGCAAGAATTTTTAAACTGTAGGTGCCATTTCTATTAGGAAAAACTACTCATGGGTGGGGGGGACACAAGGAAGGGACTAGAGAACTAAAATTTACTGAGTTTGTTTTCAATGCCAGGCACTATGTTACACACACTAAGAACTTATTCTGATTACTTTCCCTTTCTCAAAAATGCTTTCATCCACATTTTTATATGAGAAATCTGATGTTTAGATCTGTTAAGTAATGAAAATTACATAGAGAGCAAGAAGAATACGAGATTTAACCCTAACTGTGCTCTAAAGTTCATACTATTTCTACTATAACAAAAGTTACATTTTGGGAAGCATTTACATTCTGGGAAGCATCTGCATTCGAGGAAGCTGGTTAAAAGACTTCGTGGAAGATC
Source organism: Rhinolophus sinicus (assembly GCF_036562045.2). Classification (NCBI taxonomy): domain Eukaryota; kingdom Metazoa; phylum Chordata; class Mammalia; order Chiroptera; family Rhinolophidae; genus Rhinolophus; species Rhinolophus sinicus. The sequence continues at coordinate 61,142,541 of NC_133752.1, read as the reverse complement.
AAAGAGTTTGAACATCAGTGTTGTAGATGAACAGTGTCATGAATTCTTGGCTGCACTTCCCATAGAGATGTAGAGTCTACTTTTCTCTCTCCTGGAATCTGTACTGGGCCTGTAATTCCTTTTGACCAATGTTATGTGACAGAAGTAACCCTCTATATTTTCCAAGACTAGGTCATAAGCCTTGGAGCTTCTGCCAAGTTTCTTGGAATGCTCACTCTGGGGTAGTCAGCCCCCACATAAAAAGTCTGGTTTTCCAGAGATCACCATGCTTCAAGAACCCCAAGTCACTTAAGAGAGACTTTGCAAAATGAAATGCCATGTGGAGAAAGGTCAAGGCCACAGAGTAGCAAGGATCCAGACATGTGAGTGAAGAAGCATTATCACAAGTGGTTTTCCAGCCCCAGCCATGCCAGCTGATGCCATGAGGATGAGGCACAGACTACCTGGCTGAATCCTTCCCAAAGAGCCAACCACCAAAACTGCAATCAAAGTAAAATCATTATTTTGAGCTGCTATGTTTTAGGGCAAATTGTTGACAGTAATATAGATAACTGGAACAGCCAGGAATAGCAAATTTGCAATACTACTAATGAATATTTTTGAAATGACATATCAAATAGTGCTGAAGATGCTTATAAACATTGGGCCTTACATGATAATCTAATGGTTGATAATATGTTAAATCAGATTATTCCAATAAAGTAACACCACACACACACACACACACACACACACACACACACACACACACACCAAGAAGCTAAAAAAGAGCAGGTGAAAATGAAATGAAATGTGAGGAGAGAGAAAATCTCTAGTAGTCAGCACTGATCTGTCAAATAAGACTCATTCTGATATTAGCAGTGCTTTATCTCAAAGGGTTGCTTTTTAAAATCCTCACCTCTGTGGGAATCTTTTAGTCCCAGTGACCCACCTTCAGTGGTGGACCCCACAGCTAGGTAAAATCAATTCTCAGTTAAAATTCAGCCAACAAGGAAAGACCCCAAGGAAAGGAGAGAAAGATTTGACAAGGTTTTTATCAGAACCTCTCTGCACTTCACACACTAGGGCCTGGAAATGTAATAAGCATTTGCTAGTGATCCTGGGGAAAGCTATTTTCTCTCCTCTCAGCTAGACCAAGAAAGACGCCACAATACTTTGTCTAAAAATCTCTGTTAAAAAATAAATAAATAAATAAAACTAATATTAAACTGTAAGCTAAGAAAGGTGCTGCACTTTCAGAAAGCATTTCACCCAACTCATTGATTGTTTCCTGCCCATAGATAACCCTGAGTAAATATGTTCATTGATTTATGTCAGTTCTAAAAGCCCCAATTCTCCTGAATTATTCCAGTGTATTTCAAGCCAATTGAAATTCATTTATTTAATCTATGGACTGCATAAGACATTTTCGGTCATTTCAATTGGATTTTTCAAAGTGTAAAACACATTTAAATGTTCATATCTTCTCTAAATATTTCATATTTGAAAATGATCTGTTGATAGGCGCCAAGGTACTTTAAGTGGAGTTAAATATACGTGCGCTTAGCTCATGTGCTGTGATCTGTCAAGGACCTTTACTGTCTCTGACAGCATTTTATGATTTGATCTGGGCATTTGTTTCTAAGTTGTCTTCAGTGGTGACACTCAATCAGCATAAGATCCCAGTAGCCATTTCACTTTAGATAATAACACGTGTAAATCATCATTGCTGAACAGACTGGGAAATGTGGTGTTCTTTTCATTGGCACAATTCCTTTTATTTTATTTTCTTAAAGTTTATCATAAATACCAGCAATTGATAGTTCTTGTTTTTCCATAGATTTCCTACAGCAAATATTGAAATATGATGACCTATAAAACACTCCTGGATATGATATAGCACAATAATTCAAGTAGAACAATTTCCACAATTCTTCATTTCTGCCTCCTTCTATATATTGCATGTTAACAAATTTATCAAAAGATTTCAAATGCGTAAGCTCAGTCTGCTTGAGTAGAAAAGAGCTAACTTCTTTACCAACGCAGAAACCAAGGGAATTAGGCAAAGATAAGGCGAGATGTCAGGCTGATTTTCACCCATGTATCCTCTGCACTTCAATAGTATGTGGCTCATTAATTATTAACCAATTATCTGGAATGCACCCTCAGTAGACAGCCAGGAAAGTTTAACTAAGGCTTTTCATCAGTAAAAAGCCAAGAAAGTTTAACTCCTGCTTTTTATCCATGGAATGATTAGGATCCTTACCTAAGATAGACAATCTCCTTACAGACGAAGACATAGTTGAAACTACACATGCATTTACCAAGGTAATTTCTATTAAAATTACAGCACTCTAGATTTGGAAAACATCTGTAAGGTGCATCTAGCTTCTTTATTTTAAAGGTAAGGAAAAGACTCCAGAAAGTTTAGAGCCTCTTCGATAAATACAAGGCTGAGTGTGAAAAACATTCCGCACTTCTCCATCCAGTACTCTCATCCCCCAGACTTACTCACCTCCCATATTCCATACTGGGATTCTCCCGCCATGCCCTTTATCAAGGCGTCTCCTTGCTTTGTGTTCAAAGGGGTTGGAAGAAAGGGTAAGGCCAAGACTCACTCTCATTCCTTTTTAATCTGGAACTCATTTTCTCTTCCTGTCTGTGCACAACCGCTAGCATATTGTCAGGTGGTGTTGGTGGGTTTTGGGAATAAGAAAGAGAAGCTTCGTCCGAAGCCTGAGATTGTACTTTTCTGAGGGAAACATACTGCCTTTTTAAAACAAGAAGTTAATTTTATCAGGAGTAGGACACTGAGAAAGTTTTTAAATTTTTTTCACTGGTTGCAGCATTCAGATGCTAAATGTGCAATTAGATTTCCTGTATTTTAAAGGCTCATTCACAGCCATATCTGACAATATTTGGCATGAACGGCCTGCCCCCCGCCCCGCCCCCCCCGCAAAAAAAAATTATTGTAGCTGGAGCTTTTTGTTGCTCTTCTCCCCCTATCTGTGTTCTCATCTTCATATCCCTTTTTTCCTCTGTTCCATTCTTAGCAAGGCTTCCTTGGTTTAAACTGATAGTTAACTAATCCCAGCTATAGTGAAAATTGATAATAATTTACCTTCCTAAGAGTAGTTCTACTTTCATGTGAAATTGTTGGGGTCAAGAGCTGCTCTGGCCTGTATAAAAGCCTACTCTGACCACTTCTGTAAAAATCACAACACCCCTTCTCAGCACACTCAACTTGTATTTACCCTGCTTTTTTTTTCTTTCTTTCAAAACATTTTTTCTAACCTACTATAAATATATTTATATATTAAGTTTATTGTCTCCCTATTAGAATGTAAGCTCAAAGGGGAAGGAGTCTTTGTTTTTTTCACTGATATATCTCAAATGTTGAAAACAGCACCTGGGCATTATAGGTATTCAATACATAGTTGTTGAAAATTTAACAGATACCTGTCTATATACCTCTATCTATAGCCATTAGATGTAAAGATAAGTGTGAATACTACCAGTATTCTTTCTTCTAATAAGAGGAATGGGAGTATTTTTTATTCTGTGTAGTATTCCTGAAACCATCTAATGTTTAGTCATTAATTCTATATTGTGTATGAGTCTTTTCTGAAAAATTCTTGCCAGGCCATGTGGAGTCAGATTTGTCCAAGGTCATGAAACCAACTGGTAATAATAATAATAATAATAAAAGACTCATGTAATATATTTAAATTTTATAATATTTTTTAAAAGCATATTGGATGTTAAGGGCAGAATAATATTTATTATATATAAATTATACAGATGTTTAAAGTTTAAAGAATAAAGATAAATAAGCATCCATTTACTCACCACCAACTTAAGAAATAGATTATTAAAAAAACATTTGACGTTCCTAATGGATGCCTCCCAAATTCCATCCTGTTTCCAGCTGTGCCCCAGAGACATAATATCTAGATTTGTTATTTTAACTGTTTTATCACACATATGTGCATCTCTCAGCAAAAGATTGCTTCATTTTGCCTGACTTTGACCTTTATATGATTGGAATTACAAAGTATATAGTCTTCAGGAACTTTAAAAAAATTTTCCCCATTGGGTTAGATTCATTATGATCTTTCATTTTCACTATTCTGCGGTATTCTATAATATAAAATTGCACAATTTCATATATACTGCCTTTTATTAATAGCATTTGCATTGTTCCAATGTTTTCAGCTTTTTTTTTTAAGTTTATTGAGGTGACAATGGTTAGTCAAGTTACAGAGGTTTCAGGTGTACAATTCTGTAATACATCATCTATACATCACATTGTGTGTTCACTACCCATAGTCAGTTCTTCTTCCATCAACATACATTTAACCCCATTTACCCTCATCCACCACTTCTCTGCCCCTTTACACTCTGGTAACCACTATACTATTATCTTTGTCTATGAGTTTTTGTTTCTTTGTTTGTCATGTTCCTTTGTTGTTTTCAGTTTTATATCCCATAAATCAGTGAAATCATATGTTTCTTACCTTATGCTGTCTGACTTATTTTGCTTAGTATAGTAATCTCAAGATCCATCCATATTGCTACAAATGGCACTATTTCATCTTTTCTTATGGCAGAATAGTATTCCATTATGTATATCTACATCTTCTTTATCCAATCAGCTATTGAAGGACAATGATTCTGTTAGAAATGCTTTATTCTATGTTTCTCTTTCCTGGTACCCATGTGTGATAGTTTCTCAAAAGTATACATGCAAGTGCTTTTACAGGTTGTATTACTAAGAGTAGAAGAATTGTTGGTTGTACACTGTGCATGTCTTCACTTTTTCCTGATAATGCCATGTCTTCCACAGTGGTTATATAAATACACATTCTTAACACGAGTGTGTAAAACTTTCAGCTTCCCCCACCCTCATTAACATTTTATGTTCTAATAATATTTTAAGTAAAATGCATTTTTTGAGATATTGAGCCAGATTTTAGGGATTAATAAATAAATGGTAATAACGGCTTTTACTTCTTAGAAAGGCAAAATTAGCCAATTCACAAAAAAGTGCCTCTATAAAGTTTTCATGAATGATCAAATGTAATTATTTTCAATACATATATAGTCAAATATCATATAATAGCCAAGCATATAATACATTTATTCAGAATATAGGTCAAGTTGTTTTTTTTCAGGTCCCTATTACAGATGATTATTATTTTTTTATTAATGTACTAGTGCATTATAGTAAAATAAATAATTCTAAATTCTTCAACTATACTACATGGTTATTTCTAAGGTTATATGGCAAGCATTTCATATTCCAACATTTATTCTGTGGAATAGTTAAATTGTGATATGTTACATAGGAAAGGATTCTGTGTTCCATTGAGTTTTGGAAACACTGAGTTTAACCTGATCCCAATGTATTTATTTACTCCAGATCATTTCAGTCTTTACTAAGTTAATGTACATTTTGATTCTCCAGAAAGAACACCTAATATTTAGTGCTTTCCAAACTTTTTAGACCATGAGATATTTTTTGCCTATAGTGTTTCATGGAACATAGTTTTGGAATTCTTGTCACATAACATTTATATAAAATTCTTAACCAAAATCCTACCATGTAAAATATGCCTTGTATGAAGTATATATCCTGTTTCTTATTAAGATGAAATTTAAAAAGTAAATTACATGTACTGCAGGGGATGAGAATTTATATAGTTTTTCTAAAAGGCAAAATGATGACATATATATGTGTGTCTGTGTACACACACACACACACACACACATATATTGTTTTTTACATTGTATTTTTAGGCTTGTGTACTTTCAGACAATGCTTTGGACCTTGCATTTTCTAGCACTACAAATTACCCTTGCCAAATTGTAAGAGATTCATTCAAATATATGCCCAAGGATGGTAAAAATGTTTTAAAAAACTAAATTCACAGTAATAAATAAGCTTTGTTACACTAAAGTACATTAATAGGTTAGAAAATGTATAAGCAGTAAAAACTCCACCCACAAAAAAACCCAGAATTATTTAATAATATCAGGAAATATTCATGAAATTCAAGATTTAATTTAAATATGTGAATATTTTAAAGCACATATGTGCATATATTAAAATGGAAATAAAGGTGGAAAGTAAAAACATCAAAAAATTAATGGTGGTAATGACTGGATGACAGAATTATGACTCATTTTATTTAATTTATGAAATTTTGCATATTTCCCAAGTGGTCTACATATAACTATTGTTTTAACAGTAAGAAGAGATAATCAAATATTACTTAATTTAAAAGAAAATAGCTTTTGAAATTCAGCATTAAAACCAATGGACAATAAAAAAGTAATGCCCTCAGTAATTTAAAAAATTATGTTTTCTTTAAATTAAATGTATTCCTGAAGAGACAATTCAAAGTGTAAGGCAGTTCAAAGAGGTAGGTAGCTTCAGAAAAGACAATCTATTTCCAAATCACCTGAGCTGCTTGATAAAAAATGAGATTTCTGGGCACCACCACTAAATAATCTTATTCTGAAAGTATGAAGAATCGCCATTTCTTTAAGCAAAGCTAGGAAACCTGGATTCTCTTCTGAGATCTGTTCCTGTGAGTACTTGCTGGCACTCTAAACTCTTTATGTCAATTTGCTTTTGTGAAGTTACAGAAGGATAAAGAAACTTCCTGGATAAAAAGAGGAACAAGGCACTAGTCCCTCATATTAAAGAAAGAAAATATAAAATTAAAAAACAATATCTGAATATTTCCAAACACCTGTGTGCCACATAGAGTTGTGTGGAGACATGGGGCAAGACTGGAGGCAAAGCTGCAAGATCTATGGACTCTGCAGCATGCAGTGGCTCGACTGAGTGCTTATATCTCCATGTGCCATATAAATATTACTATATAATAAATGCCAAGGTATGGAAAAGGTTGGAATATTCTGGATTACAGGAAAAGACAACAGGGACTCAGAAGGGACTTTATCATATGGAATATTCAATGTTTATCCTAAGGGAGAAGATAGGTCTAGATTATTTTCCCCTGAAGAATTAACTTTAAGGCATCAGACCTAAGAGGTATGTGCTATTCTCATTAGAGCATGTAGTAAATCCTGAAAACTACACTGGACCAGCCACCTAAGTGTCATGAGAATCCCTCAGAAAATGTAGCTGCGTGTGTGCACTGGCAGACTTTTGTAGGTAGAATTGTATCCCACAAAAAGATATGTTGAAGATCTAAGCCCCATTTTTTATGAATGAGAAATTTGGAAATAGGATCTTTGCAGGTATAATCAAGTTAAGATGATGTACTGAACTAGGGTGGGCCCTAATCCAATGACTTTGGTCTTTATAAGAAGGAGGAAAATTGGGCACAGACACACAGAGGGAAGAAAACCATACGAGAAGAGAGAAATTGAAGTGATGCAGCTATGAGCCAAAGAATGCCAAGGATCACCATCAAGCACCAGAAACTAAAAGGAGCCAAAGAACAATGATCCCTAAAAGCCTCCAGAAGGAACCACCCTGTTGACACCTTGAGTTCATACTTCCAGAGCTCAGAACTGTGAGACAATTACTTTCTGCTATTTAATGCCACCCAGTCTGTGGTATATTGTTATGCAGCCCTACCAAACTAACACAGATGGAAACCAATAACCTAAAGACCAATGAAGAGCTATAGTCAGTGCACGCTGGGCCATTGCCTGACTGAACATTACAGGCTCTCAGAGCATCACTAAGGGAAGTAGAGGCTGGTTGTCACTTGAAGCAACAACATGGAGGAAGATGGAAATTACTGCACAGGCATCAGAGAGAAACATCAAGATTTTCAACTTGAAGTTTCATCAGAAATTGAAATTTTGGATTTCTTATATAAAACTCAAGCAAAAACTGAGCATATACTATACACTACACATTATTATGTACTATACTATGTATATGGAACCTCAAAACACCCCAAATAGCCAAAGAAATGTTGAGAAAGAAGAACAAAGCGGGAGGCATCACACTCCCTGATATCAAACTTTCTTGCACCATGTACAAAAATAAACTCAAAACTGATTAAAGATTTAAATGTCAGACCTGAAATCATAAAACTGCTAGAAGGAAACAGAGTGAGAAAACTCATTGACATTTCTCTTAGCAATATCTTTTTGGATACATCACCTCGAGGAAGAGAAACAAAAGAAAAAATAAACAAATGAGACTACATGAACTGAAAAGGTTTTGCATAACCAAGGAAACTACCAATAAAACAACAAGACAACCTACTGAATGGGAAAAAATATTCACTAATGATACATCTGATAAGGGGCTAATATCTAAAATATATGAGGAAATCATACAATTTAACACCAAAAAACACAAACAATCCGATTTAAAAATGGGCAGAGGACCTGAACAGACATTTCTCCCAAGAGGACATACAAATGGTTAACAGACATATAAAAAGATGCTCAACATCACTGATCAGAAGGGAAATAAAAATTAGAATCACAAGGAGATATCACTTGTCAGAATGGCTAGCATCAATAAATCAACAAATGACAAATGCTGGTGAGGATGTGGAGAAAAGAGAACCCTCAGATAGTGTTGATGGGATTGCAAATTAGTGCAGCCACTATGGAAAACAGTATGGAGGTTCCTCAAAAAATTAAAACTAGAGCTGTCATATGATCCAGCAATTCTACTTCTGGGTATATATCCAAAGAAAACAAAAATGCTGATTCGAAAAGGTATATGCACCCCTACATTCCTTGCATCATTACTAGTAATAGCCAAAATATGGAAGCAACCTAGATGTCCATCAATAGATGAGTGAGTAAAGATGTAAACACACACACACACACACACACACACACACACACACACACGGAATATTCAGCAATAAATAAAGAATGAAATCTTGCCATTTGCAACACATGGATAGATTTGTGCTAGGTATTGCTATAGTATTATGCTAAGTGAAATAAGTCAGACTGAGGAAAACAAATACTATATGATCTTACTTATATGTGGAGTTAAATAAATAAATAAATAAAACGGGAAAAAAAACATAGATATAGAGAATAAACTGATGGTTGCCAAATGGGAGGGTGAGAGGGGTTGGGAATAATAATAATAATAAAAAAATCTTTCTTTTTAAAATTGAGATATAATTGACATATAATAATATTGTGTAAGTTAAAGGTGTAAAAAATTATTATTCTTAAGATGGCATAAAAAACGATGGATAAAATGTAGTTTTATGTAAATAAGTACAGTGAATATGAATTTTTAAAAAATAAATTGAAACCTTTGGAAATTCTTTCATAAAATCCAAGCAGAAACTGAATATATACTACACGTTATACATTATTCATTATATATTGTATGCTATGTACTATACATTCTGTACTATGTGCTTCCTACAGTATGCATATACCATAAAATATATTACATAGAGTGGTTATTAAAAGGTCCCACTGGCATTTTACCTCATCCCAGCATTGGAGTGGCCTTGACTGTACATTGGTGAGCTGATTTTTACATGGACAAGAGAAATCTTCCAGATTTACAACTGCATATGCTCTGCTTCCTTGTCACTTTCCACTGTGTGCAGGGTAATTCATACTAATTTGTTTTGAATCAGGAAAAGTATAAATTAGGGGAGATTTCCTATGTCTGAAAAGGACAGAAAAAATGTATTTATATGTTCATAAATATTTTATTACCTTATATTTACTTTTTTTTTCTGAGATTACTTTTCAGTTTGTAGTGGATGGAAGACAGGAGGAAAATAAGAAGAGTTGTGACTATTTAATGTATATTTATTCACCCATGAAAAGGAACTCTTCATTCCTGTGACCTTAAATTTTCCTGTCTATCTTTGGTGTGTTAAAAATATTTTATGTGCCTAGTGACAAAAAGGCAGTGAAGAAAGGGGGTACAGATTTACAGAATTTTGCAAATTCTGAAAAGTAGCACAATAATTGCGTTAAGTGTATGATTCTTATAATTAGTGCTGTACTGTACATAACTCATAAATTTTCCCACCTGGATTCTTCAAGTTCATGTAATAACACATTGACAATCTTGTAAAAAAAAAAAAACCTTAAAGAATACAAACCACTGAGTAATAAGTAGGTGAATCTCTAGGATATACATGCCTTTCTCAGACAATTTTAAATAGACACTTCTATGTAATATACTTATACAATCTAAATGATGTCTTGGTTCCCCACTAAATTTGCTCCCGAATGGCACCAAGAAGCAAACAGTACCTCAAAAACTTTTTTGTTTTCAGGTTGTAAGAAAGTCACTATATCAGGATACCTTCCTATAATACCAAGAGACAATACCTTTAAGGAAGAATTTATAGCTGGATTTAAAATCCTTTAAAGTCCCTCTAAAAGATAACGTGGTTGAGCAGAAAATTTCTGGCATTTCCAAAAAAGCAATGAAGATAGATAAAGAGATGGAGAGATAGGTAGGCCGAAATATGATAGATAGATAGATAGATAGATAGATAATAAACAGATATGTGACATGTGTGAGATCTGTATGATGTGTGACATATTTGTTTATCATAGTCTTCACATCAGAATTAGAAACATAAATAATAACTTCAAGGCCAGAGATCTTTGATGAAATGTTAAACACAAATACAGAGAGATTAATAGTTAGATTTGTTTTTAGCTTTATAATTCACAATACTTTCCAATCCTTTCTCAGACTGCAGAAGAATTATAATTACTTAACTTTGTTTTAAGGACAGCACTTTTCCTCCTACTCATGAAGTTACTCACTGACATAACAAAAACATGATTTAATGTAATGCTCAATGGCTGATTAGATTTATTTATTTATTTACTTTTGACAGGTGACAAAGCCAATAATGGATCAGACCTTTATCACAAGGAAAATAATTCATAGCACCCCAATTACATATAATTTCAGGTATTCAGCCTAATGACTGTTACAAATAACAAGATAATTTTTATTCAATCCACACTCTTGTGTTAATCTGAATATAGTACCTATTCATATTTATATGTGTTTTAAAAAATTATTTAGTACCACAACCTTGGAATAAAAATAATTTGCTGCTAGTCAACTAAAAATTCCCTTTTAAAAACTATTGATTACCCTAGAATAATCAATTGATTTTTGACACAGTATTATTTATAATAATTCGACTCAGTAGCAATATAATTTAGAAACTGGCCACTAGGCATGTGCTGGTAATAAACAGAATCCATGTTTAATTCAAACTCATAGGCAAAAACATTACATTAAAATAACATTAATATTGTGACAACCCAACAAAGACCAAAGAATTCAATGTTAAAGCTGCCATTCTTTCTTTAACTCAGATATTTACTGAGAAAGGAAGAGAAAGGAATAATCTATTTTGAGCTATATACTGATTTTTGAACTGGAAAGAAAAGTATATTGTATTAGAGATTTGTTTAGTTGGCTTTTTGTGATATATTTATAGAGTAGGCCTAGAGTAGGCCAAATTTTTGCTACGATGTAAAATATGGCTTCATTGAATCCCGTGCAAATAGCCCTGGATATTATTCAATGGGAAAAATCTCCTTAATATCTCTGAAAGAAGTGTCTTATTCTGAAGAAGACCGAATTTCACTGGATATCTTAAATAGAAGTTATAAGAATAAGAAATTTAAATTGCAGCAGCAAGTCAAAATGTCACATTCTCTTTATTCTGATAAGGGCTTCCAGGGTGGCCAACTACAGAAAGCATGAACATTACTACACAAACTATTTGGTTAAAAAAAAATCCAAAATCTGTACTAAAAATGATCATTTGAATGAGCTAATTAGATGAAAAGAACAATTTAAAAGATGAAGAGAAGAATAGATGCAATAGAGATATTTAGATTCTGGTCCCAACTTTCCCACTGACCAGTTGTATGATCTTGAACAAGTCACTCAATTAAGTTAGGGAGTGGGGCTCCAAGGACCTTTCAAGTACTAAAATTCTATGAATCTATATTTTGAAAAGCAGCAAGTATGTGTAAATTGGGGCTCAGTTTGATTATCTGAATTTTTCCTACTTTTCTATCATACAAATAAACATATTAAGAACAATAAAAGCAAGGCAGTCTGAAATGTAATATCATGTTCCCTTCACATATAAATAGCCTAAATCTCACTGAGAGAAGCATGTATCGCTAGCTTTTATACAAGCAGTGATACTTTTTGCTGATTTCATTACCTCTTCTTTTGTTTTCCTTCCATCAGCCTTAGGGAGAAATTCAGGTGTAGTGGAACATAGGAAGTTATTTAGTTCACAAGAGCAAACTGCTATAACTTTGACTCTGATGCTGAATAAGCTTTCCTCCATCTCAGGACAAGGAAGATACATATCTATATTCAAACCTGGTCGTATTTTAAGTGACAAGTAGATGCATACATGTGAACAATGCTTAAATGTGTTTGTGAAAAGTCTGGAGAGCAAATTTCAATAATCTCCTGAACTGGCAACACAGAGCTAACTAATGAGATCACTTCCCAGTTTTCTAGTTCTAAAAGCAGACATTTTGAAATTGATGAAAAACAGCTGGCTGAAATTCAATCTGCTTCCACTAAAGTGATGTTTTTGTAATGTTATATTAAAATGTCCTACAGAGAATGTGATACACTGTACAGAGTCCATCCTTTTAATCTTTATATGTGTATATATAATTATTATAATGTTTCAACACAGCAAAATAGAAAAAAAAATAACTGATCTTACATGTTATTGAGTGAAAGAATTGTCAGAATTTCTAGCTTCTAATTTCAGATAAATTTTATCTGTAGCTTATATTCTGTCATTATTTTCTATATAGTACCAACTCGGGAAACAATGCTGGACGTCATTCTTGATTTTATGCTAAGAACAGAGTGTTTCATCAATTTAACAATATACATACTTTACCAACTGATGTATATAGTGCTAGTCACCTGATTAGGAATGTGCTAAACCATACCACTGAATTATGTTCACTTTACATTAACTTATCACAGAGACTGAGTACGAAAACTGTCACTGTATAAGATTGTATCTGTTGCCCTGAATCCATTAACTCAAACTGTTGTTTCTCTGTTTTGAAATAATAGGAAGCACTAATAAACAACTATAAAATTCTTCACTGGGATTAAACCACAAAGCGGTTAATTGTATCTGTCATACAGAAGGTGAGAGAACCAGATCACAGTTCAACATGAATAATCACTTCTCATAATTAAACAACAAGCCTTGAAATTAGAATTTTATGGAATATTGTGATTGGGCTGCTCCAGAATGGCTCAAACTTTTGAAAAAAAAAAGTTATTTACAGTATTTTTCTTTAATCTGCTTCCAAACTAAGATTTTTAGAGACGTTTTCCATATTGCTTCATGCATGTCTAAATATCATACATATTCAAAAAGGACTGACTTTTCCTGTTTATAATAAAACTATTCATTAAATTATGAAGCAAAGTGATCACTCTTTGTAAATATATATTCATGTTCAATGCAATTTGAATGTAGATATAGTACCTCAGTTATAATAAGTTATTTCTTAATTAAGCAAAGCCCAAAATGTATCCTCCTGTTTGATGGGCAGCTGTCTTCAAAATGGTAATTCTGGAACCTGGTTTCACTCCATATTATATGTCTGCCATGTTCAACAACTGGCTTGTGTGGTCACCATCATTTTCTGCATAAAGCCAACGAAGAGAGAACAGGCACATAGAGAAAGGATACGCACCATTAAATCACTTCATAACATTCTTCAGTGAGAAATAGTTATATGGCCCCACATAGATGCAAAGAATACTGGAAATCCTTGCTGTCCTGATTAAACAGCAGTGCCTTCTCAGCTACAGCTCTGTATTATAAAAAAGAGATCACAATGGCTCATAAAAAAAAAAAAAAAAAAAAAGCAATTGTGAAAGGTTTTTATTCTGTTGCTAAATATTGTATATTCAACAAAGCAAAATAAAAAGCTGCTTTTGTTCCTTCTTTCATCAGGAAAGTGTCCTGACATAACATGAGGAGATACAAAAGTATTCTCAAACACAATTGGAGGTATAAAAATTTTATCTGTGAATTTTTTTCATTCTCTCTCAGGTATTAAGGCCATGGACTCTTTCCTCTTTTCACCATTCCAAAGAATCTCTAAAATATAGAACAAGCATATAGATATATGATGATAAGTAATTATTAGAAATATACACATAGCATGTACAGCCAATGTTAAGAAATCAGACTGCTAAGAGAAAATGAATTTCTGGACAATTTCAGTGTGGCAAAACGACTTCCACAACCACTGACATTTATTCATTTTCCCAAAGGTCTGTTATAAGAAATGCAATTGATTAGGTGTCCTTTCAAACAACTCTACTCTTTTCTTGAACATGTAGAATTCATTGGGTTAAATAGTTTCCCCCAAAATTTATGTCCACTTAGAATATCACAATGTGCTCTTATTTGGAAATAGGGTCTTTGTAAATGTAATGAGTTAATTTAAGATGACATCACAGTGAATTAGGGTGAGCCCTAAATCCACTGATTGGTATTCTTAATAAAAAAAGAGGGGCTGAGGTTATCAAAATGGCGGCGTGAGGTGAGCCTCTGTAAATCTACCCTGGAATTTACAACTAATTGAAAAACTATAACTCCACAAAGGACTCCCTGCATAGCAGACAGGCAAGACAAGAGGCCCACTACTGAATTCAACTAAAGGTGGGCGAATCGTGAGAGCGTGGGGAGGAGGGAAGGGAGAAGTGTGGAGACAGAGCCACGTGGGAGCAGGACGCAGACCTAGCTCAGTGTTCCAAGCTCACTGCATCCTGGAACTAATGCAGCTGCGGGACAGGGAAGAACTTGGACTGCTACGGCTCCATTTATGGCCCACAGGGCTGAGGAGGCAGCATGTAACACGGCTGAACCCAACACTCACAGTAGAGACCTCGGAGAAAAGACTGAGGGAAGAAGGCTGAAAACGTTGATTTAAGCCCTCACTGCAGAGCAGAGAACAGGAGCCTTAGGCACTGAGATTAGCCTCCCCCTCCCTACCCTCCCATAGATCGTCCCACCCCACCTGCCCAGTGCTAGAAGCAAAACAGTAGCAATGTCAGATCAAAAGAACAGAATATTTGCAGTTCTCAGAACCGCAGGCACAGATTGGCAGCACAACTAGTTCCAGCAAAGAGGAGGGAGCTGTGGAAACAAGACCAGCTTTGGTGGTGGTCGCCGCCATTGCTCTGGACCACTTCTCACAACTCACCGCCCCTGACCCCACCTATCTGGGTGGATCCCTGCAGGAGTAAACAGAACTGCTGAAATATACAGGCTCTGAATCTGGTGCAGGAAGAGCTTTAGAACTTCAAAAGCTCTCTGCATACCCACACTGACACTGCACCCTGTGACCCAGGCGAACTATTAACAGAGGAGAAGCCTGTCTCGCAGGGAATCCCCCCATTGTGTGAGAAGCTGGAATAGTGCAGAGAAAACATAGCACTACCCTGTGAGAGAGAAAAAAAGGCTGCAGTTGGAGAGAAAATAAAACATACTACCAACAAGTACTGGAAAACAAAAGACAGAACTCTTCCTATCAACCTGTTGCAGAAGCCTATCCTGTAGATGTCTAGTAAGAGAAATAACAAATCAGTAACTGCCATGAATAACCAAGGGAACAAGAAAGCTCTGAAAGAAAGTGAAAAGTCTCCAGAAAAGGAACTTAAATATATGGAAATATGTGACTTAAGTGCAAGAGAATTCAAAATTGCAGTTCTGAAAAAACTCAACGAGATGCAAGAAAACACAGAAAGGCAGTTTAATGAACTCAGAAACACAATCAAAGAACAACATGAGCATTTTACGGAAGAGACTGAAATTTTTAAAAAGAGCCAAATAGAATTTCTGGAGATTAAGAACTCAATAGAAGAAATTAAGAATGAAATAGCCAGTTTAGGTAGTAGAGTTGACCAGATGGAGGAAAGAATCAGTGACATCGAAGATAGAAACCTGGAAATTACACAGATGGAAGAAGAAAGAGACTTGAGACTTAAAAGAAATGAAAGAACTCTACAAGAACTTTCTGACTCCATCAGAAAGAGCAATATAAGAATAATGGGCATACCAGAAGGAGAAGAAAGGGAGAAGGGAACAGAGAATATATTCAAACAAATTGTCGATGAGAACTTCCCAAACTTGTGGACAGAACTGGATCCTCGAATCCAAGAAGCAAATGGAACATATAATTACCTCAATCCCAACAGGCCTTCTCCAAGGCGCATTGTATTGAAGCTGTCTAAAATCAATGACAAAGGAAGAATCCTCAAGGCAGCCAGGGAAAAGAAGATGGTAACCTACAAACGAAAGCCCATTAAATTATCATCAGATTTTTCAGCAGAAACTCTACAAGCCAGGAGGGAGTGGAACCATATTTTCAAACTATTGAAAGAGAGAAATCATGAACCAAGAATAATATATCCGGCTAAGATATCCTTTAGATATGAAGGAGGTATAAAGACCTTCCCGGACATATAGAAGCTGAGGGAATTTTCTAATACACGACCTACACTACAAGAAATAATAAAGGAGACTATTCGACCACCATCAACAGGGACAATTTATGGCAACCAAATCATAAAAAGGGGAAGAGTAAAGGCCTGAACCGAATATGGGAATGGAGAAAGTAAGCGTGCTGAAGAAAATGGAATACTCTAAATATCAAACTTTCTTTTACATAAACTTAAGGGTAACCACTCAAAAAAATCCAGAACTGAAATATATACTGAAATAAAAGAAGAAACAGAGGGAAACATCATAGAATACCACCACACAGAAATAATAGACAACAACAAAAGGCAAAGAAACAATGGAGACACAGCCTTACCAGAAAACTAAAGATAGAATGACAGGAAATCCTCACATATCAATAATCACCCTAAATGTAAATGGACTGAACTCACCAATAAAAAGGCACAGAGTAGCAGATTGGATCAAAAACTAAACCCAACCATATGCTGTCTCCAAGAGACACATCTCAGCTACAAGGACAAGCATAGACTCAAAGTGAAAGGGTGGAAATTGACACTCCAAGCAAATGGTACCCAGAGAAAATCAGGTGTAGCCATAATGATATCAGATGAAACAGACTTCAAGGTGAAAAAGATAACAAGAGACAAAGATGGACATTTCATAATGGTGAAGGGACTATACAACAAGAAGACATAACAGTCATCAATATTTATGCCCCAATCAGGGAGCACCGAAATATACCAAGCAACTACTAACAGAACTAAAGGGAGAAATTGACCAAAACACAATTATACTAGGGGACTTAAATACATCATTGACAGCTATGGATAGATCATCCAAACAGAAAATAAATAACGAAATAGCAGCCCTAAATGACACATTAGATGAAATGGACATAATTGACATTTATAGAGCACTTCATCCTAAAACATCAGACTATACATTCTTTTCTAGTGTACATGGAACATTCTCAAGGATAGACCATATATTGGGACATAAAATCAGCCTCAGCAAATTTAAGAAGATTGAAATCATACCAAGCATATTCTCTGATCACAAGGCTTTGAAATTGGATATCAACTGCAAAAAGAAAGCAACAAAAAACACAAATACATGGAGATTAAACAACATACTTTTAAAGAACGACTGGGTCAAAGAAGAAATTAGAGGAGAGATCAAAAGATACATAGAAACAAATGACAATGAAAATACATCCTACCAAAATTTTTGGGATGCAGCGAAAGCAGTTTTAAGAGGGAAATTTATATCATTACAGGCCTATCTCAAGAAACAAGAAAAATCCCAAATAAATAACCTCATGTTACACCTTAAAGAACTAGAAAAAGAAGAACAAATGAAACCCAAGGTCAGCAGAAGAAAGGAAATAACAAAAATCAGAGCAGAACTAAATGAAATAGAGAACAAAAAGACAATAGAAAAAATTAATGTGACAAAGAGCTGGTTCTTTGAAAAGATTAACAAAATTGACAAACCCTTGGCTAGACTCACTAAGATAAAAGAGAGAAGACACTAATTAACAAAATCAGAAATGAAAAAGGGGAAGTTATCACGGACACCACAGAAATACAAAGGATCATCCAAGAATACTATGAAGGACTATATGCCACCAAATTCAACAACCTAGAAGAAATGGACAAGTTCTTAGAAACATATAGCCTTCCAAGGCTGAACCATGAAGAACTGGAAAATCTAAACAGACCGATCACCAGTAATGAAATTGAATCAGTCATCCAAAACCTTCCCAAAAGCAAAAGTCCTGGACCAGATGGCTTCACTAGTGAATTCTACCAAACCTTCAAAGAGGATCTAATACCAATCCTGCTGAAACTCTTCCAAAAAATTGAAGAAGAGACAGTACTCCCTAACCCATTTTATGAGGCCAAAATTACCCTGATACCAAACCTGGTAAGGACAACACAAAATAAGAAAACTACAGACCAATATCTCTGATGAATACAGATGTAAAAATCCTAAACAAAATTCTAGAAAATCGAATACAACAATGCATTAAAAAGATTATTCATCACGACCAAGTGGGGTTCATTTCCGGGGCACAAGGATGGTTCAACATCCGCAAATCCATCAATGTGATACATCACATAAATAAAATAAAGGACAAAAATCATATGATTGTATCGATGCAGAAAAAGCATTTGACAAGATACAATATCAATTTATGATTAAAACACTTAATAAAATAGGTATAGAAGGAAAATACCTTAACGTAATAAAGGCCATATATGACAAACCCTCAGCTAATCTCATAATTAATGGTGAAAAACTGAAGCCCTTTGTCCTGCGTTCAGGAACACGACAGGGCTGTCCCCTATCACCTCTGCTTTTCAATATAGTGTTGGAAGTCCTTGCCAGAGCAATCAGGCAAGAGAAAGAAATAAAAGGCATCCAAATTGGGAATGAAGAAGTTAAATTGTCACTCTTTGCAGATGACATGATGCTGTATATAGAAAACCCTAAAGACTCCACCAAAAGCTATTCGAAACAATCAATGAATACAGTAAAGTTGCCGGCTACAAAATCAACGTACAAAAGTCCATTGCCTTCCTATATACTAACAATGAAATCTCAGAAAAAGAAATACAAAAAACAATTGCTTTTGCAATTGCAGCAAAAAGACAGAGAAGGCCATGTAAAGACACACAGAGTGAAGAAGGCCATGTGACAATGGAGGCAGAGATTGTAGTAAAGCAGTTCTAAGGCAAGAAATGTCAAGGATTTCCGGCAACCAGGTGAAGCGAGTGGAAAGGCAAGGAACAGATTCTTCCTTAGAGCCTCCAGTGGGAACCAACAATGCTGACACTTTGATTTTAGATCTAACCTTCAGAATTACAAGAGAATAAATTTATATTATTTTAAGTTACCCACTTTGTGGTGATTTGTTATAGCAATACTAGTAAATTTATACAGGGACTATTCCAAAATTACATCTCAGGGTTATGTCAGTTGAACATTCATGACCCTTTTCTTAGGCATTGGATTCCCTTTCTGTGTATCACACCTGTAGTACTTTCACTTCTGACTTTCAAAAGGTCATAGGATAGCAGTACCTACTGAAGGTTAAAAATCAGGAAAACATTCCCTCTGAAACAAAGAAACAAGGAAATACTACTTTTATCAGTATTTACCCTGCCACTCCTTACCTACTCTCTCTCATTTCACTTGATTTGGCAAGAGAGTAATTTTCTCTCCCCACTAGGTAACACAAACGTCTTTTTCATTCCATTCAGTCCTCCAACCTCAGTTATTTTATGTAACACACTTTCAATGAGTTTATTGTTGCCCAGTGTGTCTTAGAATCCTCCAGAGGGGTTAACAATAGTAACAACAATTCCTTCAATGTTTTTTATATTCTGGGCACTGTATTACTTTTATGATAGTCAACCAGAGATTCTACTTATATCAAACTCTAGTTCACTCTTGGATCAGGGCACATTTTTGGGAAAACACTTCTACTATCACTGGCTCTTCTTTAGTTCAATAAATGAATAACCTTCTGGTACACTGCAATAACTCTCGGGTAGTACCTGAAACAGATAGCATAGATTTACTTGACAGTATAACAGAAAAACTCAGTTGTTAGCATTGCCTTTCAGAACAACATTGCAATAGTGGCCGAAGTTCCCAAAGGTTAAAAACCATTTTATAAGTAAAATGTATGTGAACTAAAGAATTTTAGAAGTAAGTGGGACTTTAGAGGTAATTTTCATTTAATATCTTCTTTCCATCACTAACCTTTTGTTCTTCATTTGATCAAATTAGCAAAGACACTCAATGACACTCCAAGTATAAGATAGATGCTGATATTCTCTATATTAAAAAAGAATAACGGTGACCTAATTTATAGAGATCCACCTTACTTGTTCTCTAAAAATGTATTTGTGGTCCTGCTTGTAGTTCCTTATTCCTCACCTTGGCCATAAATAACTGATGTTCAATAAGTTATGGAAGAAGTGCTGATCAATTACGAAAACTTTATTACTACAAAGAACTGTGCTTGTGGGTCTGATATTCCCACCACCACTATCCCAAATCCTTGACCTTTAAAACACACCACATTAAGGACAATGCCCCTAAAAGATCAAAGTCCCCTTCTCACATTGACTAATGCAGACATCTGCCTTTATCCTTTCAATCTTTTTGAAAGTATTTGTCTATTACAAATACTGCTTTGGAAAATCTTCCAATTCCCATTGTGGACCCTGCTTTCCTATAACTTGAGATGTTTGGTGATTGTTTATTTGCAATAATGTGTTGAAGAACCTCTTTTGTATAAAATACTTTTTATATATCACCAACTACAGAAGACACATGCTTTATTATATAATCACAAAAGCTTAGTCCTTTGAAGTCGAATTTCAATTACCATAATATACTGTAAAAACTTTATTCAGACGACTAATTATCAGTATTTAATACTATACACTACTAGAGGGATAATATCTTACAGGGAAATCTAGGCTTTATGCCTACAATTAACTTATTCATAATTAATTTTGCAGTAACTTAAAAAGAATGAATTATTTAAATGCATTCTCAGGGGCTGACCACACTTCAGATTATTAGAAGAAAGTGATTTATCTCTTGCTCATACTAGAGAAAAAAATAATTCATATGGAAAATATGTAAATATTAATTTTATTTAGCAAGAAAAAGAGAATTAAAATGATAAATTTTATGAATTTCTGTAGTTTTTTGTGAAATAAATTGCTATATGTATAAATTCTAAATATCATTTTTCAGGCAATGTATGTAGATATTTCATAAAGAGCATAGTTATGATATTGTGAAATAAATAATAAACCAGTATCTAATAAAACCAAACAGACTTGAGGAATATTAGTTGTCATTTTAAAAAAATCTTATATTTTAATTCTGCATTCTGTTTTATTCTTTCTTAAAGAAGAAACTTATTTTGGATTTATTTCCTACTGGACATTATTTGTATTATAGTCAAGTAATATAAGGAGAAATAGATGGCTTTACAAGTTAAAACCAAGTGAGAATCTTTGAAGTGATCAATACTTTGCAGATCAAATAAAACTATAATAACATGGATTATTTCTAAAAATGAATTAAATAGTCAATTAATACATTATTTTTAATAAAATGACATTTCAATAAATTTCCAAGATAATAAAAATTTATTATACTGTAATCAATCTTTTGAGGAACATCAATACTTCAAGAAAGTCCATATGACTCCACGAACTCAAAACAACTGAAGTGACATTTTTCTAGGATATTTCTGAAAAATTATATATTAGATTTTGTCTCTTGGTATTTCTGTATTCTTAAGCAAGTCATTTAATTTCTCTGAGTCTTAGGTTCTTTCTTTATAAAATGAAGTTAATAATATGTATTGCAAAGGGATGGGTTAAGTGAGATGAATTAAGCAAAAAACTCTTTATTACTATGCACTTACTGGATCTTATCTAATGCTTGGTTCACAGGAATTACTCAATATACGAAAGTGTGACAATTTAAGTTCCCAAACTTGTTGCAATGATGTTGCTAAACTTTTTTTATATCAGAGGGATTATTCATTATGAATTTGAACCAACCAGACAAACAGTTAACCAAGTTTACTATTTGGAAGTGCTGAAAAGGCTGCATGAAAAAGTTAGACAAAAATGCCCTGAACTTTTCACCAACAATTCATGGCTCTTGTATCACGACAATGCACCAGTTCACATGGCATTGTCTGTGAGGGAGTTTTTAGCCAGTAAACAAATAACTGTATTAGAACTCCCTCCCGATTCACCTGATCTGGCCCCCAATAACTTCTTTCTTTACCTGAAGATAAAGGAAATATTGAAAGGAAGATGTTTTGATGACATTCAGGACATCAAGGGTAATATGACAACAGCTCTGATGGCCATTACAGAAAAAGAGTTTCAAAATTGCTTTCAAGGATGGACTAGGCACTGGTGTCAGTACATAGCTTCCAAAGGGGAGTACTTCAAAGTTGACCATAGTGATATTCAGCAATGAGGTATATAGCACTTTTTCCAGGATGAGTTCACGAACTTAATTGTCATACCTCATATTTATGAAAGGAAAGAAAGAAAGGAAGGAAAGAAGAGAGAGAGGGAGGGAGGGAGGGAGGGAGGGAGGGAGGGAGGGAGGGAAGGAGAAGATAGTCAAAAGAAAAAAGGATGTTTTCTTAATTATGAACAACTCGGGGAAAATGGAATGTACATAAAAATAGCAAATTGCTTTTAAAATTAAGAAATGGAAGAAATCAGAGGTATTTGTGTATGTGAAGGAAGGGAAAGATGGGTTAAAAAAGGAAGCTTAGAAGGAAAATAAGTTGAGAACAATGAGTATATAGAAGGCTTGATGTTGAGATGATGGATTTTTGGATTCATTGATCCTCGTACCTTTAGCAATTAAGTGAGCATTTTTGTAATAATGTTTATAATGTAATAATGTATGCAATAATATAATAAATATAATAATAACTATGGGATGAAACAGGAGGCTCTGATAATAGATGCACATTGAGAAACAACAGAAAAAAAGAAGTAGAAATATGTTGTCAAGCAAAATGGACCATATTTTCTCTGTATTATTCCTGGATGTTTCTCTAGCACCTAACACAAAGTCTGGCATATAGTACATGTGCAATAAATATATGGTGGATGAAAAATAGAATGAATCATTTTTTCTATTTATTTCACTGAGTATAATCCATTACTTAATTCTAAATTATTTCCTAAACTTCCTCAGGGCCCACCAATATATATGAACAACTAGTTGTAAATTTTACTTGGAATGCAAATATCTCTTTAAATATCCTCCAACCACCACCTTTCATAAAGGTTTACTGGTATACTTTTTTTTGTTAATATACCAAAGAGATATGTCTATAGTGATAACAAAGCTTGCCAAGAGGAAACTGCTCTGTTTCAGGTCAGGTAAAATAATACTTGAAAGAAACATTATATGAGAATTTTCAGATGTTAAAAGTAACCATACAAGTAGATTATTAAAAAAGGAAGTAATCTTATAGTTCCATGTGGTAAATAAGAGAAATTGTTAGTTAGCCCTTTAAAATGTTTCCCTTAATAATGAACCTACATATCTTTAGGCTGTTGAGAACACAATCATTGCAAGGTATTGGTAACATAGGGTCAGACTAGTAAAAATATTTGTGAACCAAGAGACATATGAATCAGTGTAAAAGGCTCCTATTAATAGGAATAACCACACTAAAATCAGCAGAAAATAAATATAATATTTTAGCCATATGGTATGCCAAAATGAGTTCTACAATATGATAAATTTGGTGCTATAATGAGAAAGAATTTTAAATTAAAACATCGGCCAGTAACATGTAAGCCAGTAATAACAAAGCACGTGATACAGGCTTCCCTGGAATCCTGGAATCACGCAAACGTTCCTTCTACATTTTTCATAGTGTTCACAGCCCACACACTTTATTAAGATCAATTAGTGTTTACTGAACAACCACAGGTCACATGACACGAAACAAGGTGTTTGGGGCACAGAATACATCACAGTGGTGATCTCAGCTACGTGACATTTTGCTTGGGAATGGAAGATGTAAAAGTAAACATTTGAAGTTGGCCTTTGCCTCTGGTCCCAGAGTGAATTACATATCAGCTGACATCTTCCTGCTCCAAGGACTAGCTCTGAAATGCTGGGCTTCTAAGCAATATATTTTAGAGAAAAAAATATTTCAGAAGGCTTTGATACACGTGCCAAGAGGCAGTCACACAAAAGTTTAGATTTCTTTGCTCTTTCTATGCAACATGACAGTTTCATTAAGAAAAAATATTTTAGGAGTTACTACCACCAACTAATAATGTGTTCTCATATTGCAATGTGTTATAGGATTGCAGAACGAAATGAGAGGAAAATTTGGTAATTGTCTCAGAAATACCAGAAAATAATATCATTAAGATATCACAACTGTCAAGCACCCTTGTGTTACAAAAACAATTTTGCAAGTTTTCATCATCTATAATAGAAATATTCATCTTGTACTTTTAAATGAGATGATATCTTTAAGTCACTCTCTGTATGTTCAACCATTTTCACTGCACATGATTAGAAGTAATGCATACAAAAAATAACAGAATCAGAAAAATAGTTTGTAATTATGGAATTTGTAGCTAATTTTGTTTTTAAAAAATTAGTATGATTTTGGCAATTTGTGAAATCTGACAGATAAAAATTTAAATTAGCCATAACAACTGGAATAAACTGATTTAAGATGTGTTCTTAGTGACTTTGGTACAAATTCGTATGCCTTGCGGTGATAATTAACTGCAGAGAAACCCAAGTGAAACATGAAGACCCAATCCAGTCCACTATTATATTACAGCTGAGTATCATTTGCTAATTTGAGTTCCTGAGAGCAAAATCTGTTTCTGAGGCTATTTAATAACTTCCATACTTCAACCTGTGCATCTTTTAAGGTTATACTTGATAAAAAAAAAAGGCCACAAGTTGGCAAATTTTGTTATTAATATCTGAATGCTGATTAAAATGTGGTGCTATAAATAGCTTATTATTACCATTATATTTATATTTTTCTATGAAATACTCCGGTATTATAGTTCATTTTAGAATTATCTATTTCTTTTAGGAAAGTTTTTGTTTTTGTTTTTGTTTTTTAGCAATATAGCAAAAATGTGTTTAAATGAAAGACATATCAGACTGAGAAAGACAGACACCGTACGATCTCACTTATATGTAGAATCTAAAGAACAAAATAAATGAACAAACAAAACAAAAACAGACCCATAGATACAGAGAACAAACTGATGGTTACTAGATGGGAGATGGTTGGCGGACTGGGTGAGAAAGGTGAGGGATTAAGAAGTACACATTGGCAGTTACAAAATAACCAAGGAGATATAAAGTACAGCATAGGGTATATAATCAATAATGTTGCAACAACTACCGTATTTCCCCGAAAATAACACCAGGTCTTATATTAATGTTTGCTCCAAAAGACACATTATTTTCAGGAGATGTCTTATTTTTTCATGTACAATAATCTGAATTTATTCATGTACAACAATCTATATTTATTCAAATGCAGTCATGTCATCTTCTCCTGGAATATCGTCATAACTCTCCAAACCCCAAATTCTGGCTTGAATTTCTTGCAACTCCATTTCCTGTAGAACCATGGGCCCCAACCTCGCATGTCTAGCAATAGAGCTCTCCTTAAATGAGCACTTCTTGTCCATGTAGTCTGCTCATAGTGCATTGGCAACACAACTGTCAGTGATTTTTATCTCATGAATTCTTCATCCAAGTCATGACCTCTTGCAAGGCTAGGCTTCACGAAGTTTCCACGCTGATTTCTCTCCATTCTATTTTCAATGTAGTCATTGATTTCCATGTACAAATTGTCCTTGAATGGCTTGTTTATTGCAATACCAAAACTCAGGAGATAGGCAGTCATTCCTGCGGGAATCATTATTTGATCTATTCTTCTCTCTGCAAGGAAGTTCTTCATATCTTTAGCACAGTGAGTGCTGGTGGAATCCCAGACCAGCAGACCTCTTTGGCCGCCTCGCAAAACAAGTGACAGCATTAAATCGACCCACTTCCTTATAACTGCTTGTGTGCACCAGGTTTTTTCAGTTTCAAGAACATTAATGACTGAAACACGTTCAACCTTATCTTTCTTGCCCTTAGTGATGATTAGAGGTGGGGCTTTCTTTCTGTCCATACGAATTGTCAAAATACAGGTAACACATGCACTTTCATAACCAGTGGAGGGAATGTAGATTGAGGAGGCACCCCTCTGATCAATTGTCATTTGAGATGCTTGGCCCATAAACACTGCAGTTTCATCCATAACAATCATGTTGCAGAGTTGGTATTTAGAAAAGTCAATGCCATCAACAAAGGACTTGAATGCAAGTGCACATTTAATAACTTCAGTATAATCCAGCTTCAACAGTGTTGTTGATCTTAGAAACAGTTTATATTGCTGAAGCAAGCCATCCAGCCAGGGTTGTGATGCTTTGAATTCTTCTGAGGATATTCCTAACTGTGGTGCCATTGCAAGGACAAATGTTTGAATATCAGCCCTGCACACAATCAAAGCCTTTGCTCTCCTGTCAGCAATCCATTCACAGATGATGTCTCCCAGCTCAGGAAATAATGGTTGCCGACATGATCCACACTTGTGCTTCTTATCATTTCCCTCATCCACCTGTTGACTGAGGTTATCATACTCTGCTCGCCATTTTTAGACCATTCAGAGATCCAACTTCTCTTTGCAGAAAGCCATAATATTCTTGCCCTGGGAGTCCTCCACGATTCCTTTCTTGTACTCGAGAGAATAGCTCTTACTTTTTACCTTACTCATCTTGTCTGGGGGTCAAAATATTATTCCCTTTAAACCTACCATTAAATCAAGTGTTAGTTGAAGACTTGCGAGACAGGAGTGGCAACAAAAATGATGACAGTTAAGAATGATGGTCCACACAAAAGCGATGAAAAATTGCAGTTAGCAAAATTCAGAAAACCTTTCTTTATTTCACACAAGTGCATTAAGTACGTCGATTGCAACACACGACATATTGAATTATGAAGATTCATATTAGACACAACCACGTCTGTTATCAAGCAGGCACGTTATCCGTGCATTGTGTCTGTACTCCGATTGGCCGTTTGGCAATAAGTCTTGAGTTCATCTGTTTTACATAGGCATTTACGTCTCGTCCAAAGGCGCCCACTGGGTATTTACAAATATTTAATTATAATTTATATTATCATTTATTTTAAGTATTAATGTCAATAATATTGTTTATTTACATTTAATTATATATTATTATTTTATAATTCAATACGTCCGTTTTGTGTTGCCACGGATGTACTAAATGTGTCTGTCTGGCTAACGATCTTAACTGGGGCTTATTTTTAGGGTAGGGTTTATATTATGAGCATCCTGAAAAATCATGCTAGGGCTTATTTTCCAATTAGGTCTTATTTTGGGGTAAATACAGTATGTATAGTGCTACAGGGCCACTAGATTAATTGGGGGATCACTGCATAAATTATATAAATGTCTAACCACTATGCTGTATACCTGAAACTAATATAAAATAATATTGAATGTCAACTATAACTGAAATAAATAATTAATTTTAAAAAATTCTATAAACTCTTATAAAACCCTTGGGAAAACATTGAAAAAATATAATAAAACAAATGAAAGACTTATGAAGAACATTTTTAACCAGTATTTTTTCTTTTAGGATACAGATAAACATTGGTACAAAAAAATTAAATTTTTCTAAAATTATAGTATAATTTTGTACTACGTTAAAAAATAAAAATAAATAAATTCAAACATTTAATTTAAATAGCTATTTTATTCAAAATCTGCCTTATTGCTTACTTTCTAGTTTTATTTCAGTAAAGCAGAGTGACTGTGATAGGTATTGCAAAAGCCCTTGAGTCTGATAGACATGGATTCAAGTTCTGGCTCTACTATATCTTTGTTGGGTAAACATGGAAAAGTTACTAAAAATCTTAGTGCCCATTTCTGCACATTAACCCTGGTTTCAGTGAAAGAGGATTTTTCCTAAGCAAACCTTTACCTTCTTTCCACATTGTCCCTCTCTGTTGATAACTTGCACCCTCAACTCAGCTGTACCCCTCTTTCTCTTGAGATCAAACTGCCTGCAGAGAGCACAATTGCTGCTTGTCCTCCATACCAAACATGCGAAGGATTTCCCTGGCCTGTTCTGCGACGAGATTATTAATTCTCCCTAATTCTGGGGTTCAGTCTTAGCAAATCCTTTTGGCTAATAGACCTAAAGCCATATTCTCCAACCTGGCCTCCATCAATAAAAAAAGGACACACATATTGACCTGCACCTTTATTTTTTGCTTTATGTCTCCACTTAATTAGAAGTCCTCTTGAATATCCACCTTTATCTACTTTTTTGTTTGTTGATTATCTAATACTCACCAGTGATTATCATGGATGTGTTCCAGAGACTCATTTCATTTTCCCATCTACCGAAGCAGGCAGACATATTTAGCCTTATTTTTTAAAAGTGGAAATGAGACTTATCAAAGTTAACCAACTTGTTCAAGACAATAAAGTCAATAATTGGGAGAAGTAGGCTTAACCTAGGGTTGTTTAACTTCAAACCCTATTCTGTCCTTCTTGCTACATTGCTTTTCACAACATATGATGGTCCTGTGCAATGCTTGGTATTAAGGGGTAGTCAATAAACTACAGCGTTCTGTATTAATTTTCAATCACAATATAGCAAAGCACCACAAAATTAGTAATTTAAAACAACACACATTTATTAGCTCGCAGTTCTGTGGGTCAGAAGCCTGGGTAGGCTTACTTGAGTTCTAGGCTCAAAGTATCATAAGGTTTCAGCTGGGATGAGCTCTCCTCTAGAGGCTCTGGGAAAGAATCTCCTTTCAAGTTCACATAGTTGTGCCAGAATTCAATTCCCTGAAGTTCTAGGTCTTAAGTCCCCATTTCTTTGCTGGCAGTCAGCTGGGGGCTTCCCTCAGATTCTACACACCACCTGCACTCCTCACAGGGCCCATTCTTCTGCCAAAACAAACAAACAAACAAAAAAAACAAAAAAAACTCTCTTCTTTTAAGGACATTGAGTAATTAGATTAGTCTACCCAGGTAATCCAGAACAATCTCCCTACTTTTTAAGGTGACCTGATTAGTAAACCTACTCACATCAGTAGAGTACCCATTTCAATGTACCCCAACACATTCAAGGGCAGGATAAATCATCATACTTAGAACCCCAGGGTTTAGGGAGGAAAATCTTTTGGTGGGGGAAGTCATCCTTAGACTTCTTTCTACCACAAGTTCTCTGCTATGAGAAATGATGTATTAGTTCTGCATCACTGCCATACCAAATTAACACACGTTTAGTGTTTCAAAAGAGCACAAATTTGTTATTTTCTAGTTCTGTAGTGCGAAGTCTGACACGGGTCTCACTGAGCTAACACCAAGGTACTGGCAGGGCAGCAGTCTCCTGGACACTCTGGAGGAAAATGCATTTCCTTGTCTTTTCCAGATTCGCAGGGTCACCCATTCCTTGGCTCTGGCCTTCTTTCTCCACCTTCATAACCAGCAACTTTGCATTTGTCTGACAAATCTTCTTTAGTCATATCTCTTTCTCTTTTTGACCACAACTGGGAAAGGTTCACTGATTTTAAGAATCCATAGGATTAGATTGGGCCTAACCTATTAATCCAGGTTACTCTCTCCATTTTAAGGTCCTGTATTTATTCATATTGCAAATTCTATTCTGTAATGTGTCTTAATACATTCACAGATTCTGAGATTAGGATATAGACATCTTTGCGGAGCAGGGTGGATATTATTCTGCCTACCATAAAGGATATTGGTGCAGATAATTTTTTTTTCCGAAGGGAAACAGGACTTTATTGGGGAACAGTGTCTACTTCCAGGACTTTTTTCCAAGTCAAGTTGTTGTCCTTTCAGTCTTAGTTGTGGGGGGCGCAGGTCAGCTCCAGGTCCAGTTGCCGTTGCTAGTTGCAGGCCCACCATCCCTTGCGGGAGTTGAACCGGCAACTTTGTGGTTGAGAGGATGCACTCCAACCAATTGAGCCATCCAGGAGCTCAGTGGCAGCTCACCTCAAGGTGCCGTGTTCAATCTTAGTTGCAGGGGGTGGAGCCCACCATCCCTTGTGGGACTCAAGGAATTGAACTGGCAACCTTGTGGTTGAGAGCCCACTGGCCCGTGTGGGAATCGAACCGGCAGCCTTTGGAGTTAGGAGCAATGGAGCTCTAACTGCCCGAGTCACCGGGCCGGCCCGGTGCAGATAAATTTTAATCCAAGATTATGAGTTATAAATGAGATTGAATTATGTTTATTACCAAAATTGCTCAATTTGTTATTAGCAATTTAACAAAATGTAACATAAAATATCCATATTTTAAAAATATTTTAAATCTTCAGTAAGCAATAACTTTCTGAGTTAATTAGAATATTAATTAATTAGAATACCCATTGTTCAAGCATCATTGCTTATATGCTCATATTGCCTACCAAAAATCAACTCTCTTTAACATTAGAATCCAATAGTTTCAAATTATTCCCCTCACTGATGTTTTAAGGTCTATCATACTCAAAATTGTACATTTGAATTAGTCATTCTTTCCTCCTTGACTGCCTTTTACAGTTTTCGTAATAATTCTTAAAATTTATCTTGTTTGTTTGTTTGTTTATTTTTGTCTTAACAGTGCATTCAAGATTCAATTTGTGACCTAACAGAGAGCTGGGAATAGAAATTATTTTTTGACACTAAAATTTCCCAGATTTCCTCAAATTCTTACATCAAACTCACATCCAGTAAAAAATAAGCTCACAACCAATCAAAAATTAAATAAAGCTTTGCACTTGTCATGTTTTCCTTAGCTGTGGAAATTTAAGCATAGTTGAAAGTTAAAGCCCGTCTGGCCATTACCATGCTTCAACTCACACTTCCTCTAAACTCACTGAGAACACTCCCTCCCCGAAATTCCTCCAAAAAATTCCATTTATTTGGTTCTTATTCTTGACTGCCTCTCATTTAGCTACCCTTTACACTGATGTCCTCTACTCTATGCTGTACGTGTCTGTCCTCTATTTGATATCCCAGCCAGAAGTCTGAATCTACAAACTTCATTCCTGTAGTGAAAGTGTGATTTTTTTAAATTAAATTTATTGGGGTAACATTGGTTAGTAAAATTATGTAGGTTTCAAGTGTATATTTCTATAATATGCCATGTTTTTGATTAATTCATTGATAGCCCATGTATGTGAAAACTGATAATTCATATAATTTAAAACTATTGGAATTCTAGTGTATGATGGTCTCAGTGCATCATAATGCCAAAATGTAAGGATTTAATAGACATCGTGGAGAAATTTTAATCAGTTGTTTCCAATTTTGAGTGTACCAGGCAACTTTAGCCTAGAGATGCTATTGGTTTTAGCATAGTGTTATTTTGTGGGAAAGCAGCTTAACAGCATTTGTATGTGCTTCTCCTGTTAAATAACGGAGTGAGATAATCAGGCTTAAAAAATAATGACTTGTTTTGCTCATTAGCCGAATGAATGTGGAAAATGACTCATCATTTCCTAAACTTGTCATAATGTTGCCTTTTGTGTCAGCCAGCAGTAAGACCCAGATTAACAGAGTCATAGTAGGAGGCCCAAAAGATTACAGAAAATGCCATTAAAAATGACTTGACAACATTTTAAGTTTGTTTTTCTTTGGCAAAACAATGTAATCAGCCAATTGACAAATTCTCTGCATGCTATTAGCCTCTTTCTAAATTATATTCAGTTTGTTAAAACATGATGCATTTTGGTTTTACATGGGCAGGACATAAGGTTTACCAGCTTGAACTGGTTTTTCTATGAAAAACTGTCCAGCTCCCCACTGATGCTAAATGTGTCATTAACCTTCTACCTGGGGTGTTTATTACCTTAACATAGACAATACTCAAAAATGCCCTTATCAACATAATGAGGTCAAGGCAGCAATCAATGTCTGCTGAGCTGTCTCTTGTTTCTTTAAAGTATAACTGCTTTGTAAATCAAAATCTATCACGTAGGTTAAAAAGAGAAAGAGAGCTAGAGAGCTTCATTGTACCAAAAAATCAGTACTTATCTTTCTCTAAAAAGGGTACAAAAGTTGGGTGATCATGTAATACATCCACCAAGCATATTTTTTAGAATAAAAGGGAGTAACCCTAACAGTTACACTGGAACAACTATGTGTAAATAAGTACTTTCTTGGACAAACTGGGGTACGTGATTACTCTGTGCTAAGAAAAAAAAAAATCAGTACTCTCTTCTTTGTGGTTTGACAATGGTTAGAAGTTTCAAATTCATCAAAGTTTCTTCATTTGGATTTACAAGAGGTATCCCAAAGATTAGGAACATTTCTATATCATAACTTAATTTAAACCAACTGGATAGTATATCATCTTTTACCACTTAGAACTCTGATTTCATTTTTGACGCAAAATATATGATCCATAAATACATTTAAAAGGAAATAGTTTTCATTTAAGTTTTAAAAATCATGTCCCTTTTTCCATATCTTGATTTGGGTGTTGGCTACATAGAGATTTTGTGTATATATATATATATATATATATATATATATATATATACACACATATATATATCCTCATGTATATATTTTGTGTATATATATGTATATATATACATATATGCATACATATACATATATACATATATATACATATATACACATATACATATATATACATAAATCTATACATATATATGATTTGCTATACTTTCAAACTGTACAATTAATATTTGTGCTTTGACTATATATAATTACACCTCATTTAAAAGCTTCTTTTACCCTGCAAAGACTTATATCAGTTAATTGCTAATAAATATTTTGGGATCTGTTTGTGTTTTAATCTCTGTGCTAGGCTTTATTCTAGGCATTGGTGATGCAGTAGAGGAACTGGGGTCAAAGGCTTTGCTTCAAAGAACTTACATTGTAGTGGGATAAAAGAGAAAATAAACATAAAGGAAATAAACAGTAACATAATATCACATAGTAATTAGTCCTATAATGAATGTCCCTGAAGAGGTGACATTTGAGTGGAGAGTTTAATAAAGAGAAGTAGAGAGTAGCATTTTAAACAGTAGGAGAGTAGGACTCTCATGTACACTATTTTCAAGGGACACAAAGATATTGATTGCGACAAAGAGGGTGGAGGAAGGTAAGGTTGCAGAGATGGGCATGTACCAAACAATTCAGAGCTGGGCCAGGTCTATAATTCATTGAATTATAATTTAGGGAGTTTTAAGTAGAATTTTTACACCTCTGCCCTATAAATAGACAAAATTTGTATTCTGTGATTCCTTTAAATATATTACAACATAAATTCTTTCCCAAAAGAAATCTGTACTAATAGAAAATGAGTATATATATATATATATATATATATATATATATACACATATATACATATATACACATATATACATATATAGATAGATATATAGATATGTATATATGTGGTATTTTTCTAATGCAGAGTTCAAGTCAGACACAGTAAAAGGGGAACAAACAAATGGTTACTGTGGGTTTGTTGCCTTATTTCCATTTTCTTTTACCTCAATTAAAGCTTATAGCATCATTTTTAGACCAGTCCCTTTCACAAACCCCAAGGAATCACAGACTCATACAGTACATATGAACCTAGGGTGCTTGTACCATGCAAAATCACTTATCGCATCAGATTTTTCATGATAATTAAAAATTGATTGTGAAGAATAATAAAGTGCATTTATCCCTAAAATGATGGGTAAAACATAACTTGCAAGTGACTTCTCTTTCCTACATGATTATTTGTAGGAAATTCCTATGTGATTATTTGAGAGGATAGGTGTTACATGAAAGTTAAACATTTTCCTTGATAGCAGAATTTTAACAAGCATTTATATTTAGTACATTTTAAAGAATAAAAAATGACAATATAGGAGACTGCATTTTGCTATTTTTGTTTCATTCTATTTGTCAAAGTATCAGTATCTGCCAAACTAATTGTCAAATGAAGATTTAAGAAACTGAGTATTGATCAGCCCATTTTAGGAAAATGATAATGCCATTTTCCCTTCTTTAAAAAATGCCAACATTTAATTGCCTGTATATATTACAGATGTTCAGTTGGGAATGTCAATATGTTATTAGCTTGCTAAAGGCTTCTCTATGATGTAATATGATAACATTTATTGAATGACTGAATGAATGGTTATGGAAGGATAAAATATATCTGGAAGGGCTTGTGATTTGGGTTGGTGGTGATGATGATGGCGGGTGGGGTTGTTTACCACAGTGGATAAGAATGGTTCTTTGCATGTGAAAGTACAGCAAATTGTTTTGTGGGATTATCCTTCTCAACAGTGGTAATAAATAATTTCCAATGCAAATGCTCCACCAAGGAGGGTAATGCTGTTCTATTTGTCGTTGAGCATTCACCATTTGGGGCTGCCAAAACTACTTAAAGCCTCACAGGATCCTGCTTGTGATAGGCTAATGCAAATCTGATCATCCATCCAAATATATAGAGACGTCATTTTAATGGTGCCATCATTATTGGATCTGTCCTCTACTCAGAAATTCTTAGGCACTAGTAGTAAATGACAGATGTGTTAATTAAGAGACTGAGGCAAAGCCAAGGTTGATGTTCTAATAAACAGGTCATTAACTTTGATAATGACCAATTTGAGAAGATGATTGTTATTATAAACGATGTTCAATGAGTTATGGGAGCAACAGTATAAATCTGGAGTACATCCAATGGTCAGAGTATAATAGGAAGTATTCTGAAACAATGGATATTTATAATATGTCATCTCCCCTATTTATAATTTATGCATTTGCAAAATGTGGCAGTTTCATACATTTAATAAAGCAAAACATTAAATGCTTAATTGATTAAATTCAAATAAATAACTGGCTTTTCCTTTGAGAGACAGATGAAAAGCCTTGTGGATGGTAATTTTAAGATTCTGCCTAAGAAACTTGCTACGTGTTAGACTAGCAACTCTCTTCAGAGTCCACAAATCACATATAAATAAGGTGAAGAGATATAATGGAGATTAAAATCAAATCATAACTATGTTGGAAAGAAATTTAGTAGTAAAATTGTATTCGCCTTGAACTAATATAAGAATTTGTTTCACAATACCTATTGTAGATTATTAAAAACTTCCTGCTTGAACTTCAAACATCAGTTTTTTTTTTCCCATAAGAGAATCTATTCCATATGGAATAGCTCTTTTATAAACTTCTTCCAGATATAGAACTAATTTTTAGAGAAAATGTGGATGATCTTCATTTCATAACACATAAGCTTAAAGGTCTGGAACTTTTTTTATGTCTTTTCTAAATCTACTTGTTTCTAAATAAATATGCTAGGCATTTGCAACCAGTTCTCATATGACATGGCTTGCAGATCCCTCACTGTGACAACTCCTTTGTGTTGACTGGAAAAACAGCTCTTTTCCCACCCTGTTTTTCCTTGTGTGTTCAAACTATAGAAACTAGAAAAGCTAAATACCCACTTTCCCATTCAACTTTGTAACTGAAAGTGCCCATTCTCAATCACACTGAGCAATGAGATGCAAACAAAAGTTTACTAAGAACTTCTCGGAAGTACATGCTTCCTTACAACAAGCTTCACAGCACTCTCTCTTAGTCTTTCCTTCTTGAATAGAAACAGGATATCTGTTTTGAAGAAGCTATGTTGCAACTCAGAAGTGCCTGCCTAAGAACAGAGTACCAATAAGCTAATTGTGACATACTGAAAAGATGAAAGGATCTTAGGTCCCTAAAGTACCATGGAGTGGATGAGCTCATGTAAATAATCTCAAAATTTTATATGTGGAAAAAAAATCTATATATTCTTAAGATACTGTTCACAGTTCATTAAGTCCATTTTATGGTGGTTAAGGGATTTGAGTACTCTTTCCTCTTGGTACTTTCTTTAGCTTCTCTCCAATCTTTATTTACCCACAAGGGGAAGAGTTATCCTTTGTCATAAGCCACAAAGCATTTGCAGCAAGCCACAGGTGGACTGGCCCTCCTGTGTAGGTATAACATCCTGCCAACTGTTCCCTTAGCATCATTTTCAATCTCACAGTGCCTTTCCCTAAATGAAGGAATGTTCTGAAAACCCATCTCATTTCTACAATACTGTGATTCACCTACTGGGGGTGTTTGTAGGCTCTCCTAAATTTTCCTACTCATAAGACCAGTATAGAAACACTTGACACCAATAGACTCAGAAGTACATAGGGCAGAAACAAATCATGTCAACCTGGCAGTGCTGGGCATCCCTCTCCAAAGGGCATCCTCAAGGTAATTCAACTACTAATTCCAGGTCCCATGAGACAAGATCCTCATGACACAGGTGCTACCCTAGCTGAAAAGCTTTCTCTACCTTTCTTGAAAGAAGAATGTTAAAATATGAATAGTTGAACTTCTTTAAAAAGTTGCCTTGGAATCACATAGTTCAATCTACACTTTTTTACATGAGAAAAATAAGGTATAAAGATACTAAATGGCTTTCCCAAGAACACAAATTTACTTAAAGGAGGTATTAGACTAGAACTCAGGCCTCCTATCTCCTGATGCAGTGTTCTAAATAGTCATGTTCCTTAAGTTACTCAATAATTTCGCTGTTATTTTCACTTGTGTTTAATTAGTTGTTGTTGTTTTTTCTTTCCTCTCCAGAGAGAAATTCAAAAATATAACATTAAATTGACTTCCACGTTACTAAAAATGTAACCAACACTTTTACATTACAATTCTAACATTTTAGAGTAAATAAAAAGCAATGTGCAGATGTCATTAATTTACTAAAAGTAAAGAAACTATAAGACATTTAAAAAAAATTGAAGATGGCACAAAGAAATGGAAAGACATTCTGCGTTCATGGACTGGATAAATAAACATAGTTAAAATAGCCATATTACCCAAAGCAATATACAAATTTAATGCAATCCCCATCAAAATCCCAAATTCATTTTGTAGAGAAATAGAACAAAAAAATCATCAGATTTGAATGGAACCACAAAAGACCCCGAATACCCAAAGCAATCCTAGGAAAAAAGAATAATGCTGGAGGTATCACACTAACTGACTTCAGCTTGTAATACAAAGCAACAATAATCAAAACAACATGGTATTGGCAGAAAAACAGACAGCAACCAATGGAATAGAATTGAAAAATCAGAAATAAACCCACATAGATATGGACAAATAATTTTCAACAAAGGAACTACAAACATATAATGGAGCAAAGAAACCCTCTTCAATAAATGGTGCTGGGAAAATTGGAAAGCCATGTGAAAAAGAATGAAACTAGATCACTATCTGTCACCATGTACCAAAATTAACTCAAAATGAATAAAAAATCTAAACATAAGACCTGAAACAATGAACTGCATTGAAGAAAACATAGATACTAAACTAATGGACCTTGGGTTCAAAGAGGATTTTATGAATTTGACTTCAAAAGCAAGGGAAGTTAAAACTGAAATAAATGAGTGGGACTATATCAAACTAAAAAGCTTCTACGCAGCAAAAGAAACCATCAACAAAATAAAGAGGCAAACAACCGAATGGGAGAAAATATTTGTAAACAATTCCTCTAATAAGGGGCTAATATTCAAAATATATAACGAACTCATACAACTCAACAACAACAAAAAAAAATCATTCCAATTAAAAAATTGGCAGGGGATCTGAATAGACATTTCTCCAAAGAGGACATACAAATGGACAATAGACATATAAATAATGTTCAACATCACTAATTATCAGAGAAATGCAAATAAAAATCTCAATGAGACACTACCTCACACCAGTTAGACGGCTATCATCAACAAGACAAATAATAAGTGTTGG
The DNA here is from genome assembly GCF_036562045.2 of Rhinolophus sinicus. Lineage (NCBI taxonomy): Eukaryota > Metazoa > Chordata > Mammalia > Chiroptera > Rhinolophidae > Rhinolophus > Rhinolophus sinicus. The sequence goes on along the minus strand of NC_133752.1, from coordinate 61,104,550 downwards.
AGAGGCTGTAGAGAAAAAGGAACCCTCATACATTGTTGGTGGGAATGCAGATTGGTGCAGCCCCTATGGAAGGCAGTGTGGAGATTCCTCAAAAAATTACAAATAGAATTGCCATATGACCCAGCAATGGCTCTCCTGGTATCTACCCAAAAAAGCTGAAAACATTTATACATAAAGACACGTGTGCTCCAATGTTCATTACAGCTTTGTTTACGGTGGCCAAGACATGGAAACAACCAAAATGTCCTTCGATAGATGAATGGATAAAGAAGTTGTGGTATATATGCACAATGGAATAATATTCGGCGGTAAGGAAAGATGATATAGGACCATTTGTGACAACATGGATGGATCTTGAGAATATAATGCTGAGCGAAATAAGTCAGACAGAAAAAGCAGAGAACCATATGATTTCACTGATACATAGTATATAAACCAAAATCAACAAAAGAACAAGACAAACAAATAAAGAAACAAAAACTCATAGACAAAGACAACAGTTTAGTGGTTACCAGAGGGTAAGGAGGCAGAGGAGATGGTAGAAGAGGGTAAAGGGGGTCATATGTATATGGTAATGGAAGGAGAACTGACTCTGGGTGGTAAGCACACAATACGATGTATATAAATGATGTTTTATAAAAATGTACACTTGAAACCTATGTGATTTTACTAACCATTGTCACCCCAATAAACTTAATTTAAAAGAGAGAACCCACATAGTTGCTTATAATAAAATATTAAGAAACTTTTTAGAACATATTTTATTTTCTATTTATAATTGCTCAGATATTCAAATGACAAAACTACACATATAGCAATGATTGCAAAATTTATCTCTGATAGTATCATCACTCAAAATAAGAAAATTTGTACACATTTGTGATTATAGGTAAAGACTGATGAGAATAATCACTGATATGAATAAGAATAGCCAAAAAGACCGAGTAGTACAACTATTAGTAAGTATAATTATATTTATTATTGCCATTGAATGCCTATTATGTGCTAAGAATCATTTGAAAAATTGTTACATGCATGAAACTATTTAATCCTTACGAATAGTTAAAATTGTGACCCTCATTTTTCAGATGAAGAAAGGCTCACAAGAAAATGACTAGCTGATCCAATGTCACACAACTAGTAATTGGTAGAGACACGATTTAAATAAAATGACACTTTGATATTAAAAATGAAAAAAAATGCATTGCTCAAATTCCTGCAACATAAAGTGCCATGGTTGACTCAGACAAATAAATGTATTTTAATGAAATCATTTATAATTAGATAATTTCAGTACTGCCATCAGAATTGTGTTTCTGACATGTTTCATATCTATTAAAATGACAGACCATAATAGATGCTGATAACAAATGGGATAGCAAAATGCTGGCAACAAAATTAGAATCATGCTTCCAAGATACTTAAATATGTGGTCTCTTTGGTTTATTTTCAAACAGTATTAGACGTAATCCAACAAAAATAGCCTATTTTCTTGAAGCTATCATTAAATGTACAAAACACCATAAGAGCAAACATTCTAAATTTAACCAGTGATAGTTTTTATTTTCCTTAGCCTATCTGTGCCTTTAACAGTGTCAAATCAGTGTTAAGAGTGAAACCATTCCATCAATTAACCAGTTGCTTTTTTGATATGATTCCAAAATATTATTGTGTACAACTATTTAGCTAAATTGTCTGTTTTAATTAATTTGGCTGAACATTTTGTTTTATGGAATCTGTGTGTCTGTGTGGAATTTGTCAGCATCACTGAAAAATATCGGTTAATTTATTCTGAGTGTGAAGTATGCTCTTTTGGATGATATGAGAAACATCCACATCAATTAAAAATCATCTTTTCAACCAAAGACTAATGTCAAACATACCATAGGAGAGAGAAAAATACCTGCCTAAATATTTACAGTGATATAGAATATGACAATTTCTATAAGAGTGGTACCAAGTGGCAAAGAAATTCAAAGAAAGTAAAAATTCCGAATGATATAAAAGATTGCATTTTAGTTTTTTATGTGTAAAAAATGCATAATTGAAAATGTTGTAGGCTGCCCTTAAAAAACAGTGAAGACTTTTATTGGAACAGATGGAGGGCAACATGATGCTGGAAGAGTCCACAGAAAAGCACAAATGAGCAAAGCAGAGTAGTGAAAGACAAAGTTGGAAAAGTATATTAGTAAAAATCATAAAAGGTTTATTCATAAAAGAGTGAGATTATTGAAACTATATCTTATTCACAAAACTATTCACATGTGTTCATTCAGGTATTTAATAGGTCAGTTTGAAAATGAGATTATTGTTGCAAATAATCCAGATGGGAAATAGTTAGAGAAGAGTCATGGTGTTATCAAAAGAAATGAAAGATTAAGATGTTAAGTGTGTGTGTGTGTGTAAGTATTGACAAAAGTGCAGCTATGAAAGCTTCTTACAAAAGAAAAAGCAATAGGACTCATTTGTTAGATGTTATGGGGGGAAACTGTTAGACAGAGGGAAAGGCAAGCCCTTGGTTTCTGTTGACAACGGTGCCATTAATACCAAGGAGCAGGTAGACATCAGGATGAATTCCGGAGAGTGCTTGGTTTATTGGGAAATGGTAGTTTAGTTTTTACATATTTAGCGCATCCTCTGGTAGAGATGTCATATTAGCAAAAGTAAATACAAATGTTTTGGAAGGTGGCTAATGCTAAGAATATGTATTTCAAGCTATTCTCATAGACAAGAAACTTGAAATTCTGTTAGTAGATGAAACCGCAAAGACCTTAGATTGAGAGATAACAAGAACTTTTCATAACACTTGCATTAAAGGATGAGGAGCAAGGAGACCTGATTTTGATGAAGAGAAAAAAGGTTATTTAATGTTATATTAAGGTTATTTCCATCTTTTATATAAGGAGAATAAAGAAATGTCTGAGGAGTAAAATACTCCATTCAGTCCCAGCTCATTAGACCCTACCTAATGTAAAGAGAATTGATTTCTCAGGGCAAAACTCGAGTCCCTGTAAGAAAGCAAACTTAGCTGAGAAATTATGTTATAGAAAGTTTTTGGAAAAGTAAACATGGAAAAGAGTGGCAATAAGATACAATCAAGTGAATTGTTGAACAGCAATGACTGTCTACCTAGGGTTAAATATTGTGCTGTTCTATCATTATCACCATCTACCAAGAATAGAATTTGATAAAATGTACAGGGTTCTTAATTAAGTTTGGAACAAACAAGATATATAAGAAAGCCAGATGTTTTAGAAACATGAGGATAAAAGAATCAGAACTGAATATTCATTCTAGTATATTCTCATTTATACAAATGAGAAAAAAAATGTATATAATACAAATTAAAAAACTGGAAAAACATAAACACATTAAAAGAAAGAAATAAACATAAAGCAAACAGCCAGAACAACCCAGAACAGGTCTTAGAGGCTTTGTAAATACAGTTATAGGCTAATAAAAAGTGTGGTTTGACAGATGTGTTTTATGCTTTTTGGCCTACAAAACATACTTGTGGTCATTTAAAAAAAAAAAAAAACAATTAGACAGCATCAGGAAGACCTGAAGTGTTAAAACAAGGAACGAACCTTAAAGCAGCTAATAATCTTTGTGGATCTTTAAAATGTATTTTAAAATGTCTTGTTTAATGTATTATGCATACAATTTTATTCTGAGTATTATTCTTTATTTTTAATTGTAATAACCAGGAGTGATTTTACAGTTAGCAACTGGCACAGCTCAGTCATCAGCCAATATGAACACACTGGAAGAGAGGTTTACAGGCCCTGCTGTGCTAGTTGAAGCCTTTAGTTCTTGGATTATGTTGAAGTCTAATGGAGTGTGGGGGAGGGGTGGTTGTATCACAGACAGTGAAAGATTCCCAAAGAGAAGTGGAGTTTTAGCAACCAGTATGGAATTATTTAAATACTAGAACTGTGCCAATGCATACCAGCTAAATATCATTCTCTGTTGAGAATTATAGTAGTTGCTGAAAGGCTACTTTGAATACATATGTATTTCTTCCAAAACAGTCAAAATATAATATGTGAATTTATAATAATCATTATATACAACTAATTTTTAAAAGTAATGTTTGTTAGCACTTTGTAACTGAAAAAGAAGTGCTTGGAGTTAACTTCATCTAAATCCTTAAATTTCAACAGCGGGTTAAAAAAATAATTCATGGATGAATTGTGTGTGTGTGTGTGTGTGTGTATGTGTGTGTATCTACTAGCTATAGATGTATACATATATGAGACATATACATGTCATATATATGTAGTTGCTCTATATATACTATATGCATTATATATGTATATATATATATATATATATATATATATCCGCTTTAAATTAAAATTGTAATCCCCACATGGGTTTCTGCCAGAACTATATAAATTTTTTAAAATGCTCTGATTTTCCACCTCTGGTTTCCTATTTTCATTTCCAGTAATTTTTCATTCCTAACTAGTCAGGACCTGTTGAGACGAAAAAAATAAATCAGAATGCATTTATCAGCATATTTAACAGCACAGATGTATAGCAAACACTCTTTAAAGTTTCTCAAACATAAAACTTATCAATGGAATTTTATCAATGATAGAATAATCCAGTGGAAACATAAGAACAAAAAACAAAATTTTATCTGAGCAAGAAAAGGCAAGATGCAGTAAAAATATTTGCTTAACAACATTCTTAGTAATTTGAGCACCAAAGCAAGTGAAACATTCATGAAGATGAAAAGTATTTTTCTAGAGAAACAAAATTATATTTTACATATTTAAATGCATATTATTATTTTTGAAGGATTATAAATAAATTGAAAAATTCTGTGTCATATTATACAGGAGCAATATAGACCTTGTGTCACACTATATATGTTGTCTCTGATTATCAGAGCCCCAGATATACATGCTGATTTTATCAAAATAATTAAAATGGATTAATTTTAGTGTACTTAATCTGTGGAATACAGTAAGATTTCCATCATTATTTCTTATGTTCCTTAATTTTCAATCAGTTCTTACACTCTGTGTTGGTCTAAGTTTCCTAAATGTTATTGTTACTAGTGTTTTGACCACACAACATACACAATGATATCAAATGCAATGTTTACTTTTACCTCCTATTCTCTCTTTAACTTTTATTCAGTGTGGATAATCTTCCCTTGACCTACAATGGAAACTGGGGTCAATGTCATGCGTTTTATTTCCACTCTTAGATTATGTAAATTTCTGGGCAATTTTAATACACTAATTCTAACATTAGTATTAACCTATGATTCAATTTTCACTCAAAGGTAAGACTTTATTCTCTCCATCCACTTTGTCCTGTAGGTGACTATCGCATGCAGTAGAAGAGATGTGGTGAGTTCCATCTCTTACCCCACTACCTTCTTTCCTCATTCACTTAGTGGTGATATTTCAGATCCCATCAAAGTCAAATCAGGAGGGATGAATAAAAATATGCAATGAGTGTTCTAACTTAGATGGGTGCTTTGGAACTTTCTAGGTCTGGAAGATAGTTAAAGCTGGCACTATCATGGGGGACTTTTGTAGACCCTTCAGAGAGTGCAATTACCTAAGTCTTTAATGGGTGATTTCATGTCACAGGCAAAGCATTGATTTACTAACCTGGCCATGCCCCTCTGTAACTCGGTCCCTGATTCACTGGCTGTGCCATCTAGTAATTAAGACCGTGAATTGAGGTTAAATAAACTTGGTCTTAAATCCTGATTTCATTACTTTGCAAGTAGAACCCTTAAGCAAATTATTATTTTTTTTTAATTAAAGTTTATTGGGGTGACAATGGTTAGTAAAGTTACATAGGTTTCAAGTATATAATTCTGTAATACATCATCTATATATCACACTAAATTCAGGTGTCTCTCTTCTCTCTCTCTCTCTCTCTCTCTCTCTCTCTTCTGCGTGTGTGTGTGTGTGTGTGTGTGTGTGTGTGGTATTTTCCATCAAGACTAAAAACTATTTTTTTTTCCTCGGAGACTGTAAGCCTAGAAAATACATTTCCCAAACCCACTTGCCATCAGAGGTTAGGTTCATATTCTAATCAATGAAAAAATTTGAATAAGAATTAGAAGGTAGAAGAAAAGAAGACATTATTCTGTTCTAATGGTAATGGGTATATCTGAGGGATTAGGTATCTATGAAGATTTTAGTAGCTGCAGGAGAGCTCCTGAAAAATCATCTGCTTTGGTATTGGAGGCAACAGAAATAGCCAGCATTTCCCTGCCATTTTAACAATTCTAACAATTCTCACACCCAGTAGTGGGTTTCTCTGGATTCTACTCCCAGCCCTACCAAAGTTCTTTAAGTATATAATTTATCAAATATTTTCCTGCTAAAATACCTAAATAGTTGCTATTTTCTAACTTGACTACTAAGTGTGTAAGTTTTAAAAATAATATTATATATTTTATAGGACTGTAGTGGGAAATACATGAGGTAAAGTATTTAGCACTATTACTGTCATCACTATTGTTTTACCATTGATCGAATATCCTGCCTGACCCCAGCCTCCCTGACTAGACACATATCACAATCAGCCACTATGCCTAAGAGAAAGAAGCTGACATCTCAAATTCAAGATTTCAAAGTGGTTTCATCTGCAACTGAAACCATCTCGACATAGCACAATATAGAACTTGGGACTTGAAGCTTCAGAACGATCTTTGACTGGAAAGTTTTTAGAACCTGTCACAGTCAATTATGTTCATTCTCTCTCTGCAGCATCCCTCTCATGTACTTGTCTTAATTTCTAAGGATACTACCATAATATAGGGATAATGATATGTATTAATAAATTATATAATATATTTAATCATCCAGGATACCCAACAGAGTGCTGGTTCATAGTAAGCTTTCAATTCTAATTGCTTTCTCTTTCCCATAAGTTTTTCCATATCATTCTAAGTATCTCTAATTGGTGTCCTTGTAAGAATGTCTACTTGGTAAATTTGCCTCTGGTTATCTCCCAATTCTCATCTATATTGCATTCTATTGCCAAGTTAATCTTCCTAAAAGCACCTTCTGAACATGGTATTTCAATTGTCAGAAAACTTTAAACACCCACAGAATAAAGTTTTGCCTTTCCCCTCAGGAATTCAAAGGTTTTCATACTCTATCGATGTCTAAGCAGCTAATGTGACTTCTCAGTGTTTTTCTTTTTATAACTCATTTTTCTCGTAAAACTGGACTAGTTATTATTTCTTGGTAAGTACCATATTATATATCTCTACTTTTACTGTTTGTCCTTCTGCCTAAAATGTCTTTCTTCCCATCTTTATTTGTTGTAATTGTATCCATCTTCCAAGGTTATTTGAATCTTATGTGGGTAATGAAGTCATGGGCAAAGTGAACCCTCTCTCCTTTTAGCCTTCCTTGTGGTGAGTCTGCCTTATGTTATAATAATTGGTATATTGTTATGTATTCTAGTTACTTATCTTGGTTTTTCTACCATGAGACTGAATTGACAACTGCATATAAATCCGGGTACAAAAAGATGCACAATAATGAAAACTTTTTACGACCATTAGCTAAAAATTCAGATCTGGGGGAAACTGTCACCTCTTCCACTTCGTAGACTATATACCATAGGTTTATCTAAGCCTGGTTTTTTGTCTTTAAAAAATGGTTAAAATGACATTACACTCAAAGTGCCATATGCTACTTGATCAATCAATAAATTGTTCCTTTTATTTTCCTTACCTATTGATTTAAATAAATAAAAAATATTAGAAACACCTATGATTTCATTAGGAGTCCATGTTATAACCTAAAGATGCTTTGACACAGTAAGCTCTTAATATTTGTTGTCTTAATATATATAAATTGTAGCCAGTATAATACATATACAATAAGTTTCACAGCAGCTCAACCACTTAGAGCAGAATAATTTCCTTTGTCTTTATATAATCTTAGGATTTCTCATTTCCAGACTCTCTCTCTCTCTCTCTCTCTCCCTCTTTCTTTCCTTCCTCCCTCCCTCTCTTCCTCCCTTCCTTCCTTTCTAATATTTGCCCTTAGTTATTTCTTTTTTCATTCAATTTATTGGGTGACAATGATTAGTAAAATTACATAGGTTTTAAGTATGCATTTCTATAAAACATTATCTATAAATCATATTGTGTGCTCACAACCCAGAGCTCAACTTCACTAGGCTCCCCGGTTATTTCCATTTTTTTTAATTGAAAATCTTTCGTTTGGATCTCATAAGTCAAAAGACTACTAATTTCTTCCCTCTTCATATTTTCAGATTATCCTACTCTTCTGTGCAATGTCCTATATACACAGCAGTAATCTGACTTGTCTGGTTGACCGAAGGATAACCTTGGTACATTTTTACCAAATAGTACATTAAATGTAATTTCAGAAAGAAAGTACATCATTCCCTTAAAGGGAAGAGATGCATTCACTCACACATGAGCAACATGGACTTTGCTTGGTTAAGGATTTTATGTCCAGAATAACATTAAAGGACAAAGTGTTTCTCATGTCAAATTTTACAGGACAGAACTGAACAATTAAACAAAAACAAAGGAGTCAGCTTTTGTGTGTCCCTTCAGGAGGCATCGTGTCAGCAACACATTCTTTATTGCAGAGTTTTAACACACTATTAGGTAGCACTCATAGCAAAACTACTGTTACCGTGACTTTTCTTTGCTGTTCCAATGCCTTTGAACCCTAGATCAGCAAACAATAACTGATGCCCTTGTAATCATAGAAAGCAACAAAGTTCATTTGGAAGAGCACTGGACCTACAGTTAGAATATGTATTCAAATTTTCAACATTATTGATCAATTACTACATGATACCCTGTTAGAGAAATTCCAATTTAGGAGTGTACAACACATAGTAATAACTCAGAGAAAAGGAAGGGACAGCCATAAAAACAAGCATAGCAACTGAATGCAGAAAGTGAGATACGACAAAATACTACAAATTACTCAGACGTCAAAGGCATTTATGGACCTGCTCTCTATCTGACTTGTTATTGAAGTTTTCCCACTCACTCAACTGTTTTTACTCTAGAGCTTATCTGTTAGATGTCAACTAGATCAAGATTCTTCTTTATGTCACTTTATTTTATACAATACAAAAACTAAGCCTTTACCATCACTTACAAAGCTTTCAGCTTCATTTTATTATAGTACTACTAAGACAAATGTGATTATAGTAGCTCTTTAGAGACAGATTTTAGCTAACTAAATTGATATCTGGAGCCATTTTCTAAACAAGTTTCATATATATATATATATATATATATATATATATATATATATATATATTCATTACAAATACAAAGTTTACCATAGATCGAAATTTAAACTACATTTTATATCTACTTCAATTCAGACTCAAAGAACGGTCTTCTTAAAATATTCCATAATTGGCCCAAAAGACAAGTAAGTTGTTACTATTCCTAATAAAGATGCTATACACTAATCACTACAAAAATAAATAGAAGAATAATATCCAAATAGGCAAAAGATATTAAAAATAAATTTTCAAAATAAGCAATACGAGAAGCCAATAAATATGTCTTATTAAATCCCACCAATGATCTAAAAAATAGTAAATCAAATAAAATGCCAGTTTTCACTTGCATTTTTAGCAAATATTCTTCAAGGATAATTTCTACTATTTGTGAGCACGTACTTAGCTACAATCATTTATTGAGAGAATAACCACCTAATGATGCCAAATCATTGAGCTCACTTCAGGTGTAGGTTGTGTCTCCAACCCTTGTGAAGCTACCTATTCCTATAACTATGTATTATATTTGAAATAAACAATGATAGTACAGTGATTATAAAGAAGGAAACACAGAACTAGAGTTAACTGACATTCTGTCATTTCATATGTCTATTAGAAAGTGCTAGTAAGATAGGTTTCATTCTGAGGTCTCCTCTTGGCTTGTAGACAGCCAACATCTCCCTGTATGCCCATATGATCTCTAATCTCACCGTGAGTGCCACCCTCATGATCTCATCTAACCTTAATTATATCTCCCAAAGGAGATACATTGGGAGTTAGGGCTTAACATGTGAATTTCAAGGTGTGTGTGTGTGGGGGGGGGACACAAACATTCAGGCTATAACACAAAGTAATTCAAAAGAAATGAATTTATAATCTACTTGTTCTGTAGCCAAAAGTATATTTCTTTTTTTTTTTTTAAATTAGCTTCAGGTGTACAAAACAATGTAATAGTTAGACATTTACACCCCTCACAAAGTGATAACCCTCCTCCACTCTACTAGCCCTCTGACATCATATATAGCTGCTACATTTCCATTGACTCTATTCCTTATGCTGTACTCCACATCCCATGGGGGGAAAGAAAATAAAAACATACGTACACACACACACACACACACACACACACACACACACACACGGTACCCAAAATATGTATGAGCATTTTAAGAAAGGAAAAAACTATTATAATCATAATGCTCAATGTATACTTGTAACAAAAGATGAATGAGAAGCAACGTTTGACTTCTGCAATTACAAGAGGTGCTTAAAGTGGTTCATCAATGTCTAGACACTTCTGATTATGGCAAACTAGTGCTTGAGAAACATTGACCAAAGTGTCCACTTGTATACATTTTTTTGGCACCCCCAGTATATATATATGTAATTATTGTTGACATTCAATATTATTCAGCTTCAGCTTCAGGTGTACAGTGCAGTGGTCAGGCATCAACATAGTCCATGAAGCGGTCTCCCTAATAAGACATATACACCCATCTGACACCCTACAAAATATTTACAACACTATTGATTATATTTTCCCAACTGCCTTTCATATCCCTGTGGCAATATTGTGACTATTAATTTGTGCTTTTTAATCCATTTACCTTCTTCCCCATCCCTCAACCCCCCTCCCATCTAGCAACCATAAGTTTTTTTCTCTATATCTCTGAGTATATTTCTATTTAGTTTGCTCATTTATTCTGTTCTGTTAGATTTCTATTAGATTCTACATACAGATGAGATCATATGGTATTTATCTTTCTCCATCTGACTTATTTCACTTGGCATAATATTCTCTAGGTGTATCCATGTCGTTGCAAATGGTAAGATTTCATTCTTCTTAATGGCCAAATAATATTCCATTGTATAAATATACCACAGTTTCTCTATCCAGCCACCTATTGACGGGCAATTCAGTTGTTTCCATGTCTTGGCTATTGTGAATCACAGTGCAGTAAATACAGGGATGCATATATTTTTTCAAGTTAGGGTTTTGGATTTCTCTGGATAGATACCCAAGTGTGGAATTGCTGGATCATAAGGTAGTTCCATTTTCAATTTTTTGAGTAACCTCAATACCGTTTTCCATAGTGGCTGCACCAATCTGTAATCCCATCAACACTGAACAAGGGTTCCCTTTTCTCCACATCCTCACCAGCACTTGTTGTTCATTAATTTATTGATGATAGCCATTCTGATGAGAGTGAGGTGGTATCTCATTGTGATTTTTATTTGCATTTCTCTAATGATTAGTGACGTTGGGAGAAAAAAAGAAAATGTTTTCAGCTTCACTAAAGTGAACTAATATGCAGTCCATTGTTGTTTTCATAGATCATTACTATTGAAAAGACTATGTGTATCTTTTTCTTAGTCTATCAATTGTCTGTAATCATAATGCTTGTACCACATTGCTTTTCACCCTGTTGTCTGACAATATTGATTATATATGGCATGCTTAGTTATTATATTGAGGTTGAATAAAAACTACGTTTAAAAATAACACAGCACATTACATATTCTCTTACATGTGGTCAAATATATTTGAGTATTTGTTCTTCACAAGTATTGTCCAAGGGCTTTTACAAAAGGGGATTGAATCACTGATGTTTTCCTCATTGTGATGTTTTCTTGAAGCATTATGAAGAGTTTCCTAAGACAGCCTATATCACATGTATGTATGTATCATGTGTATGTGACATATGTATATATTGCTACAGATATTTAGAGTACCTGTCACAGTATGAAATTTAAACAAAAATATAATAATCAAAGCTTTTAGCAAAGGAGATACTCTGTGACATAACTTTTGTGTGACAATTCAGAACTTTCTGAAACCAAACACAGCTGATCATGAAAAAAGCCTAAAGGCTTTTGAAGCAAATGAAATTAAGCCTCAACACTGCTGGGAAGTAGATGTGTCTTAATCTTTTGGATTAGAAAACAGTGAAATGAAGGCTGAAACATGTTAAATGAATTGCTCAAGGCCACTCATTAAAAGCATCACTGGCCTTTCTGAAGTATTTTATCAAATGAAAGCCAGACTAATTCCATGATTTTATTATACCCTTTGTGCGTAGCTTGTTAGTAGATACTTTCCTATATCTGGAAAAAATATAGATTTATTGTTCTTTTGTTTGCAGCCTTGAGGGATGGAGAGTGAGAAGCAGCACCAATTTTTGCCTTACAGTATTTGAAATGTCTAGAAACCATAGATCATGTCTGGCTTTTCCCAATACCTATAACATGTTTTTCAAATTAATATACTTATGCTTATTGAAAATAAAATTTACTATATCAACCAAAAAAATTATTTTGTATGTCCTATTACTTTGTTGTTCTCTCCCCCCAATACTTTGAAGAGAAGTTAGCTCTTTTCCCATTAGTCAGAGAATCTTTTCATTTCTTGAATACATATATATATGGCCTCGTTAAATTTCCATGTTTCTGCTTAAGGGTGCATTTGATTATGCAAGTATACAGCTTTAATGCATATTCTATAGAGTACATTTATGGTTCAACAGAGATAAAATATTGGAGTTTATTCATTATGGCTTACTGTAAAAGTGGCACACCCTACAGAGGCATCCCTGGGTAAACTGACACTTACACGACTAGACCAAATGCCATAGATTACTTTAGGAAACAATTTTCCATTGTTTTGAAATCTTTCTCTTATTTAACTGACTATAAAAACAAACATCCGAGTTCTTCAAAATTACTTTTTTTAAAAGACTTTGAAAGGATTCCAAATAGGATATCTATAATAATTTAGACTGTTAGAGTTTTATATTTATAGCACCTGAATGTATTTTTCAGTATTTTTAGTCCAAACTCATTCCATCATCACAGTCTTATTCTAAGTAATCATGTGTGCCTGGAATATATCCCAAATAGATTTTAGAAAATTCCAATGAAACATCAAATATTTGGATGGATATACCAGATTCATTATAACATTATTATGAAATGGACAGAAAGTTATCTTTTTTACAGCAATGTAGTGGCACTAAGTTTCAGTTCCCACCAAACCTACTTTACAATTTCCAGCCTAGTGCTCAGAGTAGAGGTACACTAATTATTTCTCCCACAGAAAAATGAATGCTCAAAGACAGGGAGGGAAATCACAATCAGAAATTTTACCTTGATTTACAAGAATCTGTATAATCCAGTGATTGTAACATTTTTATATGCAACTAGTTCTGTGGTATACTATTCATAGGACATATTTTAGGCAAACAAACCCCATATAATCCATTTCCAGTTTGTTAAGGGTGACATAATTCCGTCTGCTCCCCCCAAGTTACCCTTGAAGCATTTCAATAGTAAGCAGATCATGAAAAAATGTATATATCAGGATTTTTACTCATAATATATCAGATTAATACCTCATCAGACTATATCTTCAGTTCTTATTATTGCACATATTATTCTACTTTAATAAACAAGCTGCATTTAAAATTTTATAATTCACACCGATTAATCACCTTCATTTAGCAAATGTCTATCTATTTTACATCAAAGAAAATAGAAAACCTTCTTCACATAGCTCTTATAGGGAAAATAATAGTCTTTTGGAACTATAACAAATAGTTTGAATTAATCCATTAATGATAAAATTAATATTTGAACTTGAAAAGAAGTGTTAGTTGTATTTTCTGTATTTTTCAGTCATGTGGTTTTGAAATATCATGACATGTGATATTAATAGTCTTGTTTTACGCACAAAATGTGAAGCATTGTGAGCTGGATGCAAAATTATCTTTAAGTATTCATCAATTTAAAATTGGTGAGCCAAGTGATATGTAAGTCATATTTTAACTCACAATTTAGCAAAGCGGTTTGTAAATTAAGCAGAAATAATGTCATCCTTTGTCAGTATCCCGTGTACCATATTTTGGTTATACAGCGGATTGTAGGCATTTGTTGTTGTTACATTCTATAATGTCACTGCTAACACTGAATTAGCCAATACTAGAATCATTGCCCAAAAAGGAAATATAGGATTACGTTCCTGTGAGCCGCTGGTGACAACAGGTATCCAATCGAACAATATATAACCTTGTTTTACATGCATTTCTGTGTAATGACATCCCTGTTTAACATACTGTATTGTTGACTCGTTAACTTGGAACTCGTGGCCAACAGCACCATCACTCATGCCTGAACAAAACTTACCTGGCACATGTATTTGCTCCACGGGACACACCACAGCCTTCTTATGCATAGAAATAATACATAGCACTTCAGCAAGATGCTTCAGATCCCATTTTAAACAGCGAAATCACCAACAGAAAGCACAAAATGTGGAAAACATGGCACTAAATAGACTGCAAAACAACCATGTTTGCAGTATGACAGCTGAAACCAAAAGGCAGAGTGTCACCTTGTTTGACCTCAGCTGGAATATATGCCATCAGGAGACTGGAAATTTCTGCTGCTCTGTGCATGCCTATGTCCACAAATGATTGGCCAATGTCCTACAAGTATTGTTTTTAGGGTTTCCAATAACTTTTAGTAAGTAAGCAAATTCTAAATATAGAATCTGCAAATAATGAGGATCATTATATCTATAGCTATACCTATACCTATATCTATATCTACACCATCTATATATCTATCTATATGTATGTGTGTGTGTATATATGTATATATATGTATGTATATATATATATATATATATATATATATATATATATATATATATATAATAGATAGAAATTTGTGCTAGTGAGTTTAGTGATTTTTGTACTTTTTTTAACGGTCATGTACATGGTAGTGGAAAGTATTTTTATATCTTATAATGATATAATTCAAACATTTACAAAAGCTCTTGCTAGTTTTAGTGGTAAAAATCCTGTCCCACAATCAACAACTTTGGAGTAGATATTAAATGTGATGAAACACAAGGCCAGAAACTACCCTGATGCTTACTTATTTGAGATCACTTTAAAAAAAAATTAGAGATAATAATGAGAACATTTAAAAAGTATTTAAATAACAACCTGTATCATAGTTGTATATTTTTATACTCTGAGACTACACCAACCCAAGTTTATATTAGTTTATATTTGAAAATTAGTCTTAAATGATTCATTATTTTTTCAACTATGAAAGTCTCTGGAAGTGCATGCCTAACATAAAATGTAAATCTTGTATATGTGTAAATAAATCATTTCTGCATTTTATGATGTATAAATTTGGTCATTTTTCCATTTATTCATGCAATAAACTTTGAGGATACAATGACAAATAACACACAGTACCTGTCTTTTTGAAGCACAGTGATAACTAGTGATAAAGTCAAATAAGTAGAATATAATAAAAATGTGTTATTGACTTGTAGGCACAAGGATCCGTAAAAGAGATATGTATTTCAGACTTGGTGGGATAGGGTGTAAAAAGCAGAGGCAGAGGTCATGTAAATGTTTCCAGAAGAACACACATCTGAAGTGAGTTCTGAAGAGTGAGTGGGAGTTAGGCTACAGTAGGACAGTAGAATCCAAAGGGACAGTAGAATGCAAATTTTTGTCAACTAGAAAATAGACAGGAATGAAAAAAGAGCATGAGTGCAAAACATGGAAGTAGAAAGAAACGAGGCTGTAGAGGTAAAATATATAAAGAGCATGAAGAATTGTTCTCCTCAGTTGATCAAAATACTTAAATAATAGAGTAAGACTTGGCTGAATTTTAAACAGGGAAGTTAAATGTTAAGTGTAACAAGCTTAAAACATGGCCCCAAATTCATTCACACTAGTCCCATTGAATCAAGGATCTATAACTGCTGAACCAATATAATTCAGCAGAAGGGAGGCTTTGCCACTTTCCAGGAATTTGCTTTTCCAGGCAACATCTACTTTCCTGTCTCTAGGGACAGATGCACTTAGAAATAAGTCACCATCTTAAAGGAGCTCCAAGCAGCCCTGCAAGTCCCAAGTGGAAAGAACTAAACTATCTGGTTGTCAGCTGAGCTTCCAACCAGAACCAACTTGCCAGACACATGAATGATCTATCTTAGAAGTTATTCTTCAGACTTTAACTGAGTTCTCCATGGATAGTGTATGAAGCAGAGGTCTTTCCCTCCAATCCCTGCCCAAATTGCAGACTTATGAGCAACATAAATTGTTGATTTTAAGTCTTGAAATTTGAGGTGGTTTGTGATGCAGCAATGGATAACTAGAATAGCAAGACTTGCTTCTACAAAAGTGACTCTCACCTATTTGCAATATGAAAATAAGATTGAGAAAGCCGAAATTGGAGCAGAAAAGTCAGCTGGAAAACCACTCAAAGCTTCAGATAAGAAATGATGATGGCTAAAATTTAGGTATCCAAAGTGAGGATCATTTACAACAGTGAAGTTTACATTTACTTTGTTATATCCTCAACTTATATGGTAGGGCTGAGGCACTTGAATAAAACATTTCATTTTTTTTAAAGAATTTTTGAAGACACTATTCAATACTTCACTCCAGTATTACCTATTTGAAAAAGAAAACTTCTTATAAATCAAGAAAAGTTATTTACCTGATAAAGCAGTATGCATTTTCTTCCTTATTTGTAATATAAATAATGTATTTGACTAGATTTCCAATTTTTTTTCTTGGACCACGAGGAAGTTCAGAGTGAATTTGTGGGTCAAATTTAGTAATTAGAAGAAAGCTTAATGGTTTTCATATCCTCACTTCCACCTGATCTTGACCTGGCATGTTAGGTATTATTTCACTGATTTTGTACTTACTTTTCATCATGTAATTGTGTTGATGTTAGAATTTTGGTTTTTTTAATCAGAAAACAACTCTTGCCAGCATCAGTAGAAAATGAGAATGTATCGTAAGAATTTCAGGTAAATCTCTGGAGCCAGAGATTTAAATTTGCCAAGCTTTCTTTTTGTCTCTTATTTTTCTCCTGTCTGTGCATTTGCTTCACTTTGCCTACATGTGGAAGATAGAACATACCCACCTCATAGGTCTAAAATTTGCATGCCACAGGTCTTATCCTATGAAAAATGTATCTGTTTGTAGTGTTCTGTCTCTCTCTTTCTTTCTCTCCTCTCCCTTCACAATCACTTATGCACTTTCATTCTCTCTATCAATTCCTAGATATTTAAGAAAGAGAATCCAATTGGATCAGCTTGGGTGAAATGCCCACATCTATTGGGTATAAATATGGAGCCAGAAGGTGTGGGTCACCTTACACAAACTATCTTCCAGGAAAGCCTGGTGAGAAGATGGGCATTCCTGAGGCATTGCATATAATGTCTACCTCAGCATTCAAGGAAGTTCTTTTAAACCCTCTGCAAAAAGGCTTATTATAAGAATGCTCATACTGAATCACGGGTCCTCACAGAACCTAGGGGATATGACTTTTATTATTATACTTCCATTTTACAGATGAGGAAACTGAGACAAAGGGAAAAGTGACTTAACCAAATGCCACAGGATTTAAGTAGCAGATTTGGGATTTTAACTGAAACAATCTGTTTCCAGAGTCTGGGCTTCCTCCGAGTTAAAGGGAAGAAGAGTGAGGGCATTCTATGCAGTTCACTGTCCTCAATAAAACACATTATCTAGAAAATTAACATTCATATTTAGAGGGTTAAATATCTGACCCAGGCTTTTGTACAGCTTTGTGTCAAAATTAAATTATTAGTAATGCAACCCTTCCACTCACCTAAGAAAATGGTTTTAATATATGAAATTATTTTAAGAGACATGAGTTTGGCCACATTTTTCTGAAATGTTATGTCTTTTGCAAAATACATTCAGAAATGACATTGTTCATCACCTCACTCTCACCCCAAGATTAAAAGAATGTTTTATAAAAGTAATCTAAGACTTAAAGTGTACTTGTTTGGCATTTGGGTAACAAACTGCTAATAAATGAAAATAAAAGAAACATTCAAAACTGATGTGCAGCCTTTAACTTAAAGAGAAAATGTGACATGGTTGGCACCTCATGACACAGGTCTATAAAACAAATGAGAAAGAATCATACAGTTCAGTTCCTTTCTACTTTGAGTTTAAAGAAATGATTCAGAAATCTAACCATTCATTCAGAACTTCATTCAGAATTTCAACCAAATTGTGGATTTAGTATGTGCCAGCTACTAAGAGCAGGATTATTACACATGTTATACATTTTGAAATAAGAAATAATCTTTTAAAGTTCAAAAATATATTAATATCACTTTTTTCAGATGAGAAAAAATTATGTGCAGAAAATTTGAGATTTTAGGTTCTTTCTGAAAATGATACACTAGATAGAAGCTGGGATTTCTTCACCTTAATAAGCTTTCTGTTACTTAGTGTTCCATGAGTATCTAAAAGCTACATTGTTATCTTCTTGGTAATTAGAGTTTGATCAAAATTATTAATATAAACTGTCTACCTTGCAGAAGAACAATACATGTATGAAGTCTGACCAACCACTCACTATTTCACTTAGGGCAGGTTGGGTCAAACCTATGATGATTGAGAGCTATAGGGTGACACTGCATACCTAATGGAAATGTTAAACACAAAGCAAATTCTGTCAGCATAAATGATTGGCTCTTTAAATGGCAGAACAGTTAAAGAATGACATCCTGAGTCAATTCTTAACTAATTGGAAAATTAATTAGAGCCTGTCATTTTAACTCTAAGTATTTTTAAGCTCGAGTTTGATTACAGTTAACTAGCTGACTGCAAGAAGCCAGTTGTTTAAATTCAGTGAAATTGTTGCCTGAATTTTTCATAAGATCTCATCCTTCCTCATCTTAGAGTATGTTAATGTTTAAAAATCCAAGAACCCACTAATGTCCATCAATGATTGGCAAATGAGCAAATTGTGTCATGTTTAATATGTCTCTCTCATTGTATGTCTTGTAAATTTAGCTATTGCTGCTCCCTTCATTAGGTTCCACTAAGGCATTAAAATTATGCTCGCTAATCCTAGAAAAGTAATAAAATGCATTTCTGTTTACTCTTTCTCCTAAGGCTAACTGTTGAGTATTTTAAAACTTTGAATATGATAACAGACCAAAAAAAACATAACACAGGTACATAAGCATAAACATTAATAAGGAATTTCTCAGTACACAGGGTCAATCCACCTGCTATTACTATAGTTCCTTTAGTAGTCATGATAGCAAAAACCCAGAAGTAATTTTTTCAGAAAAAGAGTCAATATTTACCGAGCATTTACTAATTACCGTGCTGGGCATTTATGTTATGTCTTTAACCTTTAATATATCTTTATAAAGTGGATGTTATTATTTCCATCCTGCAGATAAGGTATGGTGAACCAAAGAATCTAAGTTATTTGTTAAAGGCCACAAAGCCAATGGGAAATTAAATTTCATTCAAGTTTTCTAAAACCGTGTTTTTTCCCCAGCCCTATACTCCATCTCATTTATGGATGAAATATGAAAATAGACAATTCACAAATATGCAAACATAACTTGTAAATGAACATGGGGTAAATGTCTACTCGTAGGAATAAAAGAAATGTATATCTAAATAAACATAATAGATAGTGTTTATCTGTGAAAGAAGTGTTGACTGAAACTGTCAATACCTAAAGCTGGTGAAAGTATAGTAATGTGTGTCCACTCCTACTTTGCTTGAGTAATGGTAAAGTGATACTGTATTTTAGAAAAGTCTGGGAAATTTATGCCACAAATGAAAACATGTTCTTCCATTTAATTTAGTGATCTATTTCAGGGACTCTAGACAGAAAAAATAATACCAAATTGGAAATTTATTTTTATATAAAGATATTCATTACTATATGTGGAAAAGGTCATGCAAATTATTATGCATCCATTAGAACGAATATTATGCAGACCTTGCAATTATTATGAGAAGTACCTTACTATTACGAAAAACATCTTAATATAAAGTAAAAATATCCCTATAAGATATTACATAAACATTGTTATCACAATTGTAGAACTATAAAGAGGAAAACAATTGTACAAAAGTATACAAAAGTTCTAACAGGGCTGAGACTACCATGAGTTGTATGTTTTTGTATGTACTATACACTTTATAACATCAACACTAAAAGAAGTACTACAATTTTATAACTTTACATATTGAAGTATGGAATGATAATTAGGTACAATCAATTCCTTAAAGTCAAAGATAATTGAATGTTGATTATTTTAGAAAATTTGCATGTTTGGCATCATGGGGGATGATTTCCCTTTCTCTTATGGTAAAGTTTGGCATGACCAATCTAGAGGAAGGTTTCCACAAATGAATATGTCTTGCCATTGTCTACTAAATCAGATCATGTAAAGAACGTACTTGATAAGCTTTGGTATGGTACGTATTATGATATTATTCCCATTGTGAAGAGAAGAATGTATGTATGGAATATGTATAACTTTTGATTTCTAAGATGAGATCAGTTTAAATATTCTTCCACTTTTAGAATTAATTTCAGGATTAATGTCTATTCAAACGTGATCAGGGCTCCTTTCTTTAGCCTTTTTTAAAGTAATTATCCTCAGTGAACACATGCCTTTTTAATACTTATACCAAATACTTTTTCCTCCATTATATATTTTTTGTGAAATAATCAAACCAAGGGATATGGAAATACACTTTTGTGAAACTCCCAATATTATGGGTAGTGAGAATAGGCAACAAAATGTACAAAATTAGACAATAGAAAAATAAATATTAATAATATTATAAACTGAAGTATTATAATAATTACAGGATGTTCATACAGAAATAAATTCAAACTGCAGTCTTTAAATATTATGTTAAATTAAAATTCAATTTTAAATTATTATACTATTTCCCATATCACTACTGTTTACTGACATATACCTTTATATTGTCTGGAACATGGATATAAGATAAAATATTATCCATTTTTAAATATAAAAATTAGTGTTTCAAATCTTTTTGTTTAAATTCAGGAAACTGACAAATTTTAATAAACAGAAGGCAATAGATAAAATAGCACATGACTCCATATAATGTAAAATGGGAGATATTTTCCATAGCATTTATTGTGCAACGACTTCAACTTTTCCTGATTGTTTTTCAATATGATTATTCAAACCTTTCAGGTGAGTTAATTTTCTCTTTTAAGACCATAGCTCTACTCTAATACCTCCAGACATCCCAATATCTTTCCCCAATTTGGCTGTCTTTGAATACAGAGATGAGTTGGATTCTTGGAAAGACTTTCTGTGAGTAAAATAGCTTTAAATTATATTGTAGAGAAACTGGGAAAAAGTGGTTTCATTTGTCATATGTTGAGTTTGAAGTAATATCAAGTCTGAAAGCAGTAATATCAAGGAATTCTAGCTCTTTCAGAATAGCAAAGGAGAAAGATCTTGTAAATACGTATAACTCTTCATGTAATTTTGAGTTTTGCTATTTTGCACACTTTACAAGCCTCTTAATTTTGTACATGATTGTCTTTTTATGGCTTTTATTTCAGCCCAAAGTAGCGTTCATTGTTAATTCAGTACATAACATCCTTGATAATTCTTTAGAGATGCACTGACTTGGTAGGAATCAGTTACCAATGGACACTAATAAGCACATAAAATCTAAAGCAGAGGAACATTAATACAGCAGCTTAGGAAATGTAAGGCAGCTGTGACTCATAATATATCTGATTCAACTATTGATGCATAATGGGCACAAAAAAGGAATCTGTGCCCTTGACTATTAAAAACAGACATTGGCCAACCACTTCCTAACAGCCTATATATATATATATATATATATATATATATGGAATAAAAACATGCTGCTGCTTTTTCTCACACATATTTGAAGAGTAGAAAGATGCTTAAGAAGCTAGAAGACAGTAATACCTGGAAGTTACATATGTGATAAAATGTCCTATTGTTAATCTACTTGTGAAAGGTAAAAGAGTTGTTTTAGATAAACAAAGCCCACATCTGAATAAAATAAGCAATGACCCTGGAATATCATTGCCTCCTTCCCCATCATGTTCTTATTCTGATAACACATGACAAACGGTCAGAACAGTTCTTGGCATATTTGCAAGCATTTAATAAATATCTACTATTGCTTTTGCTGCTGCGGTGGCCACTATTTCTGCACTACTGCTATGGGCTATAAACTTAGTAAAATTTTGGAGGAGAACATAGAATCTTGTCCAAAAGGGCAGAGCAACAAAATAATCTACCTTTAAAATCAGAAGATATGCATTAGACTTTTCTATCTTTTTTGTTTATTAGTTGTGTGACCTTGACAAAGTCAAACAATGTTTGTAACTTAAATTCTTTGTCCTTAAATGTATTAATAATGATATTTCGCAGAATTATTATCAGGATTTCATGAAATTAAATGTGATATATAAATACTATCAGTTATTAACACTTCCTAGAATGTTGTAGATTTATGATTAAAATGGCCTTTGCTATCTTTTATTGGAGCTCATTTTGAAGTCAGAGTTTCTAAATGATTAGCACAGTGAGTGTAAGTCACAGAGTTCACTATAGTCTCTCTAACATCATGTTATATTTACTACATTTACTTGACACAAAGTTTATAAAGAAACTTTAACTGCCCCTCTCCCCCAGTGTACTTACTGCAACCTGCATCTGTGCTACTTACTCATTGGTTACCAAAGCAAGGATGTGTTAGCAACATCAGATTTGGTGAAAATCCTTCCCTTCTCAGAGAATGTACTAATGAGTCTGCATGGAAGTGGAATTAACAGAGAAACACAATAAACTTCCTTCTATCCTCTCCTCATAGAGTCTGTTTGGAGGTCTCAGCCTTGCACTCAGTAACTCCATCAGTCCAACCCTTAGGTAATATCCATTTTCTGCCAACCTACTATAGGCTCAAATACTGTTTTAGAAACTGCATAAAAATGAAAGTAAAGTGCTCCTGCTTTGGTTACAGTTCCATTAGTAAGGCAAGGTATACATTCACAAAACAACCCCAAAAAATTAAATTAATTGTATTAATTGCGTAGAGCACAGTTTGCTGAGGTTGTCTAAAGCAATTATATGTGTTGATAGAGGAATGCAGGTGAAGCAGAATAAATCAGATATGTTGTGAAAGCAAGTTTTGAAAATATTCAAAGATCTAAGTCTAAATGTATAGCCTGAAGTGTTACTTTGAAAAGTCTGGCTTCTTTTCTTATTTTTCTTGTTCTTTCTGACCACTTTACTTGGATAAGTAAATATAGGTGCATGAGTATGTGGACCCAAAATGCTTTTCCCTAATTCTTATTGAAGTAATTTATGTGAGTGATAACTCGATGAGGACTGGCATTTGATTACCAGGTGGGATTCCCTGGGAGTTTATATTCTGAGAACCAACTGTAAAATTTTCAGTCCAGAAAGCACACAAATAAATATATTCACTGATTCAGATTTAATGACTGTTTCTGAATTCCAATTAATGGAAGAAAAAAAGAACTTACTTCTCAGCAATCTGGTGTTGACTCCTATGCCAGTGAAAACCATTAAGTGTTCAACCTGGGCCAATTAACTATGGCTGGGGATTAGGTACACAGCTAGATAAATATGGCTGCTAAGTACCAAAGAAAGGGGATTTTGTGAGTAAGAAAGACCTAATATAAAAGTACAGACAGCTTCTATTTTTTCCAGTCTAGTAGCATCCTCATATATTCATTCTTTTCATTTTACACTCAATTCTAGAACTCTGTTCAATGACATTCTATGTTGCTCTATTACATTCACATCCTCTATTACCTGATAATGTTTAACCCTGGGTCATCCAGAGTAATAGCTTTCCCTACTTCTACGTACTTGCTATTGAGCACTATGGAATAAAAACGCAATCATAGAAGTCTGTATTATTTAAAGATGTATTATTAATAACATCCTGGTACTGAATGCATTCCAATAGTTCTTTTGCTGATCTCTAATAAACTATTTCTAATTTCATTCTATTCCAAATTTGTCCACTGTTATCACCAATCATACCCTTTCTCCTTACACACATACAGAGTGTCAGTATCTGACATTATCTCCAAATTTTCAATAGAAACTGGTCTTCATGCAGCACCTTCACTGTTCCCTCAATTTCCAAACTCATCTATGACCTGATCTCTGCTCTAGCCTTAGGCTAGATTTTAATGACCATCTATAGGCTACTTACCCCTGACTCTATAATCTAGCACCTTTCTTTCTCCTGAATTTGAGAATCCTCCCCCTATATCCACCCATTCCAATATACACTGAATTATATTCACACCAGCTTCTTATACCTTATACCTGATTTTTTTCTATGTATGTGCTTCTCCCATCCATAGTACGTAAATATGATCAATTATTCCCCATCCCCCCGATATAAAGCGTTTCCTTAATCTCCCTCCATCAAAGGTTGCTTCTTTCTGTACTCTTTACCAGAAATTCTTTAAGAAAGCAGTTTCTACATCTCCATTCTCACCACCCGTTATTTGTTAGCACACTGAAATTTGGCTCCTAACAGTAAACTTCATTGAAATTTCTAGAGTAAAGGTCAGCAGTGACCTCCTATTTAATCCACCTCCATCATTTTTTCCCCCTATTTCTACTACTTTAATGCTGCCTCCTCTTCCTCTCAAGTATTAATTTTATCCAAAAAGAGTCAAACATCATTTGTTGCTAGTTAAACAGCCATTTCTATCCCTTTTGCCTCACTGGCAAATCCCACTGCCTATACCAAAAGCTGAAAGCAAATATTATTCCTCTTCCCAAACTCCCTTAAAATTTCTGATGTCTGTATTGTCAATTCTCTCCAATGAGACAGAGAAAAACTCTTCTAGGAGTCTTCTCAGAAAGACTTGATTCACAAATACAAAGAGAGATAAAAGAGTAAAACGCTCATCCCTTCTCTTTTTCCTTGCTATATACAGACTCGTTACAAAATTAGATGGTAATTGTAACTTTGGGAGCCATTTCTGACATAAAGCATAAGTTAAAATAAAAGATGACAATGAGAGGCCCTAAATCAACCCTGATATTGCTAATCTGCTGATTTCTTGTTCTGTAGGAATAAACATTCTTTTGCTTAAGCCACTTTTAGTTTTCTATTACCAGTCATTTTTTATTCTTACTTATTCAACCATCAAACCTATTTAACACTTTGATGCCAACAATAATATACTACATGGCACACAGAAAGCACATGGTATCCTGGCATGTAGTAGATAAGTAATCAGTATTTATTAAAATTTGAGGAAATTGTCGTGATTGTATCTGTCTCCTGGGATTGTATCTGTCTCCTTCCTATTTTCTTCAGGATAAAACTCTAACTCTTTGGCTTCATAGAAAAGCTATTTCTCAAGCTGGTCCTGTATTCATTCAAACTTTGTGTACCTTTGTCTATGCTAATATCTTCAAGTGGTTTTTCCTGCCCCTTCCTTTTTAGCTTTGTGATGTCTCATTACAAATCATGTACCAGCTACTCTGATAACGACGGCTTTCTGCTGGTAGCACTTAAATACTCCCTTCTCTATGTTTGTGGCATCTGTTTATACCTTTATTATAGCATTTATCAACTTATGCGACAATGATTTGTTTACCTGTCTCTCCCTACACTGTGAGTACCAAGAAAAAGAACTGTTTTTTATCTAAGTGAGCCCAGATCCCAGCTCACTGTCTGGCACAGAGTGGAAATCCAATTATTATTTTGTTATGAGTAATGACTCTTGCTTATTACTTTCTCAGGAACAAAAGTCAGATAATAGTCTGATTTTCATTTCCTTTGTAAATTCTAAAAAAAGATGACAGTCCTAAAAAGCAAAAGTTGTGAGATTAGATATGGCTAAAATTGGGTCATATAGGCATATATTAGAAAACACTAAAGTTTGCAAGTGTTTCAACATATTACCTTAATTAATTACAATACCCTCATTTTTACAATGCCAATAAGGAACATTACTCATATTTTACTACTTCACTGCAAATGTATAAGCAAGGCAAACATCCATCAAAGGATAATTTTAATTCTATCATTAACTTTCTATGTTTATATATATTTTTCTCTCAAGAAATTCATACTTCAGGCAGAATACCTAAGTCATCTCTGGCCAAACCAGAAAGCATCCCCTTTCTTATCATATGACTTTGCTTCAGGTCCCTTGTAATATATCACTGGCAGGATAGGTGGTCATCACGTTTTCCCCTAGCCAGTCATAAGATACACTTATCATATGTGTGCCCTCCACCTTTCCTTTCAGATGTTTCCTCTGATTTAGAGGGGAGAGGAGAACAGGATAGAAGGAAAAAGGATCACTTAGCTCTAGTACCATATTCTATGGGCAAAGCAAGGGGAAGAGCCAAGCTTTGTTCAAATGACGGAGACTTCTCATGCTTATCTGTCTGATCCTTAGCAAATCTTCATAGTTTTAATGTGCTTCTGTCTCCTAATCCCCGTTTTAAAGTAAGTTTTTGTACATACCAAGCAAAGTCAGGTTGTTTCTCATAAAGCCAACTAGTTACCTTTCACAACTTTGTTGTCTAAAGCAAAAAATACTGACTCCAATAACAAATGTGACTCCTCACCATCTTTCATTGTTAGGTGCTTTCACTGCTAGGTGCTTTCCAAGCTGTCACTAACTTATATCTGCTCTAATCACATTTCCAGATACAGCAGTTAGTAAGAGCAGTTTTCCCCCCTTTTCCATGTGAGATGAAAATGGATGAAATATCTGATGATAGATTACACTGCAATTTCACTGCGGAATACAGGTCTAGAATCAGGCACCATAACTATTAGCTCAAGATGGTCACAAAAAAAAAGAAAAAAGAAAAAAAACACCAAAAAATAAGAAACCAAACAAAACACTCCAGATAGAAATAAATAAGAACATCCATAAACAAAATTTTAAGAATGTTGTAATGTATCTGAAACATACATGATCAATAAATGCTTGTTCAATGGATGAATAAATGAGTATACTATGTTGGTTTACCCTTTGGTAAAATCATGGTTAAATCTATAAAGGAAATCGTCTCATCCCAAACATGCTCAATCTTAAGGAATGTTCAATTAGAATATCGAAAAAAAAATGTGTATCGAGGATTATACTGTCTAATAATCTATATATCACCTGGAATACTTAAGACAACTATTTCCAAGAGTCTATTTTGCATTAATATTACAAGCCTGAGATAAATTTAGAAGTACTATATCTCTTACTCAATTACTTGTGCCTAATAAACAACCAGATAATGAAAACTTCCCCCCAGCTCCCACCTGTCTGCATGGAATTTGGGAGAAAAAACAATAAACAAGCTTTCCCTTATTTCTTGCACCCATACCCACATGGGCATCTCAAAGAGCAATAAATAAATAATTAAAATATAAGTCTGTTTTTCTGCCTTGAAAGGAATTCAAATTCATTCAGAGGACAAATGAATTAAGATTGGAGAGTACTTGGGATCACAAGTACTCGGTGGCACAGGGAACATTTCCTTGTTTGTTATGATTGTGCTAGCAAATAAAATACTCAGCGAAGTAGACAAAAATCAGTGTAAGCTTTCATAATATAATGGATGAAGAATATTTTTTTATCAGTTATTATTGTAAAAGAAGAAAGCCAGGCTTACATTAGAAATTTGTCCACAGTACGCAAACACCTAACCATGGAGGAGAGGAGACATTCTTTTAAAGGAGTATGAATTCACTTATGCATTCTTCCTTAAAAACAAAAAAAAAACAAAAAAGAAAAAAAAGAAAGAAAGAAAGAAAGAAAAAAAGAAAAACACACACATACACACACATATAGGTAGTTTATCAGAAAGGGCTGACAGAGGAGGGATTTCAAGTCCATGAATATTTAGATTTTTTTTTTTTCCCCTATCTTCTCACCATAGCAACTTGACAAAAAACCCTGCCCTGTTTTAAATCAGGATTCCTTGCTCTGTAAAAGCAAGGTAAAAGGGCTTTAGCAAATCATGTGGAGATAGTTTTTTATCTGCAGGGATTGGGATGAAAGACCCAGCTCATTTTTATGAGCGTATATGGTCTTTCAAGCAAGTATACGTTTTCATGTATTCATCTTCCAATTTGGATCATTTCACAGCACTCTAAGAGTTACCTGAGTAAGCCTTCCCCTACCTAGAAAAGGCTACCACTAACATCATGAATAGGCCAATAACCTCCTACAGCGGACACCTTAGCCCTAAAGCAAAGAATTGCATCCAAGTAAGTGCAATGCTTTCCTTTTTATTCTTCCTTTATATTCCATCATCTGAGTAAAACTGGCTTTTAAAACACTTCAAAATTGATAGTTTGAAGAGAAACCTGAACTGTCAATCAGTCTAGATAGAGATTTTTTTTTTTTCCCCAACAAATTTATTTCTACCAGGGAGAAACAAAACTCTGAAAGCTCTATCACTAAAAAAAGAAAAACATTTTTGCTTACTTTGAGGCAAAACTCATCAAACTGTTTCCAGATGGACTCAGGTCTCCCTGGACAGCACTACCTATAAAAGACCATTAACAATTTCAAGTTTAAGTGACTAGCAATTTTAAATGTATTAATATATATGAATATATCATGCAACTCATTGACTATTAAAAAGCATTTACTGAGGTAGTCAATAGCTGCCATGCAATTAAAAAAATGTGTTGAAAATCTACACAGGAAAGAGAATTCTGGGAAGATGGCAGTGGTGGCTGTGAACTTTTTAATGTTGCCAAATTGCCACATAAAAAGAGAGCATTTAGATAGTAAAGCCAGTAAACCATGGGCAGCATTTAAAACGAAACAAAGATAAATAGTTATCCCCATGAGCCCCAAAATATTAGCAGTAGAGACCAAGCACCAACAGCCTTAAAACGAATGAAACCTGAATCTTCACTGGAGGAAGAGGAAGAAAGAAACAGAGCAGTGTCTGAGTATCCTGAGAGCAGGACAACACTAAAATCTCCAGCAGATACACACTGGAAAGCAAGTACTAATGTGGGAACAGCAGCTGAAACCAACAGGAATTTGTGAATGTTAGTTACCCTTATCCCTGAGAAGGACTGAACAAACCTGAAGCAGAGAACGCCTGTTAACTCTCAGAACTGACCCACCAGGGCTCCATTTCACAATAGGTATGCACACTGAGAAGAAATTGCTGAAAGGAGAATCAAAATTGAACAAGATACAAACAACACAGAGAGAGGTGTGGGGAGGAGTCCAGATCTAATTCCAGAAAGTACATTATCATATTTTCAAACAACATAAAAAACAACAGAAGAGGGAGCTCTGTAAAGTTATATAAGTTTCCTTAAATTCTGCCTCAGGAAAATTAATTTCATATAAAAATGAACAACCTAAAAGTATGAATGTCAGATCCCATAGAGAGTCATCATAAGAAAAGAGAAGGGGGGAATAAGCAGAATAACGTACTACAGACAATAAAAGCATGCCAAAAAAACATGTCCACTATTACCAGCTATTTCCAAACTAGCTAGGAAACATTAAGAACATACCACAAATACAAGAAAAAGACAACATAAATCAGACCTAGAAAAGCTCAGAAATGATGTTTCATAACTCTGGAAATAATTAGAAACAAGAGGAAACAAGAATGCAAAAAATACAGAAATAAATGTGAAATAATAGGTATAAACATAGACGATAGCTTAAGTAAAACAATAGGCGAAAGAAAAATTTTAAAAATTAAAAAGTAATAAGGGTATTAAAAGGATTCAAGAGAAAGTTAAAAATATTGAAGACAGCCAAACACATTTGAGCATATGGATAATAGGAAAAGGAAAAGGATGAAACCCAAAGTAAGAATATAGAAAAAATACTAAATCACAGAAAAATTTTCTAAAATAAAAGACTTTAAAATGCACATTGAAAGTACACATAGCATCACTGACACAATTACCTATAACAATACCAAAAATATTCCAGTAACGTGACTTTATGAAAGGAAGGGATCATCCCTTAGTTACCTAGAAAATAAAGAGCAAATGAGCACATGATTTACAAAGGAAAGTAAATTGTATGGTCATCAAATTTTTCAGCAGCAACACTTTATGCCAAAACAATCTGCAGTAACATATTTACGATATTCAAGAAAAAAAAAGAAAAGTGTGAGCCAATAATTACTTTCATGCAACAAAACAGATTTTCAAGTTCAAAGTACACAAGCAAACTTTTATCAATATGCAGTAATTCCAGGAATATTGTTCCCTTGAACCCATACTAAGGAATCTACTAGAGAACAACCTCAGACAAGCAAAATGACTAGCGAGACATTGACATTAGGACTGCGAGTGTATAAATATATAGTTACTGGTAGAGCTAAGACTAAAGGAGAGAAACGGAGGAAAGACTATGGTATGAAATGACTATATTGTCAGATGACATAGCTAGAGAACAACTATAAAAATGTGGAATAATAGGGAGAACAAAAGCAAAACAATGTTAATGGTTTCAGTAATCATACTGGTGATAGTATTCCTACTCTAAGACTGTTGGATGTACAGTATTAGGTAGAAAAATGAGCAATTATGAGATTTTTCTATTATTCTCCATGCCCGTGAGAACCGTGTTCTCAGTGCTAAAGAAACATGCAGATGCAATGAAGAAGAGGTTAAGTAAAGGCCCCGTAGTCTTGAATTTGGGTTGGAAATATTGACTGGAACCTAGGGTTGGGGGTCATCAGTGTCAAGGAAAAAAAATAATAAAACAGAATAAGGGTATCAAAGGAGGGGGGTCTATTTTAAATAGGATGGTTTAGGAAGAAGACTCTTGAGAACCGTCTCAATGATGTGAGGGTGTGAGTATGTCACATCTGGGGACAGAGCAATCTGGAGCACAGACAGCAGCAAGTGAAACGATCCTGAAACACAATGTTGGGCATGTTTGCCATTGTTTCTAAGTCCCATTTCCTTTTAGTCCAGAAAATTGTTTCAAATTTTTAAAAATGGGGATTTATTATTAAATGAAGACCTCAAATCTGCAAATACAAAAGTTTAGAAACAGACATCTTTGCATGGAAAATATTAGTTATTAGAATGTGGTTTGCCAGGCATGTACAAAACCTGTCCAAAGAATAATGGAAATTTTTCCTTCCCATTCTTTCTTTTGCCCCCTTCTACTCCAGAATGAAAGTTCCAACAGCAATATCAGTCTTTGTCTTTTCACTTGGAGGACTGAATATTAAGGGAGATGAGGTAAAGCAAACATAATAGTGGACTGGAGAAGTAGGGTCCCACCTTGCCACCTATCATTTTTATGACCTTGGGCACGATGCCTAAACTCACTGTACCTCAACTGCCTCATCTACCCACCACTGAAAATAATGTTTACCTCGTAGAGTTCTTATAAGGACTACATGAAGTGCCACATGTAGAGAATTTAGAATGACTTATGTGAGACCGTAATAAATATTACTTATTATTGCTGTAGTTGATGGATTATCACCAGATATCCCAATATGATGTGAGTCAGAAAATGTGAGATCATATACTAGCTCCAAAATGTACCAGTGTTTTCCCTCAGGCTAGTTCTTTAACCTTGCAGAAACCCCTT
Source organism: Rhinolophus sinicus (assembly GCF_036562045.2). Classification (NCBI taxonomy): domain Eukaryota; kingdom Metazoa; phylum Chordata; class Mammalia; order Chiroptera; family Rhinolophidae; genus Rhinolophus; species Rhinolophus sinicus. Next base: position 61,072,795 of record NC_133752.1, on the reverse strand, counting down.
CCTTCACTTATAAAATAGGGATAACTACATCCCGAAGCTATGAAGATTCATTAAATTTTAGTTGAATCTGGATACTTAGCTATTTATATATGTCTTAAATGCTTCCAAAACAAATATTAAATACATACTTAAAATGCTTCATAAAAAGAAATACATAAGGTGTGACTCCATGTTCTGAAAACGTATTAAATGATAATTTTCTCCTACAAATTTAAAATTCTGGGAACTGCTTGATTTGGCAGCACATAGTGGACTAAAAACTGGAAAAACTTGGTGAAGATCAGTATACCCCTGCACAAGAAACATACAAATTCATCAAGTAGTCCCTGTTTCTAAATCTCACTGAACTGCATACTTATAATGGGAAAATTTCATATTGTGTAAATGATGTTTCAACAAACCTGATTAATTTTTTTTTTAAGTTACCAGAACCTGAGAAAAACATTCTTTTTTGTCTATTCACCAGACTGCAGATTTTTCCTAGGCCTACTCCTCCAAATATCTATAATTTCTCAAGGATGCTGTGCATGTACTTGTGGACATAATTTCTTCTTTAAGACTCCACTCTTGGCTGCTAATACAGTGAAGATTTGTGTTTACTCTAATCCAATGAGCAGACTGCCATTATACATGCAAGAGTGCTCCAGGTGCAACTTTCAGCAGCTGCTGGACTGAGCATGTGCAGGGAGAGGGGAAACTCTGTCCTTCAAATCACCTCTTGAGCTGACATAAGGAGGGAAGCCAGATTCTACCTACCATCTCCATTATTAGCATAAGGAAGTTAAAACAATAATTATACTTTAAAGTTCACAGAATTAAAATGATTTCTTACATTTTAAAGCTTACTACCATCATTTGAAAAATAAATGAGCAAATGAGCACATTTTCACAAAGAGATATAGACAAATTTGTTGAACTTAGTCAAAGTAATTCTCGTTTTGCACAGTATTTCAGTTACTCTAGTTTAACTAAGTAATGTTAACAACACTATTCAGATTTCAGTTACCAGTGTATATGAACTGTGAGTGATTACATAAAGAACTGCCAGCTACTATCACTTCATTCCACAAATCACAACATAAATAACAGGTGCACATCATAATCAGTGACAAATCATGCCATTTCTTTCAGTTTGTCAGTTATTAGTCACTGCATATCTGTTACTCATGCATAGACAACAACACATGGAGTTGTTTTGTCTCCTTATTGCCCAGTATTAGACATACTATAGGCAAAATAACCCAACCTTTAAAGCACTGCTACTGGTGGATAATACTCTAGATCACTCTAATTTTGGGGGATACTTGAATGAAATGTGAAAACTTGCTTTTTACCACCAAACATAACTTCATCAATCGAGCCACTGGACCAAGAATGTAGTTCAACTTTTAAAGCCTATTTTCTTAGATGGACTTTCAGACAGGCTGTGGATGCTACAACTAGAGATCACGCCATTTCTTTAGCTGAGTTTAGGAAGAAACATGACACAAAGCATACAACTGAGAATATTCAATCATCATGGCATGAAAGAAAATGTCTGCAAAATGGTAGAAACTTTTACCTCACTGTGCAAATAACTTTCCAGGATTTGAACTGTACATAAGTGGAGTTTTAAATGAAATAGTGGACCATGGAAATTTTCACACAGCCTACATATACAACCAGAGAAATTCAGTGAAGTTGAAATTACTGGCATAAATGAGAAAAAGGCTTGTGATGAAAAGGATAAAGATGTCCCAGAGGAAGTGACACTAGCAACAACAACAACAAAAACTTTACATTAAAGAAACTCAGAGATATTTCACGGCATTTAAAATGCAAAGGATAATATTAGAAACTGATTAGTGGTTACCAGAGGGTACGGGGGTGGGGGGTGGGAGATGAGGGTAAGGGGGATCAAACATATGGTGATGGAAGGAGAACTGACTCTGGGTGGTGAACACACAATGGAATTTATAGATGATGTAATACAGAATTGTACACCTGAAATCTATGTAATTTTACTAACAATTGTCACCCCAATAAATTTTAAAATAAATTAAAAAAAAAGAACCTGAGCAATCGAAACTTAGGAAAGAGCATAAAAATTTACCAAGGCATAGAAAAAACCCTCACTCTATATCACAAAGTTATACAACAAAAAGAAGGCAAGTACTGTTCAAACTACTCTTGATAAGATTTTTGCAAAGAAAGAAAACACTTTATTTTTTTTATTTTTCTGATTTTTAAATAACAGTGCACTACATATTAGTTTTAATATTTTGTCTTTCTCTATACACTTATAATCCATTAAGTTGCTAATATTTTTGCAAAAAACAATGAAAGGTTATGAAACAATCATAAATTTCCCATTGATTATTAGGATCACTTTTACAGTTTCAGCTTGTACAACCATTTTTTATGGATCTGTACTGCTGTGCAAAGTGAGGACTACCTGCATATCTTTCAAGGACATAGTATTTAGAAGCACATATTTGTATTCAGGATTCATGTCATCTACACAAAGCTAATTGATATGTTCTTGCAGCATTTTGCATAATTTTGGAAGCCCAGGAAAACAACTAATAGAAAGTTCTTAACTAACAAGGAAATAGGTTCCTCTGCTAAAGGAACCCTTGATCTTTGTTCTGAATTTCATCAGAGAGGATTAATTAAATAAGCTTTACCAGATTTAACTATTTAACTACTGAGCCTTTGACAGGGACTTTGTGCTCCCTGCCACATAGTAGACTTAATAGGCCTTGCATTTTGTTATTCTCTGCCCAGAGGTTCTAATTTAGCTCCCATAATGTGTTAGTGTGGATTAATACTGTTTCTAAAGACTACATACCTGCATAATTTATTCCCATTCTAGTTTATTGAGAACAACACTCTCCAGGAATATTCCACATTTTCTTTGATATTTAAATTCTAATACGTCCTCCTGATAAAAATGGTGAATAGGTAGGTTCCTACTACACAGAAACAAAAAAGGTGAGGTTAGCAGTGTTTAACCAACCGGGAGACTTTTTAAAAGAGAGTCAAGAAAAATGTTGAAAATAGTAGTGTTTTAAACATTGGGGAAATTTATGAAAGAAATGTCTCTGGAAAGGTTTAAAGAAACATTTCCCAAAATGCTTTTATTTGTTGACCAATGAGTCTGTATACACCAACTCTGCATCAAATATTTTGTTTAGAAATTTGGCATTAGGTGCTGTTAAAAGATTAACTGAAGTTAGGGGTTTTCTACCAACAGAAGCTAGGGGAGAGGATTTTATAGAGAAAGCAATGAAAGTATCTGATTGGCTATAGGTTAAGTGGTTGTCTTATTTGGGAGAGCCTCATAGGCTCTGATTAGTTCTTCTTAAGTTTCATTTTCTCAGATTTCATGCAATGACCCTGGCTTAGGTTTTGGTTTGTTTACATAGTCTATCAAGACATCAGAGCCACCTTAGTCCAACAGCTTCCTTGTTTAGTTACTTTAACAGCTCTCACTCCTAGAATCAAATAGTTCAAATGCAATAAATTAAAGGTAGAACTAGCAAGAAGGTTTTAAATTTAATTATCTTTTATAAGTCAAGCATTGTGGTTTTCTTTCCCTGCATTAACTATATATCGTTTGCTCATTTCCATAGCTAAATGTGGAGGCCACTACAATAATAAGAATATATTCCCATCCATTCAAATGGGGGGAGGGGGAGGATCACCTCTTTAATATCCTTCAGTCACTTAAAACTGCAAATCAAGTGAGCACCATCTTTCATATTGAATGAAAGCAGGGCCTGTCAGAAACTGTAGGTAGACAACTGTTATTTAATATAACCCAGTTAGAAAAATATTAATATTGTGTGTGTGTGCGTGCAAGCATGCACACACATGTGTGTGAAGGTGCATAAGTTTTTGGGGACTATGGTATCAAACACTTAATTACATAACTAAATTAATCAGTGTTTGTGTTACTCTGTTGATCATTGTTGCTGTTCTGTTTTATGAGGAAGTATCAGAGAATTGGTTGAAAAATGTCTCCTTTGGTGACGCTGGAAGAAATAAATGAAAAGTAAAAAGTCCATATATATGTGGCTTTACTCTATAACAAAAAATGAAAATGATGTATATGTTCTTAAGCAAATATATTACATGTGACCTGCCTTAATTTAATTAATTTATTTTATTTCCAAACTCAGTGCTTACATAAATATTCCTGACTTGGAATCTAAGCTCAAGGTGAAGGAAAATTATTTTTATTGGGTATTTATTTATATCTGGTCAACATACAAAAGGAACTGATGCACTGTTTTTAAGTCAATCTCTGTACTAAGATATCACTGCAATTTGAACCAATGTGCAAATGAACTTATTTGGACCAAGTTGAACCAAATTCAAATAAATGTTTCTCATTTATGAGGTAATAAGAAATAGCAAAATACCTTTCATTAACACTATCAACTAAATTAAATAAGTGAACTCCAGATTATGAGATTCTGTATACCTCAGAATCACCAATGGCATAGCAAACACACTGAATGAGAATCTCTAGAAATAGGACCTGGGCATATAAATTTTAACAAAATTCCACAGAGTTGACCTGATGCATTCCAAAAGACACTGTGCAGGATAAAAATGAAGTAAATGACATAGGCTCAACCTCAGGAAGTTTAGAACTTTGCTGAAGAATGAGATTTAAAAATATTTTAAAAATTAAATAGGACCATGTAAATGTGCTATATTCACTCAATAAAAGATAAATGATAAAGCTGTTCAAAAAGAACACTTAATGAAAATAATTTTTTTTTATAATGGCTTGTTTTTTATAACACGTCCCTGATTATAAAAAGTGGTCATTATTTAAATGTGTAAATAGAGTAAAATAAATTATTAAACAAATAAATAACACTGGAAATAAAGTATGTTAACGTACTGTCCTTTAGTTCAGTCTTTCTATAAATACATATGTGCTGGGTTGGTTTGTTTGGAAAATTTTGTTCCCCCTTAACATCGTAGTATCATATAAAGAAAATTTCCTTTGGCATTAATTAGTCTCCACGAATATTTTCTGTAAACAGTGCATTTATCCATCACATAGAAGAATTGATTAATTGAATGGTTTTCATATTGTTACTCATATTTCCAAGTTTTGGTGTCTTAAGTAACACTATGATAAATCTTTTTCCATGAACATTTGTACATATCTTATTATTGCCTCATAATACTTTTTGAATGTAATTGAATCAAAGAAATGAAAATATCAAGGCGCTCACTATATGCTGCCAAATTGTGTTTTAAATATTTTGCCAATCTGCTCTCACATTAGCAATGTTTGAGAATGCCAACACTAATTATTATCTTTTTATATCAGTGGCAATTTGAAAGAAGGGAATGGTATTTGATTGATGTTTTATGTTGCATTTATTTCCTTATTGATAAGGATTAATCTTTTTTGTTATAGATTCTTTAGCTAAATATATTCTTATATTCATTTGCAAGAACAAATTTGAAGGAAAATATTAAGGAAAAATTATCAGAATTATAAAGAGTGTTTCAGTTTGGCAAAGCTGAGAGCACAGCTGAGATGCATAGATTTCTTTTTCTGAATCAAAATCAAAGTAAAAATTTAGGTCATATGTTTGGTATTTGGCAGGTTAAAAGTAATTTATACATTAATTTTCATAAAACATTAAATGGCTCTTCAACTGGCTAAAGAGATATCTCAGAATTTTAAAATTTATGTGGTACCTATAAGAGAACATTTTAATTAGTCAAGCCTAAGTGACACAGAAGCATATGGTACTGGCAGTAATCTGGTTGCAGAATGATTGAGCAGTTGTGGGTGAAACAAGTTAAAGAGGATAATCAACATTAATGTTAATTTTTTTTTAGCATTAATGGCTCCTTAGTTCAAAGCTTCACAGCTTCCAGGTGTCCATCCAGATGCCACACATTAAAATGGTCCTTAGGTGCACACTGAGCTACTCACACAGGGCACAAAATAGCAACCAGCATGGAAAACTATTCTCAAAATGAAGGCACTGATGGGACTTGCTTCAATTTTCACATCTTTGACACTCATAAGTATTCGTTCTTGTTCCAACTTCAGAATTTTTTTTTAACTTCAAAATCCATCAAGTATCATAAAATCTTTATACAGAAGAAAAAAAATCACTTTTTCATTTGCATTCCACGATTTTCTTCAAACTATAGACTGATCATATAAGTACTACAACAATAATATAGCACATTGTTACACACACACACACACACACACATACACACACACACCACACACACACTGAAAAGCAAATCACACTTCCTCACCACTGAAAACTGTAAACAAAAAACACCTTATACCATGAAAATGGGGTTTTAGTTCTGTCCACAATAAACCAGAACTGAAAATAGGGATTTAAATGTAGGTCAAAATGGAAGAATTTGTGTCAATTGGTCTGAACAGCCTCACTGTACAAACATCAGAGTCCCTCCATTATCATCAAACAGTGTGACTATTCCAATGACTATTTAACCCCATATGAGATAACTTTGATTATATGAAGGAAATTTCAAAATTAGCAGCTACAGTAAGCAGAATTGATCTAATGCTTTTGGGCTTGAAGAAGTCAACTAATAGAGTATATTATTGTGTAAATGTTTTAGAAATGGCCTTTTTATGAACAATTAATTTCTAAAGTGAATGATGAGAAACAAACTATGAGGAAAAACTTAAAAAGAAAATACCATACAGAAAAAAATCAGACTAAAAGTACGTGTATTAAGAAGCTTTCAACAACTTGTGATGCCACTGTCAAATTCCTGGGCTTATTTATAACCAGTTCTGACAGGATTGTTTATAAAATGTTTGAGAAATATTGGGTAATATCATTTTTATTTACACAACTTAACTTTCTGCACTGGAAATTTGTGTTGGCCTCTGATACAACTGGCTGAGCCCTTTTCCCTAGTTTTTACAATAAAAAAAAAATCCACAAAAACTTAAATCCTCTGACATCCCTCTGTTCAATTAGCGTGACAATCAGCATGTGTTAATGCCGTTCAGTGCCCCCTTCTCTTCCCTTAAAATGAAATTCAGATGTTCACAGCTATCCTTCCACTCTTAGGGCCTCACAACCTCCCCCATTCACCAGGCTCAGACATGCTGGCCTTCTCTCTCTCATCAAACACTGTCCTACCTTGGACCATGATCCTGCCCTACACTTCCCTTCCTTCTGACTAGAGCACACTTCCCTTAGACCGTCCCATGACTGACTGAATTTTATTCAGGCCTCAGCCGCTAAGAAAAGACATCTTTGATCATTCTCTCTAAGCAGTTCTTTTCTCCACTTTGTACTAATCTTTCTTTATCCCACTACTGTCCTACAGTTCCCTGTAGCATTTATGACTCTATGAAATTGTCTTATTTATTTCATTATTTGTGTCCATGGTTATTCCCTATTGGACTTTACTAATATTCCCACTTAGTTAAGACCAGTGATTTTTGTGAGACTTTTAACCTGTGTGGATATTCTGAGTATGCAAGTAATAATAAAACCTCTTTTTATAACCCAGTAGAATACACACTAGATGGAACTTAAGGATAATAGTATCTATGTAACAGAAAAGATTTTCCAAAGTACACTCTATATCTTGGATTATATAAAGCAATGGGAAATATGCCTGTTGTCAATAATCTGCATATTCTGAGTTCTTATTCAAAAGAAGCAAAAAGGAAAAACAAAAAAGTATGATCAGTGGAACATGGCCTACTAGAAAGGATAGAAAGAGATTCACAACACAGGTAGAAGGGCTGGTCTTGGAAACTAACAAAAATATACTTGTGTAGGATAGGCAAGGAGGGAAAGAACCGGCAAAAGTTGTTCAGGACAAGGAAACATTCAGAGGCAGAGACAGGCACATGGCTACAGAGATGACAGGGTGGCAGAAGAAGGAGAAACAAAGGAAGTTAAGGAGGCCTGAAGGATGGAAATTTAAAACAAGGTTTAAAAAAGAGATGTTAAAACACACTGGCCTCATGATTACTGCAAATAAAACATTGCATCCAATACTCAGTAAAACTACTATAACTATTTAAAGGCACAATCTCCAAGTAAAAGGCTTGTTCTTATATTATTTGATCACACAGATATTATTGTAAATCATAAAAGGAACCAAAATAGTGTGAAGCCAATAGTGAGTTTACTTTCTATTTGAGTGAATTTACTTATACTTTGTGGATATATCAGCATGTTTCATTTACTGCTGAAAACACATAGTTTTTGTTAAAATTCAACTTCATTGTAAGGAAGAAAAAAACACATTTAAAGGAAACATTTACAAGATCTTTTTGCTTAAGATGTACTTGTTCTTATGAGAAAAATGTGTCTCTTAAACTAAAATATTAAAAACATTAAAGTTAAGTGTCATTGGTTACAATGTATATAATCCTAAATAATTTTCGTCTTATACATTTGACCATCAGAGCAAAAGAAAATATTTTAAATTTAAACATTGATCATTTATTTTTAAAAAGCATTTAATAGATTAATTAACACAGCAACATAATTAATATGTACAGTAACATATTATACCTATTTAAAGTCTACAGTTTGATCAGATCTGACCTATGTATATACCTGTGAATTATTACCATAATCAAGGAAATTAACATATCCACCACCCCCAAAATGTTCTTGTGCCCTTTGTTATCCCCCTTCCCTCCATTCTTGATCCTATCCGCATTTCCAGCCATCCACTTCCACTTTATGACATGACAAATTAGTTTGCATTTTATATAAATGAAATAATATAGTATGTACTCTTTTGTCTGGCTTTTTTTCTATTCTGCATAATTATTTTCAGATTCATCCATATAGTTGCATATATAAATAATTTAATTTTCTTATTGTTGAACAGTATTCTATTGTATGGTAATAAAACAAATTATTTAAGCATTCGTTTGGTGATAGGCATTGTATTGTTTCCAGATTTGGGGCTGTTACAACCAAAGTTCCTGTGAACATTCATACATGTATTTAGATGGACATATGCCTTCATTTTTCTTGAGTGAATATCAAGGAATGGTATGACTGGATTATACGATAGGTACATGTTTAACTTTTAGAAACTGCCCAATTATTTTTCAGAGTGTTTGCAATATTTTACATTGCCACCAGCAGTGTGTAAGAGTTACTATTCCTCCACGCCCTTTCTAACATTTATGTCTTTTTAATTTTAGCCATTATATTAGTTTTTTGGTGGCATCTTATTGTGATTTTTATTTGCATTCCTCTAATGATGTTAAAGATGTTTTCAGGTGCTTGTTTATCATGTATATATCTTCTTTTGTGAAGTGTCTGTGCAAACCTTCGAGCCATATTTTTTTGCGGGGGAGAGGGTGCTCTTAGTATTGAATTTGGGAACTCTTTATATAATCTGGATTCAAGGCCTTTATCAGATATATGAGTTCCAAATATTTCCTCTGAGTGTATGGCTTGCATTTTTATGCTCCTAACAGTATCTTTCAAAGAGCAGATATTTTCATCTTTGATAAAATCCATTTTATCAGTTTTTTCTGCTATATATTATTTAAGAAATCTTTTACTAACCAAAGGTCACAAAGATTTTTCCCAGAACATTTTAGGTTTAGGTTCTACATTAAGGTGTATACTCCAATTTCAATCAATTTTTATATATAGTGTGAGGTATGATTTGTGGTTTTTGTTTTATATATAAATATGTGTTTCAGCATCATCTGTTAAAAACAATATCACTTACCCACTGAATTGCTTTATATCTTTGTCAAAAAACAATTGTTTGTATATGTGTAGGTCTATTTCCGGAATCTCTTCTCCATTCTATTGATCTATTTGCCTATCTTCATGCCAATCCCACACAGTAGTGATTAATGCAGCTTTATAATGAACCTTGAAATCAGGAAGTGTTATTCCTTTAAGAAAGAACCGTTTTTAAAGTTGTTTTGGCATTCTACATTCTTTGAATTCTCTTATGATTTTATAATCAACTTATCAACTTTTACCTCCCAAAACATGACTTCAGGGATTTTTATTGGGATTATGTTGAATCTAAAGATTAAATTGAACCCATAAACAGGGTGTATCTCTGTTTCTATTAAGGTCTTCATTAATTTTTCTCAGCAATATCTTGTAGTTTTCATTGCACATATATTTTAAATATTTTGTCACATTTATCCCTAATGATTTCTTATTTTTGATGCTATGGTAAATGGCATTATTTAATAATTTCAATTTCTAATTGCTTTTATTATATAGAAATACAGTTGATTTTTGTATATTGATCTCATCTCTTGCAACCTTGCTAAACTCAATTATCAGTTCAAACTTCTCTGCAGAGTCAGCAGGATTTTTTTAAAAATATACAATAATGTCATCTACAAATAAAGACCATTTTTAATTCTTTATTTCCAGTCCAAGTGACTTTTATTCTTTTACTTAAATCACTGTTATGAGTAGAGCTTCCAATACAATGTTAAATACTTCAAAGTGGTAAGATCAGAAATACCTCTTTCTTAATCTCAAGGGGAAAGCACTCGTTCTTATCATTAAGTGTGATTTTTGCTGTAGGTTTTTTATTGCTGCCCTATTAAGGTATAGGAAGTTTCCTTCTTTTCCTAGTTTACTAGGATGAGTGGTCTCATCAGTAATGGATGTTATATTTTGTCAAATACTTTCCTGCATCTATTGAAATCGGAATTATTTTTTTTCTCTTTTTTGATCTAAGTTATATCATTGGTTATTTTAAATAGTAAACTGACCATGTATTTTAGGGATAAACTCCACTGGTACATTAGTTAATATATTTTCATATAGTATTAAATTTGATTTACAAAATTTTGTTTAGAATATTTGCATCTATGTGCTGAGGTATGTTGGTCCATAGTTACCTTTCCTTGTAATGGCTTTGGTAACAAAAATTCAGGAAAGCAACAGTAGCTGGCACTGAGTCAGTTGGACATGAGCTCATATACTTAGTTGTGGCCAAAATTACATGTAGGCCATTATAAAAATGTTAACTCTTACGCTAAGAAAGATGGGAATCCATTGTGTGGTTTTGAGAAGAAAAGTACATGATCTGCCTTATGTTTTAAAACATTCATTCTATAGCTCTTAAGAGGCTATACTATGGAGTAAAATGATATATATGGGCCAATAAGTAGGGAGGTTATTATAATAAACCAGGTGAGAGATAAGGGGGCTTGGACTAGGATGACAACAATGGATGAGTGAGATGTATATTCTGGTTACATCTTCAAAGTAGGGCTGATGATGTTTGTTTGTGGAGAGGGTATAGGGTATAAGACAAACACAGGAGTTAAAGGTAGGGTCATTGTTTGTGACCTGAGTGGTTTGAATAAAGTAGGTACTGTTAAGTATCTAGGGAAGTACGCAGAAGGAGAAGCTTGTCACATATTATGATTGAGATTCTTATTTAATATCAATTGGAGATGCCAAGAACACAATTGATTATAAGAATCTGGAGTTCAGAGCTGATTTCAACCAAGCTACACATTTTAATTTAGCCTGTAGATGGAATTTATAACAAAAAAAAACTGTATGAAGTTACTTAGGGAGTGAATGTATAAAGAGAAAAGAAGAGTTCTAAATATCCGTTCCTGATTTTTACAATAATCAAAACACATTGTGAGGGGTTTTCATATGTTATTTTGTGGCCACTAATAGTATTTTAATATGTAGCTTGAGATTGCATTAACACTACATCAAAGATTCAGAAGATACCGAGGAAAGAAGTCAACACATAATGTTTTAGATATCTATTCTTTCCTCTGGAATTATTCTTATTTGCAACTGCAGTGTGTACGCGCCATATACTACATTTAGATTTTCAATACTTGGCACTGTTGTCTGAATATCAGGAGTGAAGATTTTTAACTTATGACTCATCAAGATATTTCTAATTAAATGTGATCATTTAAAGAGATCTTTTCTTTCTGCTAGTCATAATGGTAATTGTGTTTTCCAGGTTCTCATTACACAATAGGTCACTGAAAAAGATAAATAAATCTGGCAGATAAAATGAAAATGGAAGGATCATTCAATTTAAATAAATATTCTCTAAATTCTATACAAGTACAATAACAATATAGGTTTCCCCCATGATCTGAAAGTAGAGCTTTCCTATGAAAACTTTTGTAAGCCAAAATGACATAAAAGAAACAATTATTGTTAATTTATATGGAAAAATTTGTGAGTGTTCCAAGACCCAAAAAATAATCTACCAAATATGCTTAATGATGTCCAGTTTTACATAACACCTTTGGAGATCTCTTATGCTGTTCTGATACCTTAGGACACCTCTTGCTAATAGATGAATAAAATAAATTGAAATAAACTGTTCACAGACACAGTTCAAAGCTATGGCGTCTTAATGCTGAGTGTGGTTTCTGGGGAAGGAGCTGGGTGGGGCCACTCTGGCTTCCTGGAGTGTGTGCTGCTTCTATAACGGCTCACTGCAAAACAAATGCTGAGCGCTATTTTCACTTTTTTCATAAAATCGAAATTCTCTTTGGATTTCTTGAAAACAGGTACTAATGTAGGTATTTCATAAAAACGAAGTGGTGTAACGTGAACTTTCGAAAAGTGGAAGATAGCTGTACCTACTCTGGTGAGCAAATCTCTTTACATTTTAATGAAACATAAAGAACAGATTTTTCAAGTTTTAGGTAGTCTTCTTTTTGCTCAATTTAAAGACAAAACAAGCAAACTTTGTTTTGTCTCAAATATGCTCAACTGAGGAAAGGCCACTTTCTATTTTTAATTTACTTAAATTGAATTATAATATTCAAAATACTACATAATTGTAAAAGTGCAAAATTCACACTATTGTCTAAGACACTGAAAGAGTTACTTACAAATAGATGAATGGACATTGGAAATGAAGTATATGAGCACTAATATCTAAAATAAAAAGGGATAATATTCATTAGTCAGAGATGACTACAGGAAAAAGTATCAGTAGCCACAAAGCTCTACTTCACTACAGTTGTATTACCTTCCTAGGTCAGTGGTTCTTACAATGTCGCCTCTTAACAAGACCTGGCAACTTCTTAGAAACAGACAGTCTCTAATCCACTCTAGACCTACTGAATAATTAACTGCCGGGTAGGGCCCAGCAATCTGTGTTTTAACAAATCCTTTAAATGATTTTAATTTACATTACAGTTTGAGAACCATGGATCTAGATCAAGCATTGAAGAAGGAAAAGGAGAAGCAGAAGTAGAAGAAGCAGAAGCAGTAGATGAAGGAAGAGGTGGTCAGTCAGTATTAATGAAAACCTTATGCATACTAGATACTGCATTAGGTACTTCACACATATTTTTGATTTTTCAATCACTTTGCAAGGTACTTATTATTATCTCAATTTAACAACGAAGAGATTAGGTCTCAGAGATTTAAATTAAAAAGTTTTAAATTGTTTCACTATTCCCAAAATGGTGTGATGTTTTTCTTATTCTAAAGTTCTTTAACTTTCAAGGAGAAAAATGATAGATGAGCTTCAAATCTCTAAAAGACAGGAAAGCAGAAGACTTTGCTGTTGCTAACAAGTTCTCAGAAGGATTTTTATGGGCTGTTAATTTTTTGTAATCAAGTGTCAACTTAACCCAATGACATACCATTTTAAATAATCCTACTGAAATGAAGAGTCAAACTGATGTAATCTACAAAAATTAGAAGCCAATAGCAAGAATGTTTGTTTGATGTGACCATCTTCATTCTTAGTGAAAAGGAAAAGAAATTAAAAGCAAGGAAGAATACACAACTTATCTGTTAGGTAAAATTTTTAAAAATGCAAAGATTTTCAAGCAAAATTCTTCCCTCAGACAAGCATAGTAGGTGCAGACTAACTTTTCCTTAGAAAAAGTGTACAAAGAAAAAGTGTAAGACTGCACTTACGAAAGAACACTCACTTCGAAAAGCAACAGGGAAAATTAGGACACAAAATATCCATTGCATCTAATACTGACATAAAATTCAAAAATCATTTTTTTCTCCAATCTATCAATGTAACTTTTGACTTGACCCTCATTAAAAGTAAGGACATATCCCTTTCAAAAAGACAGTCCTGTTATAAATTTTCTGCCAATGGAACATTTTCTAGTATTCCACAGCTAATTCACCCTTGATGGAACAGATTTCCAAATGTGCTACTGTAACTACAATGCTGGGAAGCTCTTCAGAAAAAAGAATTCATTTGACTCATGTCTGGCACCAATATATATTTTTATTTTCTAAGTTACTTTCTACCGTGTTTCCCCTTAAATAAGACCTAGTTGGATAATCATCTCAAATGCGTCTTTTGGAGCAAAAATTAATATAAGACCCAGTCTTATTTTACTATAAGACCCAGTCTATAATATGATATAACATAACATAACATAACATAACATAACATAACATAACATAACATAACATAACATAACATAACATAACATAACATAACATAACACCGGGTCTTATATTAATTTTTTTCTCCAAAAGATGCACTATAGCTGATTGTCCAGCCAGGACTTATTTTCAGGGAAACATGGTATAATAATAATAGAAATTATCACTAGGGGTTTCCCTGCTCAACACCTGCTACTAAGCAAATCACAGAAAGAACTTACAAATAAATACAGATCATGACTTGAAGTAGAAGGCAGAAATAAAAGTCAAGTAAACTAATGCAAAGGATGTACCTCTAAGGAAAATAAACATTTTGGCAGGAAAGCCATAATCGATTGTTCTAGAAATATTTGAAGCATTCCCTGTAGTTTTCTGACTGATGTATGTTGGTTTGGAGAAAACACTTGAATCAAATATATAATAGAGGGGTGGCCAGATGGCTCAGTTGGTTAGAGTGGGAGCTCTCAACAACAAGGTTGCAGATTCAATCCTTGTGGGCTGAGGCCCCTGCAACTAAAGATTGAAAACCAGCAATTGGACTTGGAGCTGAGCTGTGCCTTCCACAACTAGATTGAAGAACAACTATTTGGAGCTGATGGGATCTGGAGAAACACACTGTTCCCCAATATTCCCCAATAAAGTTTATATTAAAAAATATTCAATACATAAAAATGCACCAAGGCAACCAACACTTCAGTATAGGTTAAACATACGTTTTCTCTCTTATGTCTGTTTTTATGCTCTAAACTTGGAACAAATCCTCAAGACCATGAAATAAATCTATGGAAGAGGAATAGGTGAATCAATCTCTGTAAGTCTCTGTTTATCAGCTTCTGTTTTCTGAAAAGTAACTGAAAGGGGCAGGAAGAGTGAATAAACAGAACATAGAGGATTTTTAGGGCAATGTAACTATACTGTATGATATCATAGCAATAGATAGATGTCATTACACATTTGTCCAAACATATAGAATGTTCAAACTCAAAAGTGAACTTAAACATAAACTAATGGAGTTTAAGTGATAATGCTGTGTTGATTCAGGATCAAAAGTATCCCTGAGGTGCAGGAATCCACAGTAGGAAAGGTTGTGCTTGTGTGGGGACAGGGATTGATTATACGGCAGTTCACTGCCTTTTCCACTCAATTCCTGTGAACCTAGAACTGTTCTAAAAAACAAAAACAAAAACAAAAACAAAAAAACGTTCATTGATTTAAAAGGAAAGAAAGAATTTTTAAAAAGTATTTGAAAACAAAAACATGGAGTTAAAATATTTTTATATAAAATATGCTTTGATAATATCAACATTTCCTAAACTCTGCTATCTTACTGTATTTTAAAATGTATGTGTATAAATCCAGTAATCCTAAATAACCTTTTAAAAAAAAGAAATACTTGGTACATATTCTATGTCAAAGACCATCCAAGGTACTAAAGATACATTTGTGAATTAGATGTGGTCACAGCTACAATAAAGCAAATATATTTGTGGGTAGATAAATCAAAGAAATATAAATAGTGGATAAATGGTGACTTCATTAGCTTTTGGTTTGCTTACATTGTTTTGTTTTAAGCGTATTTAAGGCCTGTCTCTTGGATCTATTAATTACACAAAGATAGTAGACCTTCTCTTTCACAGATTTCTTTTTCTGTGTTGTTCCTTAAACTTTAGTATTCTACATGTTTCTATCCTAGACCCTGTGAATAATTTCATTATCCTGTATTAACTTTAGTTATCCTTTAAATGCTCATGGCTTTCAGAAAATCTCTCCAGACAAGCTCTAACATTAAGGAAAATCTGTTGGTGCCCCCAATACCTGTAAACCTTGGCACAGCTTCTCACTGCCAGGCTCTGGGACTCTGCCTGAGGGTGTAGTTTGATGATGGTAGGAGCTTGAGAGCCCTGCCAACAGGCTAGGCTACAAGTGTGGTGAGCTAGCTCCCAGAAAACAGCTGCAACCGTGGATAGACCAGAGTGAGTGGGTAAATACTCCAGCAGCCTCGCCGTTCAGGCAGAACTACTCCGAGGCACGTTCGATACAGTCTGTCCCAGGACCCCAGTGGGACAAAACCTAAGCGGCGCCACACAGGGAACTAGTTAGCAGCACAGTCTATATTCACTTACTTGCCTTTCTCACTTCACCGCCCTTCTGTCAGTGCTTCCTGGGAGTACCTCCCAATAAACTGTGTACTCACATCTAAGTCTCAATTAAATATCTATCTATTGGGCCTCTCCATCGGGATGTTCCATAAGCAACTAAAATTCAAAATGTACAAAACCAAGCTCATCTTCTCCAGATATCTAGCTTTAACATTCCTGATATCAATAAACAGTTATCAGCAATTACCCTGGGAAACAAAAGCTTAAGTAGTATTTTAGCTTTTACTCTTTCCATTATTCTCTATGTCCTATCACCTCTCAACTTTTTAAGATCTCCCAAATCTGCCCATTTTCTGTATTATGATCTATATACTTTAGTATAGGACCTAATCATTACTGCATACATTGCAGCAATTGGTCTTCTGTAAAACCTTATCTCCTTCAGTCTTATACAACCCCAATATACAAACCCTAGCATGACACTGATCATTAAAAAGAAAGAAGAAGGAGGAGGAGAAGGAGAAGGAGAAGGAGAAGAAGAGAGAGAGAGAAAGGGAGGGAGGGAGGGAGGGAGGGAGGGAGGGAGGGAGGGAGGAAGGGAAAGTTTATCACCAATTTGCTTAAAACTAAACAATGGTTTTTCATTGCTTTCAGGATAAAATTCACGTTCCCTGAGCATGGCATAAAAGCTGTCTGCAGTCTTACTCAATGAATATTTCAAGCCTCATCCATCTACTTGACACCATAATCTTACTGAATGCCATGCAATTCACAGAATACTCCATGCTTTCCTTTACCTCAATGTTTTCAAAGTACTTAAAATATCCTCCCACATTCTCTTTATTTATGCTAATTAATTAATTGATTCAGTTCTCATGTGACCTACCCAAGGACATCTTTTCTGATGTCCAAAGTCTGGTTTAGCTGTGCTTTCTGTGTTTTCTCATATTATGTCACGTGCCAGACACTGAGCAAAATTTTGGGGCGTGTATGAGAAATAAAATAGAGTTCTTGCTTCCACAGAACTCACAGTCTAACATACAGTCTAGAATACAAGTTCGAGAAATTTATTTGAAATCGGTAAAGGAAAAAAATGACAAAAAAGTGCAAAATGACATGATTTCTAACAAGAGAAATCCAGAAATTTCAAAGCTGATGTTTAAAAAGTGATTTTGGAATTATAACATCATTTAAGCACCCTCAGTAATTAATTATTCATGTAAATATAAGCCAATAATTTATAACATCCTCCCTAGAAACAAAGAGATGAATAGTTAGGAAAGTAATTCATTTTTAACTGAAGAACAATATTATAAGTCTTAAATTATTGATTATTGAGTAATGCTAGCAATATAGATAAGAATTTTAAGTATATAAATTACTTCAGGGAAGGGAATTCACTTTTAGTTTTGTATTTATTTAACATTTTAAAAGAGAAAATAATAGACTGAAACAAATACAGTACTGTGTTAAATAAATTTAGGAAACAGAATAGGAGAAAAGACGATCTCTCCAAACTATAGAAGGAATGGTTAGTAAAGGAAAACTTTTGTGTGTGAGGTACTCTGGAGAAATCAATTGACAGAACTAAAATTATAATTTCTTCTGTTTCCAAGCATCCAATAGAAGTTGACCTCAGTGCCCTCAATTGTCTCTGTCCCAATCTTTCCATTTGAGTTAATGAAGATCTGTAGAACTTGCCAACATGAGCTGCAGCTCAAAGCCCTGGGGTAATTAGTTGATGTATTAATTTGCCATCTAGATGTGAATTGAGCATTACTATAGTGGATTATCATGCCAAAGCCTAGTAGTAAAAGCCCTAAAGGAGATAAAGAATATAGGTCATTTCCAGTCTCAAACTCACTGAAAATTTAAGACAATCAACAAACAATTTTCTATGAGGAAAGTCAAGCCTCAGTTCTCAACAGAAGAGCAGGAATCCAGCAGCATAAACAAATATGCTTGAAGAATTAAAAGTCAGCAACACCATTATTATCACAGAAAAAAAGAGAAAATGCTAATAAAACAATCCCACAATAATTTAACTCAAACATTCAATGTATTGCTAACTGATGTATTATTAAAATTCCATTTAGCTAAATGTTAAATCTACAAAGGGAGACTATCTGAATGACTGCATTTGATTTATGTTTTTCCTTAATGTTGTATCTTTCTATAATGAAAGTATTATTTTATGAAGATCAGAAAAAATAAATATAACCATTAATATTAAAACCCTAATTTAGTTAGATAAATGCAAGTCATCAATAACCTCACTGTAAATAAAAGACTGAATTAACAATCACAAACACAATTGGGAAGATACCTTTAGGAGTCAACTGCACGGAAAATGGATGAGAAATTCATTAATTTATTCCTTTTTTTTCTTTCTCTTTTATTGCTCTGTGTTCAGTACTTCACTTTAATTTTGTATTATGGTTTAGGCATAAATAAGGCACAAATTACCAACACAATATGGCACTGAGAATAATGCCTCAGACACAGTAGGTACTTAATATTAGTGGAAAGAATATTTAAATGAATGAGTATAGAGTTCCAGCCTTGTCCATAAGAAGCTAATGCAACAATACAATTACATAATAAATACAGATAGGTGATCCTATGAATGGGTTGTTTGAACTCATTGTCAAGAATATAACTAATGTTCTACATCAACCCAAATAATGAATACACACACTTGGGAAGCACACAGTAAAACTTGCAAGACTGGACTGACAAAACAATAGAAAATCATTCTTCCTACATCAACCCAACCCACCAAACCAAAATGAAAGAACAATGTAATGGAAAAACAAACAAAAAACTATTTTTAGTCACAGTTTAACCAATGGTTTGACATTTACTAATATAGACACACAAAATATCCATAATAATCAGCTTCAACAAGCCTGGCAAAATGTGAAATAGGCACTGAATAATCTTTCACTATTTCATTGGTTCTAATCCCTTTTCTTTTCCTCTCCATTTCCTTAGCACCAAGTGTAGCTAATAAATTCTCTACCTTATCTTATACATAATTTTTACTGATTTCCTTTTATCTTTTCCCTCAGGCCACAAGAAATCAAAGGCAGAATAGATTTTTCCTGATATTTTTCTCCTACCAAGAAATTAGGAGTAAAATAACCAGTATTCTGGTTATTCTCAATAACCAGATCCCTATCCGAAATCCTTTTTCAAATATTTTTTCTGTTCTTTCCCTCCCTCTTCTCTTTTCAGTTTTGTCTTTATGTGTATGTATACCTGTGTACTTGTCCCATAGTTCTTAGATATTCTGTTCTTATTTTCTTCAGGTTTTTTTTGTTTGTTTGTTTTTATTTTTGTTTTTTTTTTGTTTTGCTTTTCAGTTTTGGTGGTTTCTATTGCCACATTCTCAAGCTCCAAGATTCTATCCTTTATTCTGCTATGTCCAGTCTACTAATTTGCCCATCAAAGGCATCTTTTATTTCTGCTATAGTGTTTTTGATCTCTAGTCTTTTCTTTTTTTTCTTTTCTTAGAATCTCCATTTCTGTTTACATTACCCATCTGTTCTGGAATGGTGCCTACTTTTTTCTTTAAAGCCCTTAGTATATAAATTAGTGTTTAAAATTCCTTGTCTGATAATTTTAACATCCCTTCCATATCTGCTTTCTCTGTCTCTTCAGAGTGTATTTTCTTGCCTTCTAATATTCTTTATAATCGGTTGTTGAAAGCTGGACATGATGTACTGGGTGAAAGGAACTGCAGGAAATAAGCATTCAGTAATGTAGTAGTAAGTTGTGGGAGAGGGAAAGCATTTCATGGTCTTTGATTCGTATCAGTCTTTCAGTGAGCATGTGCTCCTGGGCTGTGAACTTCACAAGTGCTTCTCAGTTTTCCCCCACTCCTTGCATAGAACTGAATGGTTGGAGGGGGCTAGAGTTGGGCATTCCTCTTCTGCCATGTGGAGGGCTAGAAGAAGCTGGAGTTTAGTATTTCCTTTCTCCCAGGTAAGTTAGGCTCTGATAAAATCCCAATAGTTTAGGCTCTGGTGAAATAGTTTGTTTCCCTTGAAGTCAGGCTTTACTTTCTCTGGCATATTTCAGATGGTTACCTTTCTCATTCCCCTGCTGAAAGCCCAACAGGATTTTTCTCCAATCTTCATGGTTGTAACTTGGCAGACAAACACACTCATAAAATATGTGGGTGTTCCTCCTAAGACTTGGCCTCCACGGGAGTTTTTAACTTTCAGGCTTATCCACACTGAACCTCCAGCAACTAGTCAGTTACAGTTAGGTTTCCCTACCCCAGTCTTGGTTCCTACAGAGGTTTCAGCTTGTGGGCATCTGCTCTGGTAAATTGTTATTCTCTATATGTGCCTATCTGTCTTTTCAATTTTTAGAGGACTGATTTGCCCTGTGACCTCAATTCTCTGATGGATCTATAAAGAGTTGTTAATTTTCAGTTTGCTCAGCTTTTTACTTGTTGTTGGGATGGAATGACAACTTCGAAGTACCTTACATGTTGGACCAGAAACCAGAAATCACCCAAATCCTTTTTCTAATATATTCTCTGTCATGCTCTGAATTCTGAGAGGTTGAACTCTGAAGACGATATCACCATGGTACTTTGCCTCTGCTTAGGTTTGATCAATGAAAGAAACAGAAAGGAGATCAGAGGATGAGATGTGAGACAGGGCTATTTCCTTTCTGGCTTGCCTTCCTTTACATTGCAATGTCCCTGGCAAAAATTCAATATTTCAAGACTGCCAATTCCACTAAACAGTCCTCCTGCACAATACCAGCTCTCTGGACTCCAATAACGCTCCTTTCTCTTCTTTACGATGGCCTCTAGGTGTAGAAATAGTTGCCCAAGTTGCAGGTCTCTGTATGATAATCTGTACTTTCATTTTTATCACCTTTGAATTTATTTTACAAAAAGCAGAAAGAATGGTCTTGACACTAAGCTTGGATAATGTTACATCCCTTTAATGTCTTTGTATTGCATTTAGAATAAAACCCAAAGCTTCCTCTACAGCCTGTAGGACCTATCTGTTCTAAGCACTATACTTTCTTCAATCTCCAACATCCAAGAATGTCATGTTTTTATTTCCACTTCAGCTATGTGCTTTTTCTCTCTGTTGCTGAAACATTCCAAGCTCTTTTCAGGCTGAGTCTTTGAACACAATACTCCTTACACAAGAAATGCTCCCCTCTTCTCTTTGCACACCTAGTTCTGTTTCACCTCTCAATCTTTTGAAATGTCACAGCCAAAGATATATCTTACTTGCCCTTATTTAAAGTGAGGGTCAGAATTTAAGAAAGGAAGAACAAAAAAAATTCCTCCCCATTATCACCCATTTCAGTACTGTTCTTTTTTCTTAATAGCACTTGATTATGACTTGCAATTCACTAATTTTTGTGTCCTTATTTATTGTCTATTCCCCTACTAGAATGTGACCAAAAAGGGCCAGAGATCATGTCTATTTTGTTCACCATTTGAGCCATAGCAGAATGACTAGCCCTAAATGGTCATAATTAAACATTTTTAAGTGAATTGTCAATATTTAGAAACCTATTCACTCCCTATGTTTGAATGTGTATGTATTATTCTACCATCTTAGATTTCCCTTGTTAAATACTTGCTCTTTATTTTCTTTCTCAGAAAAATCTACTCAGTGCTGGTATCAACATAACAACTGTCTACCCTTCTACTTACTCAGTATGAATGATAAATGACATACTTGGTGAACAAGTTCAGGGCAATTGGCTTTGAGGAGGTTTAAACAACTCCCTTTAACCATTTTCTTCTTCTTTCAATAAATTTAGTTTATTGAAATTATAAAATATGCACCAACTGCACTCAAATATTAAGTTTGGTTCTAATCTAATATCTAATCAATTATTTTCATATATTGTGCTTTTCAAACAACCCACTTAAAATATCTTAAGAATCTATAATAATCAGGACTATATTCTTTTAGTGCATTTTCTTTATAGAAGAAAACAATGAAATTAGTTTGTTTTCTTAAATAGAATAGTATCTATATCAGTGAGTTTATACTACAAATCTACAAACATGATGGAATTCTAACAAAATAATGTACACACCTTATCTAGCTAATTGGCAAGAAAGAGAGGAGGGAAAATTATAGGTCATCAGAGAATCTTAAAATAAGAATGGTACCAGCTATCAATAACTTTTTGCTTGGCTAGGAATTAGTTACCTATTAAAAGATCTTGTATACTGCATCAGATGGATAAAAAGGAGGATTAGCAATGCAGAATTAATCCAAGCAGACATACTTGATTACTTTTGGTAAAATAAAATTTTAAAATTTTAAAAAGGAAAAGAAGAGAAACAGTATTTCCAAGCAAATGATGGATTCTTACATTTTCCAACAGATAATTCCTCTGGGCAGATTCCAATGTCATTTGTAACATTTCCAATAGTTTTAGTCATCTGAGGATTCCATACTCATAGAGCCAATAGTGGAAGCTATCAATACTTCTTCATCTTCTCCCATTTCAGTTTCTACCTGTAACTCACTCAACAACCAAAAAATTCAGCAGCTTCACATAGACCTCCTCTAAAAGACCATTAAGACTACCAGTGAAAATACAAGATGATCCACTTATTTTGAATTTTATTATTTGAAAGTTCAAAGTGTTAGTTGGTTTCACTCGCTCTTTAATAGTTATTATCACATGTAACACTGTACATTCCTAGATACCCCAAGGCTCTGAAAAACAATGAACATAACTTATGCTAAAAAATATTTGTTAAATTCAGAATTTATGGAGTTCTAGTTAACTCTAAGTAGTAACTGAATTTTGGGTATACTGTATTATGTAGATTGTTTTTTTATAAATCTCAATTCAAACATCTTTATAAATTGAATAAACAGCCATTATAAAGGTACTAGCTATATCTTCATACATGATGGGTAGCACTGCAACCTCATCTCTGTAATATTAGGTGGGGCAAACTAGATGTGTTTTACCCCAAGAAAAGTTCACCTCAAATGTGTGATTAATTATTATAATTGAAATTATAATAAGCAAAATACTCCTCTCCCCAAGGAATATTTTATGTTCAAATCAAGCCTGACAAAAAAACAATTTCAGCATTATCTGTATTTGAATTATATATTGGCAAACACTGGCATTAAGATTTTTAGCTATCGGTGCTTTGCAAAAATGAGAGAAGACCTCCTCTTACGTGGGATCTGAAAGAAACTCTTAAGAATTCTCAACAGCTCTTCCTGTTTTAGGTTTCTCCTCCAATTTTAGATGTGCCTGCTGGCACCAATTCCTGAGATTTTCAAGGTGTTTTCAGGATAAATGACTCACCTTACTGCATTGTAATTCTGTATTGCTGGCAGTCAGATTTCCCCTTTCTCAGATTTAAATCACTTACCATTTGTTCTTTGCTTTCTCTCTTCTATAATTTTATTAACACCTCTTTTCTGCTGTCATCTTCTCTCACATTCATTTTGCCCATGTGGATTTATTTTATTTTCTGTTACTCTCAGGAAGCACAGATAAATACATATGTTTAACTAAAAGTCTACAGACATTTTTAAAAGTATGTGAATATACATAACATCATTTTCATTCTATCCATCCTTATAAAATGTAATGCTTAATAAGTTCTTCAATATATTTTAAATAGTACATAGAGCGGAGAAAGGGAGTATAGGGGAATATACCAAATGTCTACAGTAGCTGGATTGGTACAGTTAGTTCATATTCTTTTTTTGCATTTCATATATTTTTAACTTTATAAGTATGTGCATGTTTATTTTTATATTGGAATATAAATTAAACTTCATTTTCTTAAAGCACAATTAGATTAGAATATTTTACACTGATACTATTCATGCTAAAAATAAACACTCTCCCATGGGTGAGATTGGAAAGAAGCAACAAAAAGAAGAGAAAAAAGTAGAGGATAATGTGGTTTGTCACTTTTGGCTTGTTTTGTTTTGGACAGTTTTGGTTGGTTTGGCTAGAAATAGTTCTTTCCCTTATGCATGCGTTTCTCTGGGCTACCATAACAAAGTACCACAAACTGAGTGGCTTAAACAATGAAAATGTATTGTCTCACAGTTCTGGAAGCTAACAGTCAGAGATCAAGGTGACAGCAGGGCATGCTCCTTCTGAAGATGCTAGGAAAGCATCTGTCCCAGGCCTCTCTCCTAGCTTCTGGTAGTTCCTTGGATTGTGGAAGCAGAACGCCAATCTTCATATGGTTCATATGGTATTCTAACTGTGTGCATGTCTGTTTCTGTGTCCAAATTTCCCCTTTTAATGAGGACACTAATCATATTGGATTAGAGTCCATGCTGACGACTTCATCTTAACTTGATCACCTGCAAAGATCCTAAACCTAAATAAGGTTATAGTCACAGACACTGGGCAGGGGGTTATTAGGGCTTCATCATTTTGGGCAACACAATTCAACCCAAAATATCTTATTAATGTTAAAAGACTCTTGGGAATTCTAAAATTCTGTTCACTGTGTCCAATTAAATATCATGTTGATGCTCTAAACTAGGGAAAACTCTAAGAAGTACCTGTGCTAGAGATATTTTTTAGATATCAAAACCACTGAGCATTGTTTATAAAATACATACACCAGTACCTTCTATGCTCAATTAGAGATTCCAATTGAATCAGTATGGGGAGGGGAACAGACAATATAAAGTTTTAAAATTTCTCCAGGCTCTTCTGATGACCAATCAGATATGGAAGTCACTCATCCCCAAAGCATGCTCCTCTGGGTGTGCAGAATATAATCTATTGGTGTGCAAGGAAAAATATCAGAATTTCTCTTCCTATTCATTCTAGTGTAGACTTTTAAATATCTGCTTATATGTATTTTTCTTAATGTACCTTACAGTATAGTAGTAATCATATATTACACACATATATAAAGGTATATAATTTATAAATTCAAATATATGTAAGAAGTACACTTTCAAAACCTTTAACTGATGGGAGATTTCAAGTGAAGGCATTCGGAGACCATTGCCCTAAAGGGTACCGAGATAGCTCATTATCGGGCCTTTTCTGTCATGCGGATACTCACTGAAGATAAACACAATGATGAAGGCCACAGTGATGAGCAGGAGTCGCATTGGACTTGTAATAAATATAAGTTTTGGGACATTGTAATGGATAATTTTGTACTTACTATGACTTTAATTTGCACCATTGAAACATTCTATATACCAGTCTCATTATGTAATGTAGACATTTATTGCTAAACAATGCACAAACTGTACGTGTAAATCTGCTTATGCATAAATCAGAGTTTCACTGGTGCATTTTAAAGTAAGAGAAATACATTGAGATGAGGATTTTTTTTTTTAAATTTCACCTTGAAAAAAAAAATCAGTAAAAATAGATCCAAAAAGTAAAGAAAAATAGAAGCTGGGAATTCAGTTACATGATAGCTCTTTATACAGCTTGAAGAAGAGAGAGAGAGAAAAGACAATAGGAAAGGGAGAAAGGAAGGCTTTTTTTAGTTTGTTTTTGTTTTTAATGGAAGGAACATAGAAAGATTCCAGGTATTAAATCAGAGGGAAAATACCTTCCCTATAAACAATAACGTCCCGCCAGTTGTGCTGAGAAAAAATGAGGTGGAATTGATTGTGCCAGAATTAGATAAAACACTAACAAAACAAAGCTTCTGGCATCCTGAGGAGGGAGCCAGGAAGTACGAAAAAAGATCCGCTCCATGGCAGTCAGCAATTAGATACCAATGAAGCTAATCCACACCACAAACCTGTGAAGGAGGTAGATTTTCCTCCTTGTCTCTTCTCACAAATAATCATTAATTTTAAGTGCAGCACGGACAGGTGCACAGAGAGTCCCTACTGTTTTGACATCGCATTGGAGAGTTTCCAAGCAGCAAGCTGGTACAGTCCTTGAGTTGCTTCCACTTCACTGCTTCTCAAATTCACTTACGTCTACAGACAGCTTGTCTCCTTTCTGCAGCATGCAGGGGCAGACTGGCTATTCTGGCAGCCAGAGAGGTTCATTTTCAAAAACTTGGAGACAAAACATCCATGAATTTATTCAGCAAGTGGCAGCAGGAGCGTCCAGTCACTAATATGAGCTGTCTAGGATGAGTCTATTCTGGTAACATGCTTGGTGATCATCTGCCTATTAGATCAGTAACTGCGGACTGAATTGCCAACATCTTTATGCTCAAGGAGATGGGCTATGTATTCTAAGTCACTGCACTTACGAGCAAGGCAGGTAATATATGAATTTATACTGGACTCAATACAGAGAAAGCATTGAAAAGAAAGGGCTTTAACTTCATACAAATCTAACAGTTCACCATTGTAATTACCCTTCTACATTCTACAGTGCCCAATACTGGATGTCCATTTACTTTGCTCACCTACTTTGCTTTTACCCTTTGGAGGGAGGCAAATAAGAAATGAAAGAGGAAAAGGCTAGAAGTTGTTTCATTTACTTCTTTCCTCTCCTTCTGAAGATCCCAGATAAAGAGAAAGTATTCCTGCAAAGAGCATTAGCAAATGCATTAATGACTATCGTTCATTAAATAAGAGATGTCACAAAGGCATTGCAAAACCTCGGGAAAATGTGTCCTCATTTTACATATAGCATCCTCCCTTCTTGCCCCCAAAGGTTTATAGACTCTGCCACTTGTCTGGGTGACAGATCTTCTGTGTCCACTGCAAGATTGCCAGGCGGTGAACAGGGAGCAAAGCAACATGAGGGACCATCTGTAACATAAAGACATCTGCCAACTCTGCCCTGAAGATTCAGTGAGGATCAATGACATCTGTATAGATCAATTCAAGTTCCTTGGAAGAAAGGACCTGTGAAATAAGAGGATATTAATTTTTCCCTAGGAGTTAGCAGGTAGCTGATGATCCTATCTACAATATGTGGACATAGCTATTGACACATAGATAGATTAGATAGATTGCTAACCAACACAGAAGAAACAATAACAAGGTTAGAAGAAAAAATACAAAACACTATTGTCTCCTAATAAAAGTAACCGATGCCCTGTGCACTGGAGGAAAGATTTATATGGATGCTATTAAGGTACAGAAAATTTGAGCTCTTTCTCTGAATTTCACATACTGGGAAATAACTGTTATCAAATATACTAGATAAAGATCACCTAGTAAGGGGGTAATATGTTTTAAAAAGGAAATGGAACTTGATGAATTAGAAGTCACTGAAGTGTGCAATAAAATCTCATTTTAAAGACATCTATGAGAAAATAAAATAAGCCAAAAAATAATTTTAAAAATCACTCCAATTTTGGCTTGAACCCAAACTATATTTTTAAAATAAACTTTGAGAGTATCATGTTTAAAGTTGTATTATTTGAAATGGAAACTTGAGCAATTATGAATGCCTTAGTTAAAGATAATCATGTCTTGAATTTTAAATCCAATCATACAGCTTGCAAGCTAATGCCAGAATGGACTTGTTTTCCTCTCTATTTAGAAAAGAGTGGAGGGAAGGGAAAACTACACATGGCATCATTGGAAACAAGCCAAGTGGCAGAGTGCTAGGGAAGGAATTAGAAGCCACACGATCTGAGATATCAAACTGGTGACAACTTTCAATGCATTTTAAAAAATAAGATGTTGCATAGTATGACAAGTATAAACTTTATAACAAAAGCAGTGAAAATTGTTTCACTCCCTCCTTTCTTTTTATTGCAATTATCATTCTAACTTTCTAAATGTTCCCACTTGATTTCAGCTACACTGCTATTTGGTATAAATGTCAAGAAAATCTTAAAGACTATATTTTTCTAATCTTGAAAGATGCCTCAACTTTTTTGGAGAAAACAAAGTTCTGATAAACAAAGGGAATTTGGAGGTAACTTCTGCCTGATTAAAAGTGGAAAATATCAGAAGGAATCATTGCTGAAGAAAAAGAAACTGGCTATTAAAATTGTTAGCATTCTACAAGACCCATAATCTAGTCCATGATACGTGATCATAATGGCCCCTCCTGTGTGAGGCCCTGGGAGCATCTCCAAGGCAGTTATCTTCTTTGATCTCCAGACTATTGCTACAAGATAGAGAAATGCTGTACACCAAATTCCCACTTTGCAGGTAGTAAATTCTCAAGTGCAATAAAATTAAGTCTTGCTTAATGATCCAGGGGGAAAAAAATAGAAGGGGTTCAGTTTGCTGGGTCTAAATGTGTCAGCCCAGATTGACAGAGATCTTTGCATTTCACTCTCATGGAGGGAGGGAGCTTATACAGCCCCCACCAGGAGGAGCGATGTCAGAGGAACTGAATCTGGCTACTTTCTTCACTCCCATCCTCTCATTCACTGTTTCCCTAGAAAAGAGGAATACTTAGTTTAGAAATGAGACTGGGAGAAAGCCTCTGAGTAGATGTAGCTCAAACCAATTTGGGTTCATTGTCCTATCTAGCCAACCAATGGATATAAACACTCTCCTCTGTTCCAAGTGATAATCACATCAGGACAGGCACTGCCTTGAAAAGATAGAAACCCAGAGTTTAAGGTGGGCAGATTGATTCAGTTGGGAAAAGAGTAGAAATCCTGGTTTTAGTTGCAGGCTTAAACAGGGTCCACAAACTCAGCTTTGTTAGCTGTGAAGCTGTTGTTTTGATCATTTTTTATAGCTATCCTTTAGTTGGTTCAGCATATAGAAATACAAGTGGCCCTCCAAACACTTCCATCACAGTGTCCTATCAAGTTGTTTAAATGAATCAAAAAAAGCCTAGTTCATAATATTTAGCTTAGTGATGATGATGACAATAATAAAAATAACTACCATGCTTTGAAACTTACCATGTGCCAAACACTATGCTACCTGTAACTGATTTACATGTGTTAACTCACCAAATTTTCGTATAGGTCTATGAGGTAGTGACTACCATTATAGTATCACATAAAAAAATGGAGGCAATCCAAGTGTAATAAACTTTTCAGTCACAGAGCAGAGTCTTCCTTCCTCAGATTCTTATTGTCACTAATGACTTTAGGTATTATCTAACTATCATCTTAATATTATCGGTCACTTTATAATGAATATTATTTATTATTGCTTAAAGAAATCTGTTCACTTTGACTACTTGGGATGATGCATTTATATATTTTTGATGTGTTTTTTAATGTAATTTTCAAAAATGGTAATAATAGTAACAGGGATAATACCTGACATTTATGTGTCAGGAACTATATTAAGAACTAATATTATCTGATAAAATCTCCAAAACAACTGAATGATACAATGGTATTATCATCTCCATTTTGCAAGTGAGGTTTGAAAACTTGGGGTGCCTTTGCCAAGGGTATTGAGTATTAGAGGCAGTTATCAATGTGTATGTGTTAGTCTCTGACATCTACTATCGCAACTCTGTGTCATGCAGATGAAATTTGAGATACATAAATGTATCAACACATCTTTAATCATTGATCGGTCTATAATACCCCCAAAATTAACTCATACAAAACTTTAAGCAAACATATCATCATAGCAGGTCATTTAAATATAGTCAATAGGTTTATTATTTATATCTCAAATCATAATTATGTGTACTTTTTGCATATTTAAACCATAAACCACATCATAACTCTCCAGTTTTGAAATAATTTGGAGAAATTTGAAATGCAAGGGGACTGAAGTGGTTTATTTATTTGTATTTCACAATGCAAAAATCCCGAGTCAAGTTTATGGCACCTAATTGCAAGCCCAGAGCTTATCCTAAAAAACTTCCTGGATGTTTTCATATAAGAAAACTACCATTCACTTCTTTACCATAATAGTTTTGAAAATTCTGACTCTTAGTAAAACACCCCTTTGCTTTATCAGGAAAAAAAAAATCTTAAATTATTTTCTATCGTGTTCATATATCTCTTCTAGAAAAACAAACAAACAAAAAAACAACAACAACATTTTTGAACAGTTTATTAGCAACAACTCAAAGATCTATCATTAAATGGCAAGTTACAAGGACTAACAAGGAGGCTCTAGAATGCAGCCATTCTACCTGCATTGAAATTTGATACAATATAGTCACCTCTCTGTATCTCCAAAGTAATGGGAGCTCAATAAATATGGACTGCATTGTTTACCTATTTAGTTGGATTGGTGAGAGCATAGTTGTGCACAGGATATTCAAGCAGCTTATGGATGAGGAGGAAAGTAGGGTACTTACAAACAGGGCAATTAGAAGCAAAGTGTTTTTAAAGATGACCTGAAGCATAACTCCAATCACTGTCACAGCTATAGACCACTGGGAAACTCTTGCAGCAGAGGCTTAAGCTAATGCCCAGCTAAAATGAAATGGCTACTTCCACAAAGATACGAGCATTCTCCAACGAGAGGAGATGGAGTTTCGAATGTAGGACAGTTTGCATGTGTGTATGCTAAAGAATGGGCTGCAACATACAACAGAAACATTTTCAGCTCAAATGTATTCAAAATGAAGCATGTTCTCCAACTATCTCTCCCCTCTCTCTCTCTCTCTCTCTCTCTCTCTCTCTCTCTCTCTCTCTCTCTCAACTGCATTCATTTATCTATACAAATGTCTTATCACTCAATTTGTCAGTAATACCATAGAACACAAATACATTAGAGCATAATAGTTTTAACGACATTAGAAAGAAAAAAAGTTGAGAAGCATAGTATTCTAGAATTCTATGTTAAATAAGTAGCCTCATGGCTCTTTTACCCTACTTAGAGTTTTAAAAAACGAAATAGAACATAACGCATATATTTGTTATCTCAATTTGTTATGCACATTTTTATATTAAACCATTTTTTACAATTGTTGACTGTCCATTATTCACAATAATTGATTTCTAAAGTGGCATATTCACATTGCCCCAGTCACCCTACTTAACTTTTTCCATGGTGTTCCCATCTATCTGGATTTCAAATAAATATAGTTTTATGTCATAACAATTCGCCCTGAGGCAAAATACTTAAGTAGGAGCTCTCAGCAGAATCTCTCTCATCTCATCTTTAAGTTTCTTTACCATTTTTCTTGTCAACGCCTTTTTCATATGAGCAAGTCTTTGAATGTCTAGTGACCTCATGAGCTCTCTGCCCTCTGATTATCAAAGCTTTTCATATCTATTAAATTAACTGGATGGGAAAACATGTGCGTGCGTGCGCGCGTGCACACACACGGGTGGAACCATGAGATGAGAGGAATCAGGAGAAGTGGATGCAGTAGGACAGGAGGTCTGTGGAGCAAGAACAGAAAGCGCTGTTTTAGAACCAAGAGGAGAATGGGTCCTGGTTCCTGGTGCAGACGTGCTACAAAGGCCACTGTGTAAAAGGCTGGGCATCGTCAGGGATCACATTGAGGAGGCACTAAGAAAGTGATGATGTCAATGGATGGCTGCGTTATAGTAACTGCATGGTTTACCCCTGCAAGGGTTATATAGTGTTCAAAGGGACAAAGTAGTTGGGGCTGAAGTTGAGGAGTTTAGTTGATACCTTTTTGTTTTCCACGAGAAAGGATTTTATCTAAACACTCCTGGTTTCTTGCCTGCCCCTACTCCTCTCCACAGGGGTGGAATGTGACACCTGGTGCATTGGTCACCCATATCATTCCACTTTCCTCTAATGGGTTGAGTTGATCCATCACAAGCCCTAAAGGCAAGAGATTTCAGGCACCATCTGCCCTCCGTGAGTAGAAAGGCAATGTGTCTCTGGACAAAGGTATTTGTTCTGCAGACCCACAGTTTCCCTCAAAGGCCTGGAACAGGAAGACCGGGAGTAGAACCAGACTCATGTAGGTCATATTGGGCCACAATTATATGGGTAAGACCTAATCTGTTCTCCATCTCTCTAATATGCATATATTTCTCAATTGGTTCTAAAGTCAGAGGATAGAGATTTCATTTATGAGTCCTGATAACAATTTTTAATCTTTCATAATTTTAATGGAATTTGAGTTGTTCATGACAGGAAGACAAGAACAATTCTGACAATCTTTGAATCATATTCCCTAGCTAGCAACTGATTTTAAATGCCCATAAATCAATTCTGCATTTCACTATATATTCAAACCTTATATATCACTTATTAATCGTGATATTTTGAATTGTGATATTTTCTATAGAAATTAGAGACACCTTTATGTTATTCACATTAACAGTACAATTCTGTCACCTATTATCATCTATTTCACCATCTAAGCCCCAGCTAAGATCCCATTGTTTTCTTTATTTAAACTCCCAATTATTTACCCACTCTATTTTCTTCAATTGACTTATTGTGTGTGCCACACAACTTGTTCTTTTTTCTATGGTATAATCTAGATATCAGTGATGGTTTTCCTCCCAAATTAATATCTAGATAAGATTTTACCTTCCGTGAATTGCAGAAAGTACAATGCTTTTCATAAGACTTGTTTTAATTTGTAGGGTTCTTGAACTCCTGGTCACTTCTGGCTCCATTTTCTTCCCTCTGACTTCCTTTATGTGCTGAATTTTTGTTCTCTGCTCTGCCTTTTACTCTCCTTTATCTCTATCCCAATAGAGATCCAAACTTGGAACACTGTTCTTTTATTGCATTTCTATAAGAGTAACTCAAAAATTTTTATGTGCTAGCACATTTATAAAGGTATCAAGAGATAAAAGGCATTACATGGAGGAAATGCAATATAATAATTACAATTTAATATTAAATAGTGTTGTTCTTTAAAGTTCATTTTGTCATTATTCTATGATGCTTGGCCATCTAACTCATTCTTATTTTCCTCTTCCCATTTCTTTTTTCCGTCCTCTACTCTGCTAGGAAAATGAGAATAAAGGAAGTGAATGTTTCTTACAGACCCTTTCCTCAAACTCTGGTCAAAATTCTGCATACTCCAGAACTCAGCAGAAGCTCTGAAAGCACCACTTATGGGTAGCATATCACATACTGAAGGTTTCATTCTTCTGGTCACATTGCCAATATTTGCTTTTATAGAATTTCATGAAAACAAATCTTTACTCTCCACCTCATTGACTGAGCCTCCTAGTCAAGGATAATGTTTTCATTTCACAACTCCACAGCATCCACCACGTATAAAGTGCATAACATTTTCTTAGGATAATAGGGAAAGTGCTATGTGACTAGGAAAAGGCTAGTTTTAAGCTCAGATCAGGCTAAAGAATTAATAGACTGAGTACATAAGATCTCCAAAATCTTCTACTTGTATAGGTTGGTAGCTTTGTCTGAATTATCAATTGACTGCACTCTTATTTTGCCTCTTTTCTCTTTTTCTAACTGCTAATTCAGCTTGGAAGCTGGTCTCTGATTTCCATAGTTCTTATTTTGAACCATAAGGTCTACAAAGATCAACTCATATAGCCTCTTAGTAGGAAGAGACAAACTGCTTTCTTGAAATACAAGAAATGAAGCAATCTGTGGAAAAGTTTGCTTCATTTAATTGTTCTTTCAACTTTGTCCCTATTTGTCACTATTCTGAAAACATGTCCATGACACACAGCAGGACTAAAAAGAAGTGCTAAATGTTGCATGCTCTAAAAATCTTGTAGACAGCACCACAAAAATTCCCTTAAATTAGGAACAGGAAAAATTATTACTACCACTGGAAATTTATTTCCTTGCATAGTCCTAGTATCTGAAAAACAAATTTCTAAGTATATATTACTTCTAGTACTTTTAAGTACTTTTAGTACTTCAGAAGGTGCTAAAATACAAACATGGTGGTGTTTTGTAACAAACTGAGAATAATAATAATAATAATAATAATAATAATAATGAAAGTTGTCGAATTTTTTGCTATAAGTAGTATTTTATACCTCTGCTTCAGTAACAAGTAAAGGGAAATTTTTTTCAACAAATTAAATTAAGATTTTCAGGCATCTAATATTAAAATTTAGGAAGGATTATTAATTATTTGAAAGCATGGGTATCTAACATAAGAAATCTTTCAACAATCTATAGAATACCATAGTTTCCTAACATATCACCTGAGAGAGACTAGAAATATATTTCTTACTTGTCTAAGAATCTTTCCACTGATCATAAAACCCAAGCCCTGAACTGACCATGAAACTGAGTATTTATTCTCATATCTAAGAAGTACACTTAGAAGACATAGAAAACATACTCATGAAATAGTTACTATGTACCAGAGCAAAATTCCTGAAACCAGTTTCTAATTTTGCAAGATGTAACTACTATACAAGGAAAAAAAGTCATGAGACGAGAACTTGCTCAGTTGGAAAGGTAATAAGCTGAGAAGAAATAGAAATGGATAAAATAAAAAAGGATTATAAGGAAGTTAAAAAATGTAGGAAAGGAATATAAACCACCTATAATGGAAAAAATAACAACAGAACTGGTGCTGAATACAACAAAATCCCGGACAAGGACCCATATTACAGGCCATATTCTGACCAGAAGGTGATGTTCATATCAGATGAATAGTTTTTAAAAAGACTAGGAAGTTAGAGAAATTGCTGTATTCTTTGGTAAAGAGAAAATGAAACCAAAATTATAGGCTACTTAGAAATTAATAACAAAAGAATGATTATAAATCAAACCCTAAGATTATAGACAAAGCTAGTTCAGTATGCTTTATAATTAAAGAAAAAAGGAATAAAAACTATTGAACTAAGTATTCAATTCAATATATTTAGAAAAAGAACAATGCAACAATCATGAAAAGTAAAAGATTATTAAACACTAGAAAGCAACAAACCAAGAAACATGTCCCAGAGCTAATTATTTGAACATATCGATAAAACAGGCTGATGGTGTAGTCCTAAGTGAAAAAGAGGAGGTAGTGGGAATAGGGGGGAGAGAGAAAATAAGAGACAAAGGAGTAAGAGTTTTTGGAATGAAAATATTGAAAAAGTATTATACCATTTATCATGAAATGTAAATGCTTGAGAATAGTTAATATAAAAACTTTAAAAGTAAACATAATGTAAGAAGACTTATTATCTGGTATATTAAAATTTAAATAAATAAATAGATGAATAAATAATTAAAACAAATGTATAAAATATTTTCTTATGTCAGTGAGGAAAGGTGAATTTTAAAAAAACAAATGTTACTAAGAACATTGAAAAATGTTACCACTGAAAAATGGTAATTTTCATATCACACTTTATTCTAAAATAAATTCAAAGTGAATTAAGTATTTCAATAATAAAAAGAAATCATAAATGTATGAAAATGAGAAATAACTTATAGTCA
Organism: Rhinolophus sinicus; assembly: GCF_036562045.2. Lineage (NCBI taxonomy): Eukaryota > Metazoa > Chordata > Mammalia > Chiroptera > Rhinolophidae > Rhinolophus > Rhinolophus sinicus. Next base: position 61,037,095 of record NC_133752.1, on the reverse strand, counting down.
TTTATTTCAAGGGATAAAACATATAAAATTTGATAGTTTTGACTATATAAAAATTTAAAATATGTGTAAAGAAAAGAATATCATTAATAAACTGAAAAAGCAATAAACCAAACTTTGAAAGAAAACTCACACACAGACTACATGGTAATCAAATGTTGATTATCTCCAGTATAAATAGAAAAGCTACAAATAATCAAAATATGAGTAACCCACTAGAAAAATGGACTTAACTGTATGAATATGCTTTTATATAAGAAATACAAATGAGGGCAGCCAGATGCCTCAATTGGTTAGAACGTGAACTCTGAACAACAGGGTTGCCAGTTTGATGCCCACATCGGCTAGTGAGCTGCACCCTCCACAACTAGATTGAAGACAATGAGCTACCCCTGAGCTTCTGGAGGGGCAGCCAGATGGCTCAGTTGGTTAGAGCTCGAGCTCTCAACAACAAGGTTACCAATTCGCCCCCTGCAACTAAAGATTGAAACCCCTGCGACTGGACTTGGAGCTGAGCTGCACCCTCCACAACTAGATTGTGAAGGACAACTATTTGGATCTGATGGGTCATGGAGAAACACATTGTTCCCCACTATTCTCTGACTGAAAAAAGAAAATTATTATTAAAAAAATACCAATGATCAATAAACATTTTTTAAAACTCAACCTAAGTATGAAGAAATTCAGATTAAAACAGCAATAAAGAAAATTCTAGACCTATCTGATGAGTGAAACATATAAATTATAATATTCACCGTTGATAAACAGTTCTCATAAGGACTGTTAGATGTACAGATAGACAGTACCTTTGGGAAGCTAATTTATTCATATGTATATAACAGAACATTAAATGAGATTTTTCTTGCTATCTGAAGAATTGAGGTCTGGGACACAAAATCGAGAGCAAAAAGTATCAAGTACAAAACAGTTGGTAGGCCAGACACTCCTTTCAGTATTTATTAAGAAGTAAACAAACAATTAGCCTGCATACAAGCCCCGCTCCCTTCTTGGCTGATAAAGCAGAGCAGGGAAACAGAGGGTCTCAGTGACTGTTTAGTCTGCATAGATAGCTGGGTCTTGTTCCTTCCCTAAAGCCAAATAACAAAGCTCCAGGTTAACAAATGAAGCTTTTGAGCAATGTACGCAGACACATCACTCACGCACAGGAAGCCATTTGGGCTATCTTACATTAATGCCACAGCTTATGTGACCTTCCTTAGCGAGCTGTCCCCCATAAATCTATAAACTGCAGTTGTATTTACACGAAGCAACTTCAACAGAATAGTTTTTTTTTTTTCCTATTTAAGATCCTTTCATAGATTAAAAGTTACCATTATACTTCTGCTAGTAAATATCATTATTGGGTTTATCAGGTCATTTGTATGTTTACCAGAAGGTCATTAGCATGTTTTGCAGGAGAATTAATGTAGTTATTATTTCATCCTGGACATCTCCTGGGTAGAGTGAATTGGTTACAGGACTGCTTCAAATTCTTTTTTTTTCCTCCCAAGCCCTAGTGAAATAATTGGGTAAAAGTGTATTTTTAGGTACAAAAATGTTTCATTCAAATAATTATAAACAACTTAGGTACATGATAAATGAAATTTCTTTAAATAAATTGTTCATAATTCCTATTAGTCTACAGACATCATGAATGATAATGGGTAGATAGCTATGTTTTGTCATGAAATTATATTTACAAGAGCTAGTTTAATGAACAGGCAGGTTACAGAACAATACATACCACATGATACAGTGTGATGTAAATTTTATAACACATACACACATACAGAAAACAGACCGCAATGCTTCAAAAAATACATTAACAAGATCTATGTATATTTTTTCTCCTGTCAAATAGATTTGATTAAAACCTTGAGTTCTTTAATAGTATCACCAGATTCATGAAGACACATTCACACCAAAAATAGTGTTACCCCTTGTGCATACTTTACCAAAAGAAAGTTTCTTAACTTTGTAAGTTCTTGAAAAAAAATCTGGAAATCATTACAACCCTCCTCCCTTTCCCATACATCATTAGATATAACTCTTTCTTCTCAAATATTTCCGTTTACTCATATACGATAATATGACACATGTATGTTCACTCTTTTGATTGTCTCTCCTACTAAACTGTGAAATTCTCTCAGGACCTCTATCATCTTTATATCCCTATTACAATATCTGGCATGCAGAATCTGATATCAATAGGTTTATTTTACTAATCTGGGTAGGACGAAATAGTAGAAAGGGAGAGATTATGCAGGGCATTGTACAATGTGTTACAGAGAATAAAAACAATGATGCAGTGTTTTCATTCTGAAGAATTTAGATTGGTAAAATAACACAATCACAATTTTGTTCCCAAATTGTGGGCCAGAGTTTCTATAGGGGCAGAATCACTTTTACCAGACTCTTCTTTTCCCATCCCCTTCCTACCTTGTTCCATCCATTGTAGGGGAGGATGACTGCATACCTGAAGGGTATCTTCTCCAAGTAACAGAAAATTCAACTAGGAGTAGTTCAAACCATATTCATATACTATTACTAGGAGCCTGGAACGAACAGTAACTGGCTTTGGTTCCTCTTTTCAACAAGAAACCAAAACTTTATATTTTTCTACTCTTCCATATTTAGCCCATTGGTTTAGGGCCTCATAGTTGCAAAATGACTACTAAACTTCAAATATTACATCTACATTTTAGGGAGGAACAGGTGAAAGGATAAGAGGTAAAGGGTATGCCAGGTGAATATGTCATTTCATCAGGAATTTAAAAGCCTTCCAGGGAGCTCTACTTATCTAACAGCAATTCATATATCATTGGATAGAAAGAGTCATGAGGCCATGACTGCATGGAAAACACTAAAAAGAATAGCATTGCATTAGCCAGAAAACATGACAGCCTCATTTGTTAAGCTAGTCAGTTATTGCCTGGGATATTTTTTAGACATTTCTTGCCCCAACATTTGTGGGCAGTGTTATTGTGTTTTAAAAGTTGCAGACACATATTAAGCTTTTTCTCTTGAAAATTGACTTCTATACCCAGGTGATAAGCACACATGGCCAGGACTGTCCTCCTCTAGTTATGCCCAGTCATGTCTCTTTTTTCTACTTTCTTGCATTGATGCAGCAACATGGGTAAACAAAATTAAGACCTGCCCCTTGATAGGTCCTAACCGTTATTCTATTGTCACCTTGTTTCTTCCAGGTAGACAGTCAAAGGGGACCAGTTTTAAAGATGCCATTAAAGAGGATGAGTGATGCTGAAAACTCACTGAAACCTAAACACAGTTCTTTTTCTCCCTCCCAGCCTTTACCAACAATTTCACTGTGGGCAACAGGTACTAAGTCATTATTATAGAAAGTAGTATTTCCATTTTCATTTTTATGATTAGAACCCTGTAAGCAGCAAAGGGAACTGACAGTTTCAATTATTTCAACATGTTCTCTCCATAATACTAGCAATGGTGCTGATACCCCAATTTCTAAAATACCCATGATAGGCATGTAGCAATTGGATCCATGAGTGCATAGAAATATTTGGATGTTTTTCAACCAACAGATAGAAAAACTATAACTATTACAACATGAAGTGTATTAAGTATGTTGATGCTATAAAGGGGTTCCTGTATGCAGAAAAGTTGAAAACATCCAAAATTGAGCCAAAACAGATTTTTTTAAAAATCAGAGAAGCGAGTACAGTCTCATGGCCTGACATTCTAAACTGTTAGATAGAATTAGGGGACACATCAGATCAAAAAACCAACAATGAAAACCAAATTATACTGGTGAGGTAAGAAGAAGAAACACATTCATATGAAGAAACAGATAAGCAATACTTGGACACATTCAAACTTAGATTTTTAAGAGTAATGTATACAATATGTAAGGTTTGTGCATACAAATGATGAGTTATAGCAAAAATAAAGGAAAAATTCACAAAAGTTGAGATTTTGGAAATGTGTTATAACAAAAAATGTTTTTCAGTTTACATGCTATTACAAAAGGGAAGGTACTTACTGAAGTTGGCAAACGGCTTACTATTACTGAATATGAGAGAGAAAAGTAGTCTTACTCCTATTTTGTTGCTTTTTTTTTTAATCTTCGAAGAGAACATTTGTTGGAATGAGAAGGATAAGAAAAAACAATGGTAAGAGGGGATTCAAACCAAGACACGTGACACCATCAGAAGAGAATGGATTGGGCTCTGACTAGTGGTGTCCAAACACAAGCCCAGGGACTGGCTGCAGAGGAAACAATGGAGGAAGCATTTACATCCAGAGCTCTGGATCGTCCTTTGAAAGGAATGATTCAATAGGCCTATGATAGAGCCTAGAACTCTGTACTTTTTAAAAGTTCCGTGAACGATTTTGATGTGCAGCAAGATGGCAGAACCCTTGAAAGACTTCTAGTCTCATAACCTGGATAAGCACATTTCCTGGATTTGAAAGGGCTTGTCCCCTGTGACCTTTGAAGGATCTAGAAAACAGTGACAGTGTTAAAAGAGAACTGGACACTAGCAATGTTCAAGGCAAAAAAAGAAAAAAATAAGTTCAGAGGTCCAGGGAAAAGGAGTTTGCCAGGTTTAAAGAAGAGCAAGAAGATGGCAGGGGCTAGAAAACTATGAGGAAGAGGGAAAGCAACAGAAAATGAAGGAGGAAAGGTGCATAGGGACGAGCATGTTTAGGGACAAACATGTGGTTTATAATAAGGACACTGCATTTATTCTGACTACATTGAGAAACCATACAGGAATTATGAGCAAAGCATTTGTTTTAATTTTGTGTTTTAAAGATGACATTTGTTATTGGGGAAAAAGAAGTGGGATGCACAAAATTTGTTGTCTTTAATGTTGTCTTTAATAAATTACTGTTAGCTTAACATATATTTGCTAGGGTGGCAGTAGTGGAGATAATGAGAATTTGACAAATTCTGGATATATTTTAAAAGTATAACTGAAAGGATTTTGAATGAATAGGCTATGGAGGAAAAGAGACAACTCAAAGGAGATTTCTAGACATTTGCATAGTCTCTGGGTAAATGATGATGACATCTTGTAAAATGAGGAGTTCTAAGATAAAATTAAGGCATGTTTTGGGGGTGACAGTGGAGATGGTGAAAAAAGCAGTGATAGAATTCTATTTTGGACGTATGGAATTTGATATGCCAATTTGATCATGAAGTGATGTAAGGAGGCAATCAGACCTATAAGTCCAAAGCACAAAGAGAGTTTAAGACGGGAACTGAAGACTGAGAAGTCATCACTAACGAATATAATTTATAGCCAGAGAATGGGAGGAAACAATCTATGGCATATGTGTAGATGAGAATTAGAAGAGAGTTGAAGAATAAACTCTGGTGCATTCCAGCATGAATAGATCAGGGAAGCACAGGAGAAGAACAGAAACAACCAGAAAAGTGTGTGTGTGGCGGGAGGGGGTCGGGGGATGGATGGATTCTGAGACAGCAGAACTTGGGAAATCGTATAAGAAGATACAGGCAGCAGGCATGGGGACACAGGGATTTGTTTCTTTTTAATGGATACTTTGGCAGTACATTTATATTCACTAACCTATGGCAGATTTATTTTCTTCCAACAACTACAATATTTCCCATCGCACATGCTATTGTGTAATTTGACCTCAACGCTCTTCTTATCAAGAATTGGGGTTTATGTCCCTTCCCCTCAAATCTGTGCAGTTTGTGACTGGCTTATAGTCAAAAGGATCAGGAGAATGGATGTTGAGTAAGACTTCTTGCTATGCTGAGTCTGGGACAGAAAAACAATGGCATGTAACTCCTTCCTTGCTGGAATACTCCCACTGTAGCCCTAAACTGTTATGCAACCATTTTGACTCATCTAAAGCTATGGGGGCTGGGCTGTAAGGAAGTCCAAGCAACTAAGGGAGAGATAACAGAGAGAAATTCTGAGACTGTACGAAGTCAAAGAATCATTTGGTCAATCCACAGCTTCCCCTACTCCCTGTTCTGTCTGTGCCGGCTCCAGTCATGATCCGACTGCTATCACATGAAAGACCCCTGGCCAAAACCACCCTGCCCAGCTCATCACTTCCTGAGAGCCTGATCCATAGGACCTATAAGAGATTAAAAAAAAAAAAAAAAAAAAAAAAAAAAGCTTGTTTTAAGATACTAAGTTCTGGAGTGACTTGTTATGCAGCAATAGTGTAGAACAGAAAAGGAAAGGAGAAAATTGTGGTATTCATTTTATTGACTAAGTCAGAAGGACTGGAATCCCATGCACAAATGTAGAGTTCATCCACGGAAAAAGGTAGATCAGCAATAATTATATATCCAGATGCCTGAAGTGGGCAGATTCATGGTGAGAAAATGAGGTATTTGTCTTCTGATTATTCCTATTTTCTCAGTGCTATAAAAAGAGAGTCATCAGCACAGAGTGAGAAAGTGAAAGAAAGGGATGTTGAAAGCCTCAGGAAATAGGAAAAGATGTGACATAATCCTTTGAAAGAATGAGAAGTTGAATAGATTAAGGAAATGGAGTAGAATCGTAAGGCAAGGCAGTCCTGAGGAAACATATGAGGCTTGTGATTATGATTTTAAAATGAAAGCAGTGCTTTTCCCTCCAGCTGTGTTTGCTTCTCTGGTGCACATAGGCCTGAAAGCAGGGCTTACCCAGTGTTGGCGTCTTACCAGGCAATGTGGAAAAAAGAGAGAGACACGAGAGTTAAAGTGAATTCAAGGGACTGTCATGGTGATAAAGACAAACAGTGTAATGCACTCTGGATAAGAAGAGAAGATTTGTGGGTTTATCCTAGTAGATTTAAAAAGTAGCATGTCAGAGGTATTTATCGGGTAAATGAATTTAGGAGACATGAAGTAATAAATGAGCCAGAAATATTTGACAGTCGGTGGGTGGAATCCCTGAAATCACGATTTTGTGGAAATTGAAGTGCTTTGTAATGACAAGTTCAGAGTCTGACCAAGGGGATGGTGGTTAAGCATAACTGAAGGGCACAAGCATTAAGTCCTGCTACAAGAGCTTTTGTGACAATCTGAGGGGCCACCTTATCATAGCCAAATGGAGCTTTGAGGCCTAAAGAAGTGTAGGGATGGTAGAGTCAAGGCCAAGGGTGGAGAATATCAGCCTGGAATAGAAAAGTTATCATTAATATTATTATTATTTGTATTTCTAAAGCAAGAGGAAATAAGGAAAAAATAAAGATGTGTAGAAATTCTGATGTTGAGAACTGAGAATTCTAACTGACATTCAGACAATCTCAGAAGAGTAGTGGTTAATAATGACCACCACAATGTGGGAACTGAATATACATTTGAGAGATTAAATATATTTTTGGAAATTCTTGTGGGGTTTGGAAAGAAAAAGGAAAGGTACGTATGTACTGCCAAGAGTTAAGCATGAGCATGTAGATGACAAGGATGATGTCTTTCCTGATCTCCATAATGTACCCATCCTAAACTATGACAGGAAATTACCTAAGAAACTATTTTTAAGTGAAAAGCTAATCATTGACATCTTATCTTTACACCTATCATCTAACTATAAATGTGATATTGTCTTCCAGTTCCAGGGCTTACCCAAGTTGGAAGATATTTACTATATGTTCTTACTTAAGTTATGTCATTTGATATTCTAGAATTTGAGTTCCCTGCAGTCAGAGTAAATACCTTATTCATCTTTGTAGCAGCAGTTATTATTGCAGCATTGGATACCTAATCAGTACACGCAAATATTGAACAGAAATACAACTATACATATGTATTTGAGATACCTTCTAGGAAAAACATACATTTATAATTTAATAAAAATTGACTAAGATGAACTGTTCTGGTTTTATGCTATGACTAGTCTGGTACATTGCTACTTGTTACATATTTGTGTTATATAGAATAGAATATATGTTCATGAAAAATCTCATCTAAAGCCAACATTTTACCAGTACAGGCAAATACTTCTTGCGTACTCCTCCATCATAATGGCAAGAAACTAATGTGAATGGAAAATAGTATTGTCGGTGTTCTTTAAAAATAAAAACCTATAGTATTGCAAGATTTTAATGCCCAGGTGTTACTTAATGTACTATAAATATGTACAGCAGACAATATCAGAACAAATTATTTCATTTCTATGGTAACATCAGGGCCAGAACGAGGGGTGCTGCTTAAAAATGGATTCTTTTCATTAGGACCACACAACAGGAGGCGAAATTAACAGACTAAATAGAAGGCCTAATAAATTTAGCAAAAATACAATAAAGCTACCTCTCTATTTTCACTGTAAACATTTAGGAAGCAAGAATGCATATAAAAATGCTTTGTCTGATATATTCCAGCCTATTTCAAGAGATAATTCTACAACTCTTGGATTTCAAATATTGCATTAAATATTTTATGATTTCCTGACTGGACTACATAAGAAAAAGAGTAGACAAAACAAAGTTTTGTTTAGATTGTTGAGATCACTTAAATTTCTTCTAGCAAACACAATTGTGAACCTTAATCACTGTTCTGCTGCAGAAAATCAGAAGATCCAAAAGGACCAATTAAAATTTAAATAAGCACAATATGAGATTAATAAATCAAACTATAAAATAAAAATTTCCCCCACTCAACTGGGATTGCTATTGGTCAAGGTTGAAAGAATTCTTTTTAAAATTGTTCATTTATTTGCTGGATACTCTGCCGCTGTCCGGATCCAAAGAATGTAATAATTTAAGGTGAAAACTGTATCAGTCATTCAGAGGTTTTGCCTACACAAGGTTAAACATCTGCATATTTGGATGAATGTATAGCTTTCTAATTCACTAGCTGAGAGGAGGTGCACCATTATTTGTTATCCTAAGCATCAAGAATGCTAATTCAGTACACATATCCGACATCAGTGCACTTATTATTTGGAATACATCTTATCATGTAAGATTAAGTTGATTTTATTTAGATTATATCCACAAATAAAGGATAGTTATACTGCTATGTGACAGGAAAGAATCTACTATTAGCGAAATCTGCTAAAACAAAATTAACACCCTGGAAGACCTTCAAGATTTTGGGGAAAAGGGTGGAAGAACAAGAACAAGAGGCCTTTATCAAATCTCTCACTAAACAGAAAGTCAGTTCTGTCAAGTCATTTAAAGGATCTGTGCCTCAGTTTCCTCATGTATACGATAGGCTTGGAAATTCTTGATTTGTATATCTCTAGATATAGTGATAAGATTAGTGATTAACGATAGATTAGTAGTTAAGAGTTTAAGCTTTATCGAACTGATCTGAATCCTAATTATCACAAACTGTTATAAATTTAAGCAAGCTTTAATTTCATCAACTGTAAATTTTTGACAATCACAGTATTTGAACATTAAGTGAGAACATAAATCCTGAATGCTTAGCACAGTGTCTAGCACATTGTAAACAATGGAAAACGTGCATTTGGAAGACTCAAAGAGAAAACATGTTCAAAGCAGCATGAGAAGAGGGCCATAGCCTCCAACAAATTTCAAATTTGAGATGCCAGAACATGTAAGTCACACCCGATTTTCTAAACTTGCAGAGGTTAAAATGAATAAATTATCATTAGCACTGGCATAAACTATACCCACAATTCAATTAAACAAAAAGTATATTTATGTTCCTCCCTGCCTCCATTTATCTTATGTTCTTTCTTAATTTTTATTAATACCTGTTCAGAGATAGCCCACAAGTCCCCAGAAATCAGCCCACCCTTCCTCAAAGGCATCAAACTGGATGTCAAATCTGACAATCTGACCTACAGATATACTTCCTGTAGTGTCAGAGTGCTTAAAAAGATTACCCAAAAGCTGAATTTTTGGATTTTTAAAATAAAATTGACATTCCTGGCTTAATAAAAATTTAGAAAACCTGGTAGCCCTCAACACACATATGCACATGGCGCAATCTGCTGAAATATAAAAGCAGATGTCTTGTAGAAAGGCATGGACTATCTAGTTCTCATGGTCAGCATCTCTCATTATTTCTCTTGATATCGAGGCCCCAGCAGCAGTCACCATTTACAGTCATAACGTAACAGAGTATTTTTCTTATGGCAAAGAAACAGCTCTCTATACTTACACCTCTATAAAAAACTAGAATAAGAAATTAAACTTTTAGGCTACAAGTTTCAAAAAAAAATGAATGACAAAAATTTTTGTGGATTTGAAGACTTGTAGGGACATATTTTTTAAACTTCTTATTGAAGTAAAACATATATACCCGAAAGGACTCCAATCATAGGTATACAGCTCTATGAGTATTCATAAGTTGAATTCTTCTACACAACCAACACCCAGATCAAGAAACAGAATATTATCAATACCCCAGAAGCCCCTTTGTGCCGTCTTTCCATCCAGCTCTCCCGTTCTCCCATAAGGGAACTGCAATCCTAACTTCTAATGTCAATGCATTAGACTTGCTTTGTCTGTTTGAACTTTATGAAAATGGAATCATTCGGAATGTATTCCTGTATGTCTGCCTTCTTTTGCTCAATATCTTGTTTGTGAGATGCATTCAGATGGTTACATGAAGTTATAATTCTATGGCTGTAATTTTTAATGTGCAAATAAAGCTTGTTCATACCCCACTAACTTACATTACCTGCCTAGCCCCTATTGGCAACTGAGTTTGGCACCCTAATCTAGACATAAATCTTTAAGAAATCCTTTCCCCTTACAATTCTCAACATCTCAAAATCCCGCTGGCTTTTCCGCAACCATTTAACTTCCGGCTTAGTGATTTAAATTTTCAAATGGTCTTCCTTGCTCATGCACAGATAAAAATTGCAACAATCACTTACGGATTATCCTCTTATCCATCACCAAACTTGCTCCCCTCCATTTTGAAATGGCCTAAAACACCTTGAATTGTTAAAACAAAAACAAAAACGAAAACAAACAAAAAATGTTTCCTGTTACCTGGCTTCTATATGTTCTTGACGAAGAGAATGTGGTGTTCAGATAGCACAGCTTCTTTTTAAAACAACCTAGAATCAGTGCTTAGTGAGCAAAAGAATTACATATACTAAAATAACCCTTTTGATCAATTCTAAATGATGAAATATTTTGCATCCAATTTGTAGCCCTCTTCAGTTACTAATACCACATCACTAATTACACAAGACTTTTCAGGAAAATAAAACCAGTGATTCCTAGCCACAAATTTACAATCTGTCCAGACATTTAACAGATAACAAAAAGTCTTGTTCTTAAGACACCCATACAGTATATACATGTACTTTTAAATGTTTCTTTGGAAAAATGAATGTGTTATGATTCGACATATTATTTGGGCAATAAAGAGGAAAAGATTGCATTTGCTGTCAACCAAGAATTTCACTGAGTCCCCTACTTCATATTTTCTCTTGAGATTTTTCAATAGGCTTTGAAAACAGATGCTGAGCTGGAAACTAATCCAGGAAATAAACAAAGCCAAGGGGAAAAAATAATAATAATGGACAGTTGTACTTGATTGTTTCCATGGTCCAGGCATCCTCCTGAGTGACAGATAATTCATCTTCTGTCAGTTTCCATTGCCTAGAGATCATTCTGAGCATTGTTATCAGCAAAACCTCCACAAAGTGAAGGATTTTCAAACAGGAAACCATATGTGATGTGGTCAGGCCCTGCATGTGATGGGGATATTTGGGTTAATGATGATTGATGCCATATCACATTTCATAAAGTACACACTTGCCAAATCAGGTATTTCTGTCATCACAAAGGAGCAGTTGCTGAATGCCTTTACAGCAAAGCACCAAGGTCAAAGAGGAAGGAGTGAATGCAAAAGAACCCACTGCCCTTACTTAGAAAGGCGGCATAATAAAATTAGGATAATGATGATGCATACTGTGTAGGGTTTACACGACAATCCTTTCTAAATGTCTGCTATTTATCTGGGAAATCTAAAACATCCCAAATTTCCCATACCTATCACATGTACATTGTTGTTTTGTTTGGAGAGGAGGTATAGTTTTTACTTTGTTTCTCTAAATTATTATATTTAGTAAACCCTTACTGTTCATCATTTTATCAAAATCAGTGATTAAAATGTAAACTAATTTTTTTTAATAACTGATTTGGGACAAAAAAAGTCACATAAAATATAAATGTATACCAAATAATACTCTCTTTTATTTGATGGTACATATAAAGGGAATGATTTTATTACCACTCCTGATTTAGTAAGAAATAGATTTTTCTTTGATTTATATAATATTTCAATATGGGTACTTATTTACATGCTGTAAAGGAAAAATCTCCAAACATGCTCAAGGGAAGAAGAGACTTCACCATTTAATCTTAAAAATAAATCTTTGCAAAACCATTATGCTAGTGTTTTAGAGTTTGATGTTTTCAAAGGAGGATAATGAATGTTGCAACTCTCCCAAAATAGACCTGGAAAAGCTTAACAGTTGTTATTAAGTTGATGTTTTCACAAGGCTCTTAAAGTAGTCTTGGTTTTCTACAGCTACTGCTGTAATATTAGCTCTTCCAAAATAGGCATAATATTTTAAAGACACTTAAAGTCAGGGTTGGTGTAGAAGCCTGTATAGTTGACTTTACAGTTCCTTTTCTATAATCTAGGCCTGCCTGTTGGAAAGAAATTGGGAGAAGAAATCATTCTAAAAGCCTAAGTGCTAAATGAAAAACAAAATCTCATTGTCAATGGTAGAGTGGGAATTATATGATCTAGTAAAATATATAGATGTGATGATTAAATTTAAGTGTCAACTGACTGGGCCACGGGGTACCCAGATATTGGGTTAAATATCATCCCTCAATGTGTCTGTGAGGATGTTTCTGGATGAGATTAACATTTGAATCCATAGACTAAGTAAAACAGATTACCCTCTCCAATATTGGTGGGCCTTACCCAATTCTTGAGGGTCTGAATACAACAAAAATACAGAGGAAGGGAGAATTCTCTCTCTCCCTCTCCCTCTCCCTCTCCCTCTCCCTCTCCCTCTCCCTCTCCCTCTCCCTCTCCCTCCCCTCCCCTCCCTCCCCTCCCCTCCCTCCCTCTCCCTCTCCCCACTACCCCCATTCCCTGTGAGGACACAGCAGAAAATAGCAGTCTATGAATCAGGAAGCAGGCTCTCACCAGACACCAAATCTACAGGTGCCTTGATCTTGCACTTCTCAGTCTCCAGAATTATGAGGCAGAAATTTTGGTTCTTTATAAGCCTAAGGTATTTTGTTATAGCAGCTTAATGGACTAAAACACAACCCATGGTGACTTAGACAAAAGGAAAAATCCCACACAGAACCTTGATAACAAATAGGGGTAACCACCTCCCCAGTGATTAGAATACATGAGAAGAATTGAAGTCATAGGAGACCCATGAAATCACAAAGATTGACTATCAAATTGTCAAATCCCTTTGAAGCACCAGCCTTGGGTCTTTTCTTGGGTCCTGAATAATCATTAAACATTTCATGTATTTGAATCCTTCATGCTAAGGATTCCAAGGAAATCTAGAGAGGAACTGCAGTGAGGGCAAGTGAAAACAGGTCAGAATACAGACGATAACTGCTTGCACGTGTGAAAACTCTATTAAAGGCTCTGTGGATTTCTCTTTTGGAGATATTATTTTTGGCGTATATTGATTAATAAAAACAAACATACCTATCACTGCCTTGGTTCAGGGAAGTACCGAAACAATTAACCTGTTTAATAAAGTATAAACAAAATGTATTTTCTCTCTAGGGTAGTGATAGTCAAATCGTATCTTTATCATACACTGCACAAGGATAGTTTGGTGGCATCATTAAGGGAATACCTGCACACTAAGTATGAGAACTGGAAGGAGAAAACAAATTTTTTCAAATCTGCTCTTACAAATCTCTGATAGACAGAAACACAAAGTACAAAAGCAGCAAAGAAGAGTGTTCATAGCCTTCTGCCAGAAGCATGGAGGGAAAATGAGATTTTTACTTTCTCATTGCTCAGGGTAAAATTGCTCCAACCTGAAGGTAACATGAAAAATGGAGAAAGGGGTCAGCATAAAATAGTAACCCTGCGAATCATTCCCTCCTGAAGCCTTCGCTTTTTCACAGTGACATCTTGGCTAGAATAAAACTGGCAAGCCTGATAGACACCACCACAAGCCACATTTGCTGAAGATGTGATTTATTTGCATTCCTCCAAATGAATTCTAAGACACCAGCCATTCTGAACAAAGAAGAGCTCTGTGTAACAGTGTGCAAAATCTAATAGAATGGTATTAATAGTCTAATCTAAAATATATATCGTACCACTACCTTTGTTTAGCATCACCCAGGAAGAGTACCTGAGATGCTGTGAGAAAGGCAATCTACCAGGGTTTTCAGTAATCAATCCATACATAACAGGGACATAACAGGGAGCTACAGATGATGAGCTTCACAATTCCAAGCAATGAGGAACAGGAACAGAAAGGTATTCCATTTGCATGTCTTTTATACCATTCACACAAGCATATCAAAGCCTCCCAATATGTTGTTGTCCCAGAGAAAGGACAACATATATATATATATATATATATATATATATATATATATATATATGATTATTCTGGATAATAATATTTGATTATTCTGGATTTTAATATATATATATATATATATATATTAAAATCCAGAATAATCAAATAGCTGTACGTGTTATGCAAATACACAGTTCTGTATAAAAATTTCAAACTGAGACACCTAAAAGCAAATCACATCAAGAGCAGTCCCTCAATAAAAGTTCATAATGCTTTCATCTTTGTTTTTAAAACTAAAATTCTTTTTTATTAAATTACTGTGTACACATAAGTTAAAATCAAAATGTACAAAAGGCTATATGATTAAAATTGTTGGTTTTCTTCTTTCCTTACTCATCCAAAGTTTAACTGCACTCTTCATAATGCATCATTTTTAACAATTTTTTAATAAATTTATTGGGGTGACATTGATTAATAAAATTATTTAGGTTTCAAGTGAACAATTCTATAGTACATCATCTACATATTGCATTATGTGTTCACCACCCAAAGTCAAGTCTCCTTCAGTCACCGTATATTTGACTCCCTTCATCCTTTTCTACCTCCCCCCTCTCCCATTCCCCTCTGGTAACTACTAAACTGTTATCTGTGTCTGTGAGTTTTTGCTTATTTGTTTGTCTTGTTCACTTGTTGCTTTCAGTTTTATATCCCACTATGAGTGAGATCACATGGTTCTTGACTTTTTCTGTCTGACTTATTTTGCTTTCCATGATAATCTCAAGATTCATCCATGTTGACGCAAATGGCAGTATTTCATCATTTCTTATGGTTGAGTAGTATTCCACATCTTCTTTGTCCAATCATCTACTGAAGGACACATTGTTTCCATGTCTTGGCCCCCGTGAATAATGCTACAATGACCATAGGGGTACATATATCTTTACAAACAAATGTTTTCAGAATTTTTAGGTAGATACCTAGAAGAGAGATTGCTAGGTCAGATTTTTATCATTATTGGTTTTTGTTTTTTGTGTGAACCATACTTATGAACAATACCCTTATGCAACTGTTATTGTTGTTTGTTTTTAACAAATTTTGACTTTATTCATTGCATTCCTACTGAGCTATAGAAGAACATAACTCATTTATGCCATTACCCATTACTTCTCACCTTCCCCTCCCCAGTATGGTAATATAATTTGGTTACTCTTATAATTAAATAATCTACTTATAACTTTACTTCTTGTTTCAAAAAATATAGACAATTGCTCTTGTACAATAAGACTATGTGTGTTTCTACCTTCCCCTTGACTTATGAATATCCTTCCAGCTTCTAATTTTGATCATCTTAACTTTCATATTTCTGAAGTTGATAATATTTATAATGTGTTCTCTAATTATAGTTGATTCTTCATTGTTGTATATATAGATTAATTCTAAATGCTAAAAAGCAATAAAGAGTAGTTGTTGCTGGAGTTTTGTTTACTATATTGGGTGGGCTATGATTAGATTTTTGTATAGCTATTTTTGTGATTGTAGTTTTTTCTAGAGTTACCAATTGCCTTTCTATCTGTGTATGTGTTAATTATCTTTATCACCTCCTTAGCTTGTTTCAAATTTTCAAGGAGAGTAACAAATTTTGGAACCTCGTTATTTTTTCCACCATCTACCTCCTATCAGATTATTACTTTAAGTAAAATTCCAATAAAAAGTGACAGGGAGGTTTACTTTCTCAGACCTTAAATGCTAAATATAAACTTTTTGTTGGTATAAAATTCTAGGTTTAATATCATTTTCTTTAGATACTTAAAGCATTTTCTGTTGCCAGTCTGATTCCCATTTCTTTATAATCTATTTTTTCCTTTATCTATGGAATCTTTTAAGATCTGCTCTTTACCTGTACTTTTCAAAAACAATTACAATATCTTGTGGATTATTTTTATTCACTTCACTTAGCAAGTGGACCGTTTCTTGCTCCTTTTTCATAGCATCCTATACTTGCTTTATAGACAGGAATATTTTCTCAAACCTATATAACTAGAACTATTTTTAAATTTCTATTTTGTTCCCTAAATCATCTGTTTTCTCTTATTTCTTTTAAAAATCATTTTTATATTGATGTCTTAGATATCCAAGAACCTTAGTTGTTTTGTTTTGTTTATGCAAGGAATACAGATACCTCTTTAATTTTCAATTTACTGAAAAAAATTAATTTTAATTGTCTAACATACATCATGAAATTAACTATTATCTATATACTAATAATGATCCTCCAATTTATATCTCCAGTCAGGACCCTCCTCTCATCTCCAGAATCAGGATAAAATTACTCACTCAAGTCATTATTTGATTTCTAATTGACATCTCATTCTTAATCTGTCCAAAAATAAAATTTTGATTCCACATTCCTATACCACTAAATTTTCTTCTCCCACATTGTTCTCTTCCTCTAGGGCTTAGCCCCAAAACTCTGAATTCTTTCTGAACACTTACACAACCACCATCCAATCCATCAGACAATTATCTCAGCTGTACTTTCTAAATACAACTATTTCTCAGTATTTGCACTGCTGCCCATCTGATCCAGGCCCCCAGATTGCAGTTGTAGCCTATCTGGTCTCCCTGCTTCCACCAATATTGTCCTGTGGCCTATGCTCTGCAGAGCACTCAGAGTGACGATTTTAACATGTACGTCAGATGTTTTTGCTAAAAACTCTACAAATGAGTAAAAGTCCAAAAAGTCTTCCTTTACCTGATGGTCTGAATTTATTCACACTGATTTCCCGCTTTTCTCATCTGCAGCCGCTTGCTCACTCACTCACTCTGTTTTAGCCACACTGGCCTCCTTACTCTTATGCAAACATCTCATAACCTCTCTTACCTCAGGACGTTTTTATTTGCTGTTCCCTTTGCCTAACTGCTCTTTTCTTCAGATATCCTCATAAATCCCTTTGTCCCTTCCTTTGAGTATATGCTCAAACACAACCTTATCAGAGAGACTTAACCATTCCACCCTATAAAATAGAATGTCTCCCTCCCCAGCATTTCTTACTCCTTTAGCCAGTTTTATTGTTCCCTATAGCACTTACCAACATCTGACACATTCTATATTCATTTTTTTCTCCCTTACCCCTCCCCCACCACTAGAATGTAAGATCCCTTTTTTTTTCCCTTTTTTTGTTAATTCTCTTACCTCTAGCACTTTGAAAAATGTCTGGTACATAGTAGGAGCTTACTTAATATTTGTTGAATAAATAAATGAGTAAAACAGTAGGTAACTAGATAATGAGACAGTATTAAATATGGTCATAAATGACATCACAAAGTCAGTTAGGGAAAGCTTGACATGTTTGGACCTGAGAGAAGTCCAAAGATGCTGGCCCAGTGAAACAGAGGAAAGAGGCATTAGGATGACAATGATTAGTCAGGTGCTGGTTGATGACTATGGGACTTGTATACCAGGCTGAAGAATTTTAATTTATTTTAAGGGAAACATTAAGCCATTAAATGGTCAAAGCACAGGAATAACTCTTTCTCATTTTTCTCCAAAATTTTAGTTTGTCTTCTGAGTAAAACATAGAACAAAATAGAGCCCAGAGAAGAGAGATTATCATAATGCCATCACCATCATTTGAATGAGACATGCCCTCATGGACAAGGGTGGTGGCAACAATTGGAGACGAAGAGTAAAGATAGATTGATAAGTAGAAACAGAAGGAATTGTGAATCATTTTCATGTAGCAAGTAAGGCAGAAGAGTTTTGGCTTGAATAATTAAGCACATAATGCTAATAATCAAAATGGGAAAAATAAAAGATGAAAGGTTTTGTGGGCAAATATCAAACATTTGATTTGGATGTATTACATTTGAGATGTTTTTGATGGTTTACAGACTCTCTCCCTCCCTCCATGAGACTTTGCTTCATGATTCTCCCCTGTAAAAGCAGCCTCTCCCTTAGAAAATTTCATAGGCACCAGAGTCTGCCAAACACCTCCCAAGGAATAAAGCACAAGATTCTCTAAGTTTTAGAATATTCCATGCAACCTTTATTTGGACATTCTAGAAATCAATATGATAAGAAGTCAATACAATCTTCAATAGATTTTGTAACTGCATTCAAATGTGAAGCGATTTTTTATGACTTACCCCTATTTCTCCTTTGACAGGAGATGATGTCCCAGTAGGAAAGCTGGCCTAACTACAAAAGGTTAAAAATTCATATTTAATTGCCTCCTCTCTCTGTCAGCTAGCCCTAAGTAGTCACTGAGAAACTGCTTCCCCCTTCTTATTTAGCAGGGAAATGAGGAAACTGCACAGGACAACCACAATTAGGAAGATGAGGATCTGTCCATTTGTCACAGAAGGTACAGTTCTTGACCTCAAGTCTTTTCTCTCTAACACTACAATCTCAAACAGCCACCTGCAAACTGTCTGGGGTTTAAAAATATAGTTTGGGCTTGAGAACTAAACTTGAAAACTGTAAGCACAAAGGAAGAATTTAAAGCCATGGAAATAAATAATTACCTAGGAAGGACATGTGTAAAGGTGAGAGGCACAGGGGAGAGTGCTAGGGTTTGGGTCGAGAAGGAATCCTACAAATGAGAATGAGAAGAAGTTGAAGAAAAAGGATGAAAACCAGAAGAGTGATGGAAACTAAGAGAAACTAGGTTTTTGAAAAGAGGAAATGGGGCTATTTTTATCAATTTTGCTGAGAGATTAGACAAAAGGATAGAAATTGAGTGTGTCAATACTGGTTACCATGAAAAGAATATATTCAGTGGGGGGTGGGGGGTGGGCGATGAGGGTAAGGGGGATCAAATATATGGTGATGGAAGGAGAACTGACTCTGGGTGATGAACACACAATGGGATTTATAGATGATGTAATACAAAATTGTACACCTGAAATCTATGTAATTTTACTAACAATTGTCACCCCAATAAATTTAATAAAATAAAATAAAAAGAATATATTCAGTGACATGATAGAAAAGGAACAAAATTACACTGGCTTAATGAGCAACAAGAGAGTGAAGATGTAGAAAATGCCTGCCAACAAATTGGGTGTAAAGAGGAACAGAGAAATGCTGCAGTAGCTGGAGGGATGTGGGAAGTAAGGAAGTAATCTTCAACCAAGCATACCAAGATGCCAGAGAGAATGCACAGCAGTGCCCAGCAAGCTGGACAGCCCCTCAGACAGTGTTCCAAGCAAATCCCACCAAGCACACTGTGGACCAATAGCCAGAGGGGACAACCAGATTAATCCACTGGCAGAGGACAGCATTTTGGGCTTCAGGGTTCTGGGCTTGGAAATGTCCCCTAGTAACCTGAGATAACTTTGAGTCATAGTCTTTGGGGCAGTTAAGTATTGTGTGAAATATTATTAGACTTTGAGAGACCAGAGAACTAGGTGCAGGACCTTTAGTTAACGCCAATATTTCTGCTACTGATATTTGCTGATGTTTCCATGATGATGATGGTGATGATGACGATTATACCTCTTTGTCTGAGATTCTATTTATATAGCCTTACCATGTACTTGGACGTGTCCTAAGTATTTCTCAGATATTAACTCATTTAATCCTCATTACAACCTTATAAGGTGGGTTACTGTTATTGTTTTTACTTTACAAACTGAAGCACAGAGAATTCTGTAAGCCAAGTAGTCTCTTCTCAGAGGCTTCATGCCTTCAAGCTCTGCATTAGTTATTCCTGTTTCATATAAACCTTCTTTGTAAATGAAGGCTGTTACATTATCATGTGGAAAGAACTTCACTCAACTTCTGGATGACCACGTGAAGAACAACTCTTCCCTTAATTAATCTGGGCACAAGCAAGCTGGAGTGTCAGTGTGTCTCCCATTATTCCTTTTCTTTAAACTTACATCAGATTCAAGCATATAATTTAAAACCTTATTTTTTATAATTAATAGGTATAACTAATGAAGAACTGATTGCCGTTTTTGTTTCGCTTCATTTCAGAGAACAAGATTCCTCCCTGGCACCCTGACTCCCATGGACCGTTCTCCTCTAAGAAGTCAGAAGAAGAGTATTTGTGAGAACTGTTGCGCTTCTGAAACATGAAGCTCAACATCCTTTGCAGACAAGCTGTCTTCCTCTCACTCCCACTATACAAGTTCTTTGACCTCAGAATATTTTGATTCCTTTGACCCTTCTTTTTGGCCCTATCCATCACCTTACTTCCTACCTTATCTCCCATCCTAAATCTGTCTGCATCAGTTTAACCACCCTCTTGCCAGAACTCTCAATTAATTTACCTCTATATGCTTCTAGTTTAACATCCTGAAAAATTATCACTTAAATAAATCCAAACATCTGAATTCTCTCCTCCTTGAGACAGACTTCTGAAGACCCAGCCACGTAAATAAGACAATTATGTGGACTAATGATGCTTCAAGACTTGGACAGAACACATCGATCCTTTTAGATGGCTCTGGGCAGCTCCTTTTAGATGAGCTGGACTCTGCCTGACTCACTTTCAGCCTCACATTACAGAGAGGAGTAAAGTACTTCACCTCCTTCTTCACTATCACTATCACCTTCCTTTTCATGTCAGGGGAAGAAAAAGCATTGCTTCTTGTTTCCAAGGCATTTCTTTCATAAAGACTTTATGTCTCATCTTTCCCTGCTTCCTCCAAGATCTTGCTCCAATCATTATCCAGTTTTGTTGTATTGGCAAACTTTCCCATTCTAAGCTCCTTTCTATACATGTAAGCCAAAATATAGCCAAATAAGATAGATAAAAATAAAGAAATAGAACACCTCCTACATATCACTGTTTCCTTTCATCTGGTATTTAAATCCATACATCACTTCCACCCTTTCCAAAATATTAATCACTTTGTTTAAACTTTTAGAGCACGCTGTGAAGGCACCATGCTAAGAACTTTACATATGTTCACTCAATTCTCACAACAACCCTATGAGGTAAGCAATTTTATGATCCTCATTTTACAGTCACAGCAAGTTTAAGTAAATTGTCCAGAATCACACAAGGGGCACCTCTCATTGTCACTTTGGCTTATTAATACATTTTAGAATAATCATCATGGCCAATCAACTGCTTACTCTCAATGTTTCCAAGCTTTAAAAATTTAAACAGGCCACTTCTTTAAGGACGTTTTAAAGTTCCCTTTTAGGTATTTAAAATTTCTGCTTTTAATATTTTTCTGAGTACTATTTTCAAAATTTCTATTTCTATCGCAATCACAAATTGTACTTACCCTCAATCACTTAAATTGTTAAAAAAAATAAATTGTAATTGCATTCAAAGTACACAAAATCTAAATATATTCTCATTCATATGTTGAACATAACAATAATTATTTTTTCATGTTACCCCAAAAATGATGTTTAAATATTCAAAATTAACTATTAAAAAGCAATTAGGAATATAAATTTTAAATTAAAAATATTGAAATAAATCTAAAATGTTTAATTCTTAAAAATTTAATTAAACCTTATTGAATATTTTATAAAAATACAATTCATCACAATTTTGTATTTAATGTGTGTCTAGTCGCCGAAGCAAAGATCAGGCTTCATGAGTCATATCTAAACCCAGGTATACAAAACTTTAAAAGAAATAGGAATTACTTAATTTTGCAAAATATTTCAAGTTCTGCAACATACTGTTAATATCTGTTATTTGTGAGTATCTTTGGAAACACAAATTAGAACATAAAAATAACCAGAAATTGATGCTTAGCATTACCGAGAAATGATACCACATTTTGCAAGAATCGACTGTGTTTATGCTACTTGAGAAAGCATTTGACAGACCAATTAATCCATCTTTCTCTTACTTAAATTTTTTACCTGCTCTGATCCTCCCCTCACTCTGAAGCAATACCTACTTCCAATGTCATCAGTAGCACAACACACAGCTTTCACAGCTTTTATACATACAGTGTTGCCTGTGCAACAGATAAAGAAAAATATTACCTTAGAGTGGGAGTGGTAATAATTGGGAGTACAGATATTTGGGATTAGAAGGGTGCAAATGTTAAGTGCTAAAGTCCAAGTAACAGAAATGTGTTCTTTAAAATTGATGTGTACGTTTAATTAAGATATTTAAGGTCTTCTAAAGTGCAGGGCTCTGGGAAAGGGCCATCTTGGCTGGATGCAAGGGAGCATTGCTCAAGACAGAAACTAAGTTCAGTGTAGAAAAACTGAAGAGAGATATATATCTTGCATAGCAAAATTCATGGCTTAGAAACATATCCAGTACACATTGCTGTAAATTGTACATATTTTACAAACATTTATTGACAAATGTGTTTTCTTACTAAATTGGATGCTTACTAAAAACTGGAATTAGGTCTGTGGTCCTGACAAAGAGTGTATTTTCTGGCACATGTCACATAATAATACCATAAGTGGTGCACTGTTTCTAAGAAGGTTAATCTGGGATCAAGCACATGCATGCAATGGACATGCTGATCGCAGAAATACCCACAAGCCATTTAAATGAGAGTATTCCCAAAGATAATTAGATACGAATAGCAAGTCCAAAGATGCATTTTCCTCTTCTTGTCTCATTTTTTCTTCTTTGAATGAACAATTCCCAACAGTAAATATATAAAACCAAAAGCTCTTTAACCATTAAATTTTCTGATAGCTATTACTTGTACACAGTTGATATACAAGAAAAAATGTTGCTATTAAACTAAATTTTAAGTAAAAGCACATTATAGTAGAAATAAGACCCTCCAGAGGATAATTTTGAGACCATTATTGCACAGTAGCTTGGGCAGTTGAACTCACATGAAACAAATGGCTCTATAAAACAAGTCCCAGAGTGGCCTATTGTTTAATTAAATTCATATACAAAGCATCCCTCTGCCTTGACATGTGTATATACATATATTAAAAGTATTTTAAAATTCAGTATGAAAAATATGACCTCATAAAGATGCAAAGGTTTATACATCACTTCAAAGCCAAAGAACTTCTTGAAGCGATACGTTACATAGAACTGTGACTTTTAAAATAATTGCTTTTTTCTTAACATAGTGAGAACAGTCAGTTTGATGTATATAGTATGTTTAAGCTTTCTGCCTATAAACTTATGCCACAGTCTATATGAAATGCTTGCACTAATGCAAGCACTGCTAATTCTTTCTTATTCTATTTCATCATAATAGAAGCATTTCTTGAGAAGCCTGGGTGTGCCTAGGAAGAAACAACGAGATCCATAGCTCAGTCCTTCAACTGAAATGTATCTACTTAGAAGAATGTTAATGAATGCAAATAAATTAAGACACATTTTCTGCCTCGAATGTAAAATCATTTTACTACAATGTATTACTCTATGCTTCTTTTCCATGAACCACCTACACGTGGGTAAGAGCCCTCCAGAAATAGAATGTATTCCAGTCTGTTCCATAGCCTAAAACCATCCTACAGCCATCTGGTATTAAATGTGTTCAGGGAAAATGGAAGCAACAGAGTAAAATGAGGAGACATTATTCAAAACAGGTTACCAATTGATTATAAGATTTTGTGTCGGCAAATGTTCTATCATTTTTGAAACTTCACACTAAATAAGCTGGAATGAATAATTTTAGGCTCTCCATTTTCACCTATTCTTTTGGGAAACTCCTTAACAATGCCCATTTAACTAGCTCCCCAAAGAGAGTAGGAAACGTATAAAATCTAGAAAAATACAGGTGATTCTCAAATATAGAAACTTAATGAGGTTAGTTTTAAATGTGAAGATAAGATGTTCTATATTTGGGTGAAATTCTCTGGACTTACGGAAAAGTAAAAAAGGAAATTAAACTGGTTTGAGCATTTTTTCACCCGCCCACTGGAAAGGTCCTGCTTAAGAACAACAGCAATCGTAATAATAACCATTATTTGTTAAGTACTCACTGGGTCACAGGCACCATGTGAAGCATTTACACTGCTTATCTTATTCTAATCTTCAAGTCATCTCTATGGAGGTATTTTTTATTTAAAGATAATGAAACGAAGACACCAAAACATTAAACAACTTGCTTAAAAATCACACAGTTAGTGAAGGGAAGAATGGAAATTCAATCTTTTTCACTGACATGAAAGCCCAATTTTTAACCACTACCCCCTTGCTGCTAACTTTAACAGCAAGCCATGCACCTTCATCTGGCCAAGGGGAGAACATCAGCAATGCACCTAGAACCTCATGGAGATAATTCTAAATTTAGGCCATTGACAAGAAAAACAACAGGCTGAAATGTATCCTGAACATTTACCTCACCAAAGGTAACTGTATAATCCAGCAATCTCTACCCCTGCAATTGTAAAGAAATATCTATAAAACAGAAGTGGTTTATGTTTAGAACCATAGATGTCTGCCTGCATCATTTATATTCACAGCACACGACCTTTTCTTCCAACCAATCCTCTAACGGTGCGTGATAACTAAGGAGAGGTCACACAACACAATCCTTGAGCTACCCCAACAACAAGCCCAAGCAGATGGAGTGAGATTCCAACAGCAGATAGGCTGTGTGAGCCTCCTGTCTGAAGGAAGAGCATGTGTGAGCTGGCATGCCCTTATTTATCACTTCCACCTCAGTCACCTTCTTCACAAATACCATAGCTGATGAGTAAGGTGCAAACCCCGTGTGAGAGTAGATATTACGATTGCCTTGTAAAAGGAATGTACCCCCTATTCAAAAGAATAGCATAGAGAGTACTGGATAATGTTTACCAAGCATGCACAAGACTTTACAGGCACTTTACAAGGGAATGCAATGTTTACTTTGTCTGGATAAATCATCACAATGAGGTTAAAGGGTCTTTTTATTGTCACCACCACTAAATGTTACACCCCATCAAACACAGAGATATCATGTTATCCTGGTGGTTATGAACAGTCCGTAGAGATGAAAAAGTTTCCATGTACATTTCTCAAAAAAGAGGCTGCAGCTCTCCAAACAACAACTTCTATTAAGTTAGAAAATGTAGGAGAAGAAGGAAGGGTGGGAGGGGATCCATAGTGCCCACAGAAAAAGCTCATAAATAGTTTTGATTAACTGCCTCCAGCCATGTGTCTGTTTTTACAACAACAGATGATGAGAGGTGGTATGGAGCAAAATAAGGATGTGAGTTAACAGACCTCCACCCATCTTAGGAGGTCATGCCCTCCTGTGGAGGAGCTTGCACCATCTTTTCCCGCCAAATCAATATGTTGCTCCTTCTCACCACCCAGCAAACTACAAGTCCTTGGGATAAGGGCCTTCTCTCCTCTCTCTCTCTCTCTCTGTCTCTCTCTCTGTCTCTCTCTCCCTCTCTCCCCCCTCTCTCTCCCTCTTCCACCTTGGCTAGGCCCATTCTCTTCCCTGAGATCATATGGCTAATACCAGGAGCCTAAACCCCACTCTCCCACCTTGGCTAGGCCCTTTCTCTTCCCTGAGGATGTATCACTAATAAATCCTGCTTACATACTAATCGGCTTGCTGACCTTTGATTCTTCACTGCATCGGCAAGAAGAACCAAGACTCCGATAACACTTCCATGGATGAGTCAGGGGAGGAGGGATCTGTCTTTCCCCTTCTAACTGGAAAATGTTATTCAAAATATTTATAGCAAGGATATGTAAGAGAGGATACCTGGATTCTTGCTCCTCTTCCTCATCATTATGCCTCTATTTTGTCACATGTAGGAGAAAAAAGAAACCATGAGACATAGTAAGATTATGTATGCACTTCAGAAATTTAATCTTACAGAAGATTCTGAATCTTTTAAGACCTCAGTTGAATGTGTGAGGGTGACGGTGTACTTTTCAAGATTAAAAATTTAGTTTATTTTTTTCTCTTCCTCCTACCTGAATTAATAACTTTGTTTTCTTGAGTCTACATGTATACATTTTTTATCTGATTAACTGGCAGAATGATGATTTGAATGAAACTAATTCTGCCCTCAATATCTGAATGCAGGCAAATGGACTGCAATTCTAGACTGCAACTTTCAATCAGATGACATATGAATCACACCTATGACTGAATTCGAGATAATCAATGTGGAAAAAAAAATGGGCTCTAGGAGATATTCTCCTGGACATCAGCACTAAGGAGTCACTTAACTAACTCCCTCTTTCCTTTGTTCTGCTTCTTCTTGTGTACCTATAAAACCCCTTGACCATTCTAGAAAAGGGGAAAGTGGCCTTTGTGACAGAAGTCCACCATCTTCCAAGAATGCCAGCATTTTGAATAAATCTACTTTTCTTTCCCCCAATTTTTGTCTCTTGATCATTGGCTCAGAGCGACAACCAGCTGAATCTGATTTTGGCAACAGAGGAATGTGGCAACGATGTTTTAAAGAATTTTGCTTTGGCACTGTTCCATAATATTTAGATTTTGAGGATGTTTTAAATATTTTTAAATAAAAATCTCTTCTAACATGTTCTCCTGAATTTTACCCTGTGATTTTTTTTCAAAGAACTCATTTTAAGATTCATATACTCAACAAATATTTATCAAATGCCCACAAAATACAAAGCATATTTCTGTGCTGTCTCAGAAGATAAATCTATATATCTATGTATCTATCTATATCTAGATATATATATATATATATATATATATATATATATATATATATATATATATATATCATGTTTCCTCGAAAATAAGACCTAGCTGGACAATCAGTTCGAATGGGTCTTTTGGAGCAAAAATTAATATAAGACCCAGTATATATTATGTTATGTTATGTTATGTTATGTTATGTTATGTTATGTTATGTTATGTTATGTTATGTTATGTTATATAATATAAGACCAGGTCTCATATTATAGTAAAATAATACAGGGTCTTATATCAATTTTTGTTCCCAAAGATGCATTAGAGCTGATTGTCCAGCTAGGTCATATTTGGGGGGAAACACGGTAGATATATATAAGGTCAAACAATTAAGTTTGCAAACTCATCCTAGAAAAAATGCTACATACCTCACTGCTGAATATCACTATGGTCACATTTGAAGTACTCCCCTTGGGAAGCTGTGAGCTGATGCCAGCACTTAGTCCACCCTTCAAAGCAATTTTGGAACTCTTTCTGGAATAGTATCAGAGCTGTTGTCGTATTACCCTTCATGTCCTGAATGTCATCAAAATGTCTTCCTTTCAATATTTCTGTTATCTTCGGGTAAAGAATGAAGTCACTGATCAGGTGAGTAGGGAGGGTATTCCAATATACTTATTTGTTTACTGGCTAAAAACTCCCTCGCGG
Source organism: Rhinolophus sinicus (assembly GCF_036562045.2). Lineage (NCBI taxonomy): Eukaryota > Metazoa > Chordata > Mammalia > Chiroptera > Rhinolophidae > Rhinolophus > Rhinolophus sinicus. Next base: position 61,009,391 of record NC_133752.1, on the reverse strand, counting down.
ACAGTGCCATGTGAGTTGGTGCATTGTCGTGATGCAAGAGCCATGAATTGTTAGCAAAAAGTACAGGTCGTCCAACTTTTTCACACAGTCTTTTCAGCTCTTCCAAATAGCAAACTTGGTTAACTGTGTGCCCAGTTGGTACAAATTCATAATGAATAATCCTTCTGCTACCAAAAAATTTTAGCAACATCATTGCAACAAGTTCACAAACTTAATTGTCCAACCACGTGTGTGTGTGTGTGTGTGTGTGTCTGTCTGTCTGTCTGTCTGTGTGTGTGTGTCTTGAACTCAAAGAGAACTTACTGTCAAGTAACAAAAGTTATGACACTAAACATCCAAGGGAGGTGCTATTGGAATGATAGAAACTAAATACTTAAGAGAATTTCAAAATTTCAGTTTGGCTTCAGAACTTCTTAGTGACGTTACAAATCCTCAACTGTGGCCAAATTCAAGGCAATTGAGGTAAAGAAGGCTCTTTGTTTTAAAGGTTCTAGAATGTAAATTTCTTTGTATATCAAACCTACAAGGATCCTCCTAGGCTCAATCCACATGATAATGAAAGAAACCAGCCAGTAAACTGTTAACTATTAAATAATTTGACTTTAAATAACTTTAAATATTGCAATGTTATTGTTACAGGAAAAGAGGGCTCTTGGCTTCACATAGGAAAGAATTGAAATGTAAGCCAGTATAGAGTTTAAAGTAAAAGCAGTAGAGAGTTTAAAGTAAAGGGGAGTTTATTTAGGAGAGAGTAAGAAAACAAAGGCCACCCCATAGAGGGTCTCTAATCACTAGTGGAAGAGAGACCCTCAGGCTAGGCTTTATATGTTTCCAGCTTCCATGGACAATTCAGTGGTGTGGGGGGGAAAGGAGGATAGAAGAACAATGGTAAGTTTATCTTTAACTTCAGTAAGATGCAAGAAGCATAGGGGCAGGTTTGCTTTTAACTCTTGTAAAGCACAACCTGTGTTTTCTTTCCATGGGCTTAACTACAGGGATGGTCCTAATGGAATCCCTAGTTTTCCAGAGTTTACTCTGTGTCCCTGATTTTCGTCTGCCTTGGAGCACGTAGGCAGCAGGCGTGAAATTCAACCTCTTAATTCCTTCTTTGGTAAAAATAATTCTCATGCCCCATCCCTATATGATTATCCTTGTCCTTTTCCAAAACACCAAATATATAACATATTAAGAGAACTTTTCTCCTAATACATTTGAGTATTTTTGTGGATTAAACTCCATAAAGAATATTTAAGCTGTAAGAAAATTTAGAAAGAAAAAATTTAACTCTATAGATGAGATGCTGAAACCCAGATAAGTGAAATGAGTCATGGGCAGAGAAGAGATTAGAATTTGGGTTTTCTAATTTCTTAATCTGTGTTAATTCTACCACAGTATCTTAATTAATGATGAAGTCATTTAAATTCATTCAGTCACTGAAAACACACTCGTAAGTATTTTTGCTTTGATCATCTTTAATTTTTTTTTAATTAACATTGTTTTACAAATTTTGTATGTGGATGAAAAAGAGGCCACATACTAAGCCTGACAAACTCAGGGGAGGCCAGCATGGTGGGCCCTACAAACTCAGAGATTGAGATTAACCACACAAAATGGTCTGAACATAAAAATTCCTAAGTGAAAATGGGTCATGGTGGGTAGTCACTTCCTAGGCTTGTAGCTATCTTGACACAGTCAATCTTTACCTTAAATGAACCTGTTTTTGTCTTTTTGCATCTAAGATAACATACTCTTGAAATGTCAGAGTAATCTCTTTTTCCAGACCCCTCAGGACACAACCCACTGTACCACAGCATGAGACTACAGAACCCCTTATTTTTATCTTGCTCCCCAAATACTATTTCCAAGTGCTGTAAATGTTAATTAACTATCCCATACCCACTAATGTAAAAGAAATATGTGTCTCTCCATTTTACTTTTTATACCAGTCCTAGAGATTTCCCCGCTTTGCTTTCTCCTTCCTGCTCGCTTAATCTACCACCATGGATTTCATGTAACCATCCTTACATCTCTTCCTTTGGTTCTATTGTACAAAAAAAGCTGCAAAACTGTCATTCTCCAGACAATTTTCTCAATCTGTTGAGATTTTGGTTCCCAGGAGTCGTCATCAGTTTGGCTCAAATAAACTCATAAAATTTCTCTACGGGTTTGGATGTTTCTTACCTTAACTGTATCTATACCTGGAATAGAAACACTTGAGAATTCTAAAAGTAAGAAAAAGGATAAAGCAACTTGACATAAAATTGAATTCTAAAACTAAAAGGATAAAGCAACTTGAATTCTAAAAGTAAAAGGATAAAGCAACTTGACATAAAACAAAAAAAATAACTATTTTGACACACATTGTACAAAGCACTGGGGATGAACAAAAGGGTTCTATGAAAAGTAACCTCATAGGGGCGAGGGGTGATCTGATCATATATTCTTAACTGGGCAGGTCATGGTGGATCATCACACCCAGGCATATAACTTTTTAGTGAAAGGTTTATCTTTGCCTTACGCAAGCCCTGTCCACTGTTTCTGTGCATCTAGGTTAACACACCTTTGAAATAAGCACCCTCAAGAGAGCACATAATCTTGTTAACTATCCTGTAATCCAATCCCTGCGCTTTACTTTCTCCCACCTCCATGCAATCTTCCTTACCTTCCCTCCTTAATTTCAAATGCATAAAAGAAGCTGCAAACTGTTCTTTTCTGGAGCATCTGAGATCTTGCTCCCTAGCATATGTTATCAGTTTTGCTCAAATTAACTCATAAAAATTATCTACAGGTTTGGGCATGTCTTATATCGACAGCACACAAATCTATCTTTACTATGAGAGTTAATGTCTTACCATTTTTAGGTTTTGAAATATGAACCCATAGAATGATAGGGACTGAATCTGACTTTATCATTGATGTTCATTTGGAGAACCTCACTGCACCTTGCCCAATGGCCCCTTACTCATAAAACATCCCTGAAGTTCACATTTCATTTGCAAATGAAAATTAACTCCAAGTCCATTAAACCATTTAAGTGTTCCTCAAACTACTCTTACTCAGGCAAAAGCCAGCCTATCCTAATTTCTCTCATGGCAATCTGTGACATGCTGTTTTTTTCATTCATGACACTTTTCTCATGGTAGTATGATTTGAAATGTTATATCTACAGAGGGTGCCAAAAAAATGTATATACATTTTAAGAGATATTATCTTAAAATGTGTATACATTTTTTTGGCACCCCAGGTGTGTGTGTGTGTGTGTGTGTGTGTGTGTGTGTGTGTGTGTGTATATATGTATATATGTATATGTATACATATATATGTATATGTATATGTTTATAAATATGTATATAACTATATTTGTGCGTTTGTTAGTTTAATATCTGTCATCTGACACTGTAAGCTCTGTGGAGACAAGGGATAAGTCAACTGTGAACCAATTTCATCAAAGCACCCAGTAATGGTTATTCAGTAAATATATTTTGAATGAACAAAATGTAAATGATTGGGTACACTTATGAATTTGGATATTGAGGGATATTCTTAAATTTTAGCTAGGTACAATTAATAAAGGAAGAGTAGTACTGTGTTACACACCACAGATATTTTTAAATTTATTACTGCCTGTGTCAGGCAGGGTTGTTTTAGGTCCAAGTGATAAAACTCAATCCAAACTCATTCAAACAAAATTGAGAATTTACCAACACAAAACTAGAAAGCTCACAATTGTTCTTGTCTTGAGGTAAGATTTGATCTTGTTTTCAGCTCACAGCAATAGATTATTCAACAAAATTGAGGATATTTGTACAATGATGTATCCCAAGATCCTATACCAGTGCTTGTCACATAGTAGATACTCAATAAAATGCTTGTTGAATAAATAATCAGTCTCTGTCTCTCATATAAACTTTCCTATCTGATGAAATGGAAGGCAGAATAATCACCGCCAAAGATATCCACACCCTAGTTCTCAGGGCCTGTGAATATATTACTTGACATAGCAAACAGAACATGGCAGATATGCTTGAGGTTAGGACCTTGAGATGGAGAAATTATCCAGATGGGCCCAATCTAATCACATACATTCTTAAAACCTGAGGACCTTTCTCAATTATAATCAGAGAGAACTATAACAATAAAAAGGGAGGAAGAGAGATGCGACATTAGGACAAGATGTACTGTTGCTGGCTTTAAAGATTCACACTATCCTAATCTCTCTCATGGCATTCTCTCTCATGGGGGTCAGGTGATTGAGAGACCGTCAAGTAGAAAAGGAACAGTTTGAAAAGGAAGTGGTAGGTTATGTTACCAGAACAAAAGAAAGGGACATCGTTAAGCTTTTTGACATTTGGTAGGGAAGATAATTTATACATGAGATGAGACAAAATATAATTGAAGTCCAAAATACTTGTTACACATAATGAAAATTATACAGTCTCAAGAAGGAAAGAAATACTGTTGGCCCCAAAATGTTACCGAATCATGTAGAGTAAGAAAACTTAAAATGGATTGGGGACTTTATTATGGCAAAAATCTTCAAAATGTTAAGATGAATAAATGAGAAATAGAAAGAAGACATCAAGGTACTGAAGTTTCAAAAATTCTCCAGAAATGTGTAAGAGGAGATTATATTTAGAAGACTATATTATAAAGTAAAAATATACTTACCTCTATAACTTTGCTGCCTACTAAAGTTAGAAAATATTTATGGCTTCTGATTTGTTCATATTTTTAAAATTTTACCAAAACATTATTCTCCAAAAAATGTGAATGTTCCAAACTGCAACCATACCTGCTACTCTATGTGGACCCAATATGGTGATCATAGAAATTCAAAGAAGCAACCTTCACTATTGAGGCAGAATTAGAAATATCACAGTAGAAAGGTCTGAAAGTCTTAAGGGAATAGATGTAATTAAAGAGAAATGTTGATATTAAGCCCATAAAACATTTGAATCATCCTTTTGCTTCCTAGGGTAACTCGTCAAGTCATCTAATATTTAATCCTTACTTTATTTTCTTCTTCAGGGAAAAAAGATGTAGCTGGAGGTTCAGCTTCCTATTTGCCACCAAGAAAATTATTAGCATTTTCCACCAACTATGTACCATCAATCACTCCCTCTCTACTATACATTTTCTGCAAGCATTTTAGGGTACCCAATCTCTGGTTTTATTTATAAAAGAAAACTAAGTTAAATCTTCTTAAGTCAGCTCCTCCCATTAGTCCTTGTTTATTTCACCTCATTCATGCTTTTGCTCAAAATAACTTCCTCCCAGAGGCCTTCTTGTGCTACTTGCTCTGTTCCCTCATCCTGATTTATGTTGTTCAAGGTACCCATACTTCTCTAAAATTATATGATTTGGTTATTCAGTTGAGTCTGGCTCCCCCGCAGAATGTTACATCCAGGACAGCAGGAGATGGCTTGCTCCTGTCTGTATCCCAGGGTGCAGAGCCATGCCCAATACCAGCAGATGCTCACCAAATTTTGTTGAACTACTATTAGTATCCAGCTACTTTAGTATCCAGCTACTTTACTACAAATTAATAACTTCTTCCTTTTTCAAACATGCTTCTCCTATAATTTCAGTGGCATTATTCTTCAATGTTTTTTGTTTTTTGTTTTTGTTTTTTTCCCCCCCTACACCTTTGTCCCATCCTTCTCATCCTAATGCAAAAATACCTCTTTCTTAACAGCCCCTATAAGCTTTGGGCTTCAGTCATGTTCCTTATTCAGTCTCTTAAACCTCTTTTCATGTGGTATTATTTGCTTCCACCACTACGTGTTCCACGTGTTCCGTGACAACTTTAAAATGTATGTCCCACTCTAGACCTCTCTCTTGGATTCCAAACAAAAGTCTCAGGTGGTTACTGATACCTCCCTATGGAGACATGGGAAACTAAACAATGGTCCCTCCCTCCTGTCCCAGGTATGCTTTGTGTCTTTAATTTGTATTTGCTAATTCCTAATTCCTATCACCACCCACTCCTTTAGTCAACTTCAGGCATTACACCATTTTAATTCTAACTCCTTAGTAGCCAACTGTAGACATTTTTCTCTCTCCCTGCTGAAATGACTATACCCCAGGCTTTCATAATTTCTCGCCTGGATTCTTGCCACAGACTTGTAATTGGTCTCTGCCTGTAATCATGCCCAAATTCCTAATCAATTAGCCATATTGGTTATTAGAGTGACAGTTTAAAAATTCAAGACAGCATAACATAAAAGACCTGTTATAATATCTTCCTTATGCTTCACCCCCATTGCTGTTGAGCACATGCCCAGTGCTGTCATTCATCTCTGTGCTTTACACATGCTGCTTCCACTCTCTAATGTTTCCCAATACCATTTCTTCTTGATCCAGCTGTTACTTGTCGTTCACACCCTAATTGAAATCTTGCTTCCTGCAAGTTTCTTCTCTTGACGGCTACCTGCCCCCAACATCCAAAACACATTAGGTGGTGGCACTCCAATGAGTTCCCACAGCTTCCTTCCCTTCCTGTCATAGGTTCTTTGTACTCAAATTAACCCTATATTAAAATTATGATGTATTTGACTGTAATGTAGTATCAGTAAGGCAATGTTAGTTGCAGAGGGAAACCAGCCCCAAATTTCTGTATTTTAACACAATAAAAGTTTATTTCTCACTCATAAAAAGTCCTGTCATTGTCAAAACTAAGTCTGTAACAAAAGTAACAAAGCTACTTATCCATAAACTTGGACAAGAGAGCCCATCTGCTGTCACTTTCATTTTACCAGAGAATCAAAGGTGTCAGAAAGAAAGCAAATTTTAAAGAGTATAAAGAAGAATACTAATAATCTCTGATTGGCAAGCATTCTGGTAAAATGGTATTTTTGGAAGTGGAGGAGACTCTCTAATTGGTCTTCAGATATATTTGACAGCCTTTTGTTGGCTGGAGGGGACAAGCGAATGGTTTGTGGACATTTCAAAAGGGGAAGGGTTGTCCAGTGTTAGGACTGGAGGGTTTATGTGCCTAGTCATTTCTTATAACAAGTGGAGGTTGATGGGGTGCTTTTTTCGTGGTTGTCATCATGGTCCTTGTGGGTGTGGCTGCCATGTCAGGAAGTTTCTCAGTCCAAGTACAGTTTTCCTTATAGGTGGGTGGCTTTCTTCCAGGTCATGATCTGGGGATCTATGCTCCTTCCGTCAATGGCCCTGCCATCCTCAAGGTTCAGTGAGCAGATGAGGAAAATGAACTACACTTCTTAGAAATCCCACACAGGAACTAATGAAGATCATTTCTCTTCACATTCCACAGGCAAAACTATTCCTGTGGTGATACCCGAATGCTAGGGTGCTGGGAAATGTAGCCTCATTACGCAGCGACCCCCCAAGCAGGGACTCCTTCACACTGTAAAGAGAGAACAAACTTTTTGGAGGAAGAGCTCCTAGTACATCTCTATCACACATTCCCACTAGATTTTGAATTAGAAAAGGAGAAACTATGTATTCCCATTGCATCACAGTAATTGTTCAAAAAATACTTTAATGATTAAATCAATACATGTTTGAATGGTCCTATCATCTGAAAACTCAGAGTCACTAAAATTGCTCCTTTCTATTCCTAAAGATTTACTCAAGCAAACTATGGTTAATAACAGAATAAAAACATATAATCTATGGATAGAAGGCATCATTCTGAAAGCTAGTATTGAATATACTTCTGCCTGCAGAAAATAAAAATAAATCTAAGAAGTACTATAAATAGTAAACATCAAATAAACTAATAGCAATATTTCAAAAAGTAAAAATCAATAGTATAAAATAAATTAGAGGAAAAAGCGCTGAAAACACTTGCCAAAGGAATCATCCTAATATTTTGAGAAGAAAATTCAGAAAAGACATAGATTTGATCTTAATAAACAACTAAAAGTAAATTTTTATTTAGAATTTTGAGCTAATTTTTAAGGCAATAAGATCATTGTTAACAATCTCTTCTATTTGTCACTTGAAGATGTTTCTAAAATAAAATTGCCAAAAATAAAACATGAAATAAATATCAGCCCATCACCTACTGAAAAATATAATAAACAGCTTTCCAATTAGCTTTAAAGGTATTCAGGAATGAATTATCCTTTGCTTTCAGATTTTCATGAATAATTCAATTCCACTGTCAGTAGACCTAATTAGCAATTATCCAAACTATTTCTAAATTATCTGGTTTAAAGCTACCTGTGTTGCAACTAGACTTATTTCTGATATAATTATTAACCCCATCTGTGTTGGCCTTATCTATTGTTCTGTTGTTGGTAATGAAACAAGCATCTCCAGACAGCAGAGAAGCCTACAGATTCAGTTTATTAATGTATCATTACCAATTAGCCCCTCTGGTGCTAAGAAACTGACAACATATACCACACAAGGAGGTATTTTTAAAGCCTTTAACAATGTGTGCCTTATATTCTACTGATTTAACTATATAACCATAGGAAGAAAAAGCTGACCTTTAAAGGAAAGAATAAACTCTAGAGTAGACATGATGGAAGGACAGGGAAGCAAAAGGACTTACTCAGAGATGGAGTGAAACATATCTAAGTGGGTGTCGAGGCCCCCCACACTGGGTACTCGTCCCCATGTGAACCATGAAAGCAATTGAACACATTTAGAAGCAACAGGGTACAAGAAGGAAGCTTTCATTAAGCTCAAATTTAATGCTGGATCATATTGCTGGCGTATGTGTTTTTAATTGCAGTGCATCTCATGGTGCATATTCCTTAACACTATTTTGGACTTACACATATCACCTTCTCTCCTCCAAAAAAAAAAAAAAAAATGTTTACATAATAGATTTTTAATTTCCTACTCTCAACAAAAGCTGAAACAAAAATTCCTAACAAATCTTGGGATGAAATAAAACATAAAGTTAAAATTGTGATGCAAAACATACCTCACCAATGGTTCCAAGTGCATCTGGGATGAAAATGTTAATTATCATGCACATATTTCCTGATTTCATTCAAATTGTTCTTAGAAAGAGGATTTAGGTGAAATTATATTCACTTTCTCTTCTTCTTAAACATTTTTTCTACTGGAATCTTTTAGGGATTATAATCATGCAATTCTTTCAAAACATTCAGAAGCAATTTGGTTTTAATCGTCAGGAGTGTGAGTATGTCATAAAATCTTATTTCATAATTGCTATATTTCCTCAATAACAGTTTTGTCTATTATCGTTACTAATAGCTTCCTCCATTTCCATGCACATTAAAAACAAAACAAAACAAAAAAACTCTATTTTCTTTTTTATTCTTTTTTAAATCCAGATTTTATTGACAACTGAGAAGAATAAAAGATGTGATAGGCATGCGGTCATTTCTTAAGGCTTTGCCTGCTCAATAATTTTACTTTACAGTGTTTTTCTCTCTGTTTTGTTCTTTCTCTTGGATGTATTTTTAGAAACGTTTTTTATTTCCTTTGAGTCCCCTAGTCACATTATTTCATTTTGCTTTCTTGCTTCCCTTATTGTGTGCCTGTATTTCTTGATTGTTGGCTGATATCTATTCCTTTCAACCTCCCCTCTTTTCCATCTCCTATACAATTCTGTTTTGTATTTCGGCACTTACAGAAATCCACCCTCTCCCAAAGATGTTTTTTTTAATCTTCTCTGAATTTTAACCAATATTGGAATAGCTATTGAGATTTCCATGCTGAGTTCATCTTAAAAGTAATTTCTTCCCCTTTCTCTCTGTCCCTTGCTGTCTGCCACTAATTTCTTTTGAACTGATTAGTTTGCTCAATACCCTAATAACAAACTCTACAACTTTAGCCACTATTTGTTATATCAGGGACATTGAACAGGTATTTAACAATTACTCATATAAGAGACTTATTGGTCTGAAAACAAAATGGGACATTTTACACACATCTCTGTGGTGTTGAACAAATAAGCAAGTGGGTGATATACTATCACTGTATTCAAAGTCCTTCTGAATCACTGAGATAGGACTGGTCTCATTAAGCTACAAGAAGAAAAGTCTAGATGATGTCCTTGTAGAAAATTGTTGTTGGTCAGCAGATGGATCTAAGAGAGAAAACTGTGACTCTTGGCACTACTGTCCAGGCCAAACCCAGGTTCACCTATCTTGGAATTACTCTGGATTCAAGTCCTCCTTGGACTCAGGAAACTTGTTAAAGTAACACTGGCAACAAAGTATTAGTCCTAACTTTCAATTGTATATTTGTAAATATAGCCATGGATCCCTGGAAGATGCTTAGGGATCTTAGCTTAAGAGCTTAGCCTAAAAAATCCAAGTTTCAAGTTAAAGCCTGTTAGTTAAACCTACCGATGTACATTTTCAGATAAAAATCTACCAAATGTCCGTGACTAGTTTTGAAAATCTAAAAAACTGACCTGGAACCCTGGCATGTTTCATTAACCAAAATCTACTTTCAGACCAGTTTCAGTCCGGAAACCTAATGATGTCATCCCAGTCATCCATTATGTGCTCTTAAATGAAAGAGCTAAATTCAAGGAACTTAAACTAAAAGCTTGGCCTTCCAAAATGAAAAGAAATATAGAGAAGATATAAAAGACACTGCAGCTATAGACTGCCTCTGAACCATTGGGGTGGCACTTTTATGAGCAAGATCAAATATTATTCAAATTACCACATTTCACTTGACTGGCACCAGTCGAAAAAGACACAGAAATTAAATATTAATTTCAGTGTAGCTATTTAGATGCCTTACATCTATTGGAACTGGCTCACATTTTAGTATTTTTCATTTAACAATATCAATACCAGTAAATCTGGTTATTTTAAAAATAGGTTAATATTAATTAGTAACTGATGGTTTCTCCCAATTATTCTGAATGGTGTTTCCAACGTAAGAAAATTATTATGCTCTAGACATTGTAGAACATATAAAATTAAAATTAAAATGAACTTTTATCCCTCCTTCAAGATACTTTCAAATTAATCCAAATCTGGGTAAAAATACCTATTTTTCACAAGCCTTCACATACTCATCCTTCCAAATAAGATATATGTATATATACTGTGTATATAATATATAAGTATATAGGTGTATAACACATATAAATATGTATAGTATATAGACTCTTTATATCATTATGTGGATAGATCAAAAGCAAATGATTAAGTATAAAACCAAGCAGTCTCTCAGAGGAGATGGAGGAAGAAAAATCAAATTTCAGAACCTGGAAATAAGACCGCCTGCCAACGGATCACCCTCTCCCCTCCCACCCAAGTTAAAAGCACAATATTCTCCATATGTGTCTTTAAATAAATGACATGCAAACTTGGTCATGAATAAAAGAAAAAGGACAACTTTTTTGTTTCATGAAGAAAGGGTAAAAGTAAAATACAATCAGCATTAAGTGGATTTTTTTTCTTTTTTATAGATTTTACATTTTAAACACATATGTCATGACATTTTAATGTAGCAGTTCTGAAATAGAGAAATAGCACATTGATTTTGTGCCCCAGAGGAAAATAAACAATAGCACTTTCAAAAAAAGGTTTGGCCCGAGATTCCCTTGAACCATATAAAGTGCATTTTCACCCAAACGGAATGACATTGGTAATGATTATACCTCTTTGATTACTCTTTCCATCTAAATATTCTGGTCTGAGCCTATCAGTGATGCCCCTCAGCATGATGCCCAGGCTGCAATGTAATGAATGTGCTGATGAAAAATTACCATGAATTCAGGTTGTCATAAAGAATACCACCAAAACCAGAATAAACTGCATCAATACAGGATGAATAAAGACAGATTGACTGATATTCTTCACGTATTTAGCTATAAAATCAGCAATTTTCAGAGAAAATTTGACTGAGAAGCATAAAAAGTATAAAAATGGAGATCCAAGAAGCACATGTTTTAAATATATTTTGTATCTGAAATTCTTTTCCTTTCTATTTTTGGTTTGTTAGAGACAGACTGTGTGTGGTGATTCCTAACAGTCTTAAAGTAAAATGGAAGATAATACTTTTGTAAGGATCAAACTAAATGTTAAAGATGCTTTAAAAAAATGTATATTCTACTTTTGACACAAGTAAAATATATTAATGATGATATGCGTTACATTTGGTCACAGATAAATTATTTAACTACTCCTAACTTTAAATTCTGTACCCTGAAGATTCTTGTTGTTGACACATGTGTTATCTGAGGTCTACTGGGCTTAGAGAAAGTAAAATATTAGTATACGTTTTGTTTTATATGAAAAACACTACTAAGTCCACTGAAAGATACACATTGGAATTTCATTAACATACCCTAATTAGTATGTGTAACACAAGACTAATCTTTAGATGAGATTATATTATGCTAGTATTCTGACAATACTTACTATAAATCTTCTTCAATGTGACTTCCATCACAGAAAGCCAAATTTGCGGTATAGAGTGTAATATAAGCCTACAACATCAATACATGAGTTGGTTTACTTAGAAAAATAATCAACTCACATGCCACTTTGACAATGGAGAACCCCCATTTACTATTTTAAAAATGTTACAAATGAATGAAGTCTTCTTTGTTCACATCTATATTGGTCTCTCCAATCATAGTAGAAACCCCAAGAGTGGGAAGCCTTAAAGAAGAAGCCCAAGGTAATGTATCCTCTTAGTCTCTTGGAAAACAGTGGGAAATCTATATGGCCAATTCTCACTTGAGATAGGAACAGAAAGGATGAGGGAAGAGAAGTCCTTTCCAAAAAAATGAAGAAGGTGTTTTATCATTCTTCCATATCCAATAATACTTAGGTACAATGCTTTAGAACATGGAAGCAAGTTTGATGAATCTGCCTACAATGACCAATGTCATCATGTGTTATGGACTCTACCCATTTTTACTGAATATATGTTCTTTATGGACAGTCATTTCTAACTGAATGCTGTACTGTAATCTAATGCCAATGAGGCTGCCTCCTGTCCAGTTTCATTTCCATTTTTATAAGACTACTTGGGGAAGCTCAAGTGGTAATTTGAAATTTCTTATTACAGGATGCTTTAGAGTTTAATCAAGACAATAACAACTTAACTCAGTTGGCATTAAAGCTTCCCAAAATTATTTTTAGTCCATAGACTTTCTGCAAACAAACTAGTTGGCTCAAATTTGTTAGTCTCACACCCCTACTGAGGCTCATTTTATATTTCACATTGGAGAATCTGAACATCTCAGAAATGTCAGTGCAAATTGCACATTCAGCCTAGTCAAATTCATTTTCAGCACAGCCAAGCCTTCTCCAAAAGACCAAGTAATCTGATATAAATATTCTATCTTTCAAACTGGAGACAAACTAAACTTTGGCATTTTTCAGTAAAATATTTGCTTACATTAATAAAATAGTTTAATACTGTTTTTTTTTCTTTCATGATTCAGACAGTTGAAAAAGTAAAAAAAGCACATTAATTATATTTGTCAACACTTTGCATTAGTACAACATTTACGTAAGTATTAAAACAGAAGAAACCTAAAAAAAGAGAAAGTTGAAATACATGCAGGAATAGATGCCAACAAGAAGCAGCTGATTTATGCAACAGAATCCCAGAAAGACTTAGGAATTGGGAACAGATATTTCAAAATGTGGGGATCATAAGATTAAAAATAGGAGTATTTGAAAATCAGTTTAAAGGATCAGTTAGACCTCCTAACTTCCTTCTCAACTTTAATCATTCATAAGACTTCGGTTTAATATTTACAGGACCTGAAAAAATTAGGCTCTGGACACATGGGTGGATACGTCAGCAATAGCTGAGAATAGGACCACAATTTAATACTGAAAACAGTAAAGTTCTTACACACATAAATTTATGATTTCTCCTACACAGTCTAGGGTTCAGACAGCTAGGTTACCCTGCCCAGGCCTGTAACTGGAGAAACAATCCAGCCCGAAAACAAAAAAGACATACAGATGGTGAAATCTGGACATCCCCAACACATCGGTGATCCTGCCTGATCACCCTGCAGTGAAGTCCAAATGCGAAGGAATTCTGCCGAAATAGTTTCCTGTAACTTAGTTTTTAGTAATTCAATATTAAATAATCAAAGATTATTCTATATTAAATAATCAAAGAACAAATAATCAAAGATCACCCAACATTTAAGGAAAGCCTTCAACATAAATATTAGAGACTTAAAAAACAAACAGAAAAGTAAACTAATACAAAGAGATAGGTATAGTACAGGAAATGGGAGGCAACTTTAAGTGTGTGTGTGTGTGTATATATATATATATATATATATATATATATATATATATATATATAATTAATTAATTTTCTAGAAGATATTGTTCTGGGAAAAAGAACAAGGTGCTATAGAATTACACACACACATATATGTGTGTGAGTATATATACATAAATATATATATATACACATATATATGTGTATATATATATATATTTTTTTTTTTTTTAAAGGACAATTAGAGCATAGAAGAGAGACTTTTTGGATGTAGTAATATGACAGTTAAACCTTCAGCTGAAATTTTGGAAGACAAAGTTTAAAATTCTCTAAAAAAGTTAGTATAAAAGAAAAAAATAAAGAACAACAACTGGATAACCTAAGAAGTTGAATTGCTAACCAACATAATTTTCAGGGGGAAAAAAAAAAGGAACAAGAAATAGGAGAAATGCATTTTAAAAAGTAAAATAGTATTTCTCTAATTTAAAAAACATACATTAGTTATCACCATAACGAATGAAAGACAATGCCCACCAAGGCATATCTACATGAGGTTTCTGAGCTCTGAAGATAAAGATATGCCAAAAGCTTTCTGGAATAACAAAGATGAAGAAGAGGAAGAAGAGGGGATGAGGGAAGAATAAAGCAAAAATACAAGAATAAGGTTAGTGATGGGTTCCTCAGAAGTTTTCCACTCCAAAATTTCCTCCAAATTATTGAAAAGATAAGGTACAATAAAGAAAGTTTTTGACCAATGTTCAAACATTTATATCTCTTGTACTATACTTTAGACAGCTAAATGGTGGTCCAAAAATGGTGACTAGAGACATATAAAAGAGGGCATGGAAAGCAGGAAATAATGGTTCCATCTTAAAAGAAAGGTAAAGGGAATTCCCAATGATGGGAGGAAGGAAATGTCATGTTGAGGGCTGTACAATAGGCCAAAACAGCAAGCAGTCTCTATTGGACCAGGAGCATGAAGGGCACCAAAAAACTATCTCCAAATGAAAGGAAAAAGCTACTGGCATATAACCTAATATGTTTGGCCTCAGTGAGAAGCATTATTTTTTTGAAAAACTTAATATTTAGAAATAATTCTAATTTACAGACAATTTTGCAGATAGTCCATAGATTTCCTATATATTCTTCACTTAGTTTCCGCATGGTTAACCTCTTGAATTACCATGGTATAAACACCAAAACTAAGAATCTGACATTAGTACTTTACAAATAAATAAAGTCCAGTCTTTTATTGGATTTCACCAGTATTTCCATTAATACCCTCTTTCCCTTCCTGGATCCAATCCAGGCTACCGCACCTCCTTGAATTGTTATGTTTCCCCAGTCTCCTCATGTCTTTGACAGTTTCTCAGTCTTTCCTGTGACCATCTTGAGTGCTAGCCAGGTATCTGGGCTTCTCTGATTTTTTTCTCATGATTACACTGGGGTTAAAATATATTTCCTGAAGGGGAGTATTTACATATATTTTTTTTTTTTAATTTTCCCCCTTCTTCCACCTCCCCACCCTCCCACTCCAGTTCAAACCATTGTTTCTTAGTCTAGTTGTGTAGGACACAGCGCCCTCGGCATTAGGAGCATGGTGCTCCAACCACCTGAGCCACCGGGCCAGCCCTATTTGAAAAATTTTATTGGAAAGATGTGTCTCCTCTCCCCCATTTATTTACTTATTTAATCATTTATTTATATCAGCATATAGACTCATTTATAATAATTTTTTTACTTTAGGTTATAATCTAACACTACTCAAAATGTTCCAACTTTGGCCATTAGAAAATCTTTCAGGTTATCTCCTGTGTCCCTTTGACATAACCCCATCCTTCCACTTTTAGAATATTTCACTACTTTCTAGTACTATACTATATCATTTTCCCTGCCCCAGCCTAAAGTTAGTCATTTATCTCCAAGAAACGCTGATTTCTTTTATTGGAAAATGATATTTAGAAAACAGGACTGTGTTGGGTGTGCTTATTGCTTGTAGCACATCATTGCTTCGAGGCAAGTAAGAGGCATTTTATAGCTTGTTAGAGGTTGGTGAAGTATCAGTAATGGATACAACAGAGAAAAAAACAAACCGAGAAAGAGGCAATTTTTAAGTTCTAAGCTTTAAAAAACCTTTCAAAAGAAAGCAAATGTAATTATAATGTGATACATTTGTATTTTGCTCAATTATAACAATATTTACATATCAATTGTGATGTAAATACTTCATATTGTTTCATTTAACCAAAATATATGACATAATCATACAGTAAAGATGAGCATACCACAGTTTGTGAGTTTAATTGAAAGTGGGTGATCTCTGAACACAAATCTTTATCTACATAGCAGAAAAATCAATAGATAATACAAAAACTCTAAAAATCAAGAAATGGAAGTATTATGTATTTTATTTATAAATATGGGTGTAAATGCCAGAAGATATAGCTAAAGTATTGCCAGTTCTTACCTTTGGGGAGTGTTATCTTGTGGGTGGAGCATGTGACTACTTTAAATTATTATACTATGATATTTAAACTAAGTACATATAATCCATGACAGGAAAAGAAATATAACTTTAAAAACCAGTTAGCAAGGCCTACCTTTGTTTAAATTATGAATCTCCTTCTTCCTTTATTTTCCAAACTTTACAAAATACATATGAAATTTCACGAATAATAATTGAAAAAGTCTCTCAATTTAAAAAGCGAACAAGCACACAAAGCAGTAGTTAATGTTTTGTTAAAAGTAATAAAGTTAGATCAAACTGAAATTTTTGAAAATATGATAAGCAATGCTAGAAATAGAAATTCACAGTGGGAAAAAAACCCTTTGATACGGAATATGAATGTAAAGAGGAGTCAAGAGAAGGCTGAAAATCATGATTCATCTGTGAATTCAGAGGGAAGCCTTTATACTACAGAGACACGGTTAATACAATGAAAAAATGGAAAAATAAAATATTTAAAATATTCACATCTGTATTTAGGTATCTGAACCAATTTGGCCACTTCTGTGTGTTTTGACAGGGAAATGCCTATAGGTGCCAGATCTTCTTCCACAAATTGGAAAAAATGTTGTTACCTTTTTTCCCTCCCATTTCACAGATTGGGGAAATTCTTAAGTAGAAAGAAACTAAAGAGTTCATGAAACTCACATTGTGCTCATTCCCAAATGGCTTATTCTCTCATGCAGAGGTGCTCCAAGATGCTAGAAAGGACTTTGGAAAGTACAAAGCAAAGTGAGGAAAATACTGGCATACCAACATAGGCCTATCTAACTGAATACTCTAATAGAAACATATTCCCTAGAGATGGTAAAGACATATGCCTGAAACACATGCCTTTGTTCTCCAAAAGCCTGTTTCCTCAGCAATAAAATGGGCATGATAATGGCAGCTACCTCATAAAGATGCAATGAAGATTAAGCAAGGAGTTAAGTCCAAAATACTTAAAATCCTGCCTAGAAAATAATTAGGTATCTATAAATTGTAGCTAGTATTTGTTTTCATATATATATATTGGTATTATTAACTCGTTAATCTCACTGCTCTTTAAAGCAAGGGAATGTTCGAAGCAGAGAAGCAAAGCCACTTGGGCTATGCATTATCTAGGCCAGAGTGGAACGGCCTGTAGGCCCAGATCCTCCAACTGTTTTCTTTTCATCTATCTCCAATCTACATTCCAGGTCACCTGTCCAAATGCAGCAGATTCAAAAGCACAAATATGTATCACAATGAAACGTAAATGATCATTGCTTAAATATTAATGAAGTCAAAAGTTAATCAAGAACCATGTTCAAGAGATTTTTTTTTAAGAATAAGAATTATTTATCATAGTTTAGTTTTACTAAGTCCAAAGACTTTCTCTTTCCTGGGGATGCTCTGGTTTGTCTAAAGCTTGACTATGCAGCATTTTACTTTACCTGTGGGGAAGTTCCTCTTTGGAAACACACTCCAGGAAATGATCGTTTTTGGTACTTGACTTGGGACCTCTATGTATAGGAAACAGATAACTGGACAATAAGTAATTTCCTTCCAGACAGTTGAATTTAGTTAAATCCATCACCTAAATCATGAGCATTAACATCAATATCGCCAACTTGATAGATACTGAATTTGTGTTCTAGGAAATCGTAATAAAACAAAACTCCAACTGATGTCAAAAATGAAAAGTTTTGTCTTATGAAACAGATATGCCTGTTGTAATCTTGACATTAAAGCAGTATGGATAATGGTTAAGACTCACTTTTGAGTTGGACTCCACCTGATCTTGAAAAGTTGTATAACCCCATGAGCCTTACTATAGTTGTGTAGATTTAAGACAATGCTTTTAAAAGCACTTAATATAGGACATGACTTAAAGTAAATGCTCAATAGATTATTAATTGCATCATTATCATCATTTTAAAGGTATTGTATTAAGGCTATTTTCCCAAAGGCACATAGTTAATAAGAAAATAAATCTTATTTTAGTTTTTCCATTTGCTTTTCTAAGCCCCAAAATGTTGTTTTTCCTATTGGCAACAATTCAAGTGGCAAAACTGAGATTTTTATCCCAGCAATCCCAACTTATTCTGTAGAACCTTAGTTTCATCTCTCAAAGTCACAAATTGCTGAAGGATTATTTGCTAAGACATAAACTCGGTCCTCCCTCCTCCCCTTTCTTCCTTCTTTTCCTTTCTTCCTATTTTCCTTTCTTTCTTCCCTTTTTCTTATTTGTCAATGAACAGTGCTGATAGCCAGAAGAAGAAAAGAAACATGTTTATTGAGTTCCACAAATGGTTCAAATAATTCAGACACAAGCCCACAGTAGAAGTGTCTCGTTTTTTTTTCAGTCACAATGGGAAAACCACAATAGGAACCTGTGACTTGCTCTAGGGCAACAGTATTTTACAGCCTGCCAATTGATTGAAGCTCCAAGGTTCCCTCAAATTTGAATAGTCAAAAGAAAAAGAAGAAAGGATTTTATGATGGGTTAAGGGAAAAATGTTCATGTAGTGGCCTGAAGGTAGGCCAAGGGCACATCCCTCAATATAGTAAGAAATTATTCTGAGAATCTCAAAAAACGTTGGAATTTAATATGGTTTTGGTGTTTTATACTACACTCAAATATATGTTTCAAAAATCATATAATCTTTTTATGAGAATCCCCATGTGTTTCTTAATAAATCAACGTTTGGTATAAAATAGACCTAGCTAGCTTATTAAATTACAGTCTATAAAAGACTTATAGACTTTCAGAACCAAAAAATACCCAGAGTTTCCTAACTTGATTGGTTCAGAGTTATTTTGGGTGTGCATTTCTCCCAAAGAAGAGATTTTATGACTGACCAAACAAATTTGGGATTCATTTGGTTAAATAAAGCTCAGGAACATTTTTCCTTTTTTTCTCACTTTTCTCACTCGAGAACGTTTTAAACTCCAGAGCGTTTTAAACTTCTCAACACCTTTAAGATGCCAGAGTATATTGTAAATTTCAAAGAGGAAAACTACAGACTGCCTGAATTTGCAAGGTTTTTGACCAGAGATTTCTTTAATAGTGCACTTACCAAGTGGTTCTGTTAAACAATATTTAGGGGGAAAGTGCTAATGTAAACTAGGAGGTTATACATAGAACAAAACTGGAAGCCAGCGAATGAAGTTATTTTTCTCAAGAACAACAACTAATTGGTAATATACTAGAGGTGGACCTCAGCCTTCCCATTCCTAATCTAGGATACTTTGCATTGCACCATTCTAAATGTTACAAACCTCTCGAGACAAAAATATAATTTGCAGCTAGAGAAATGATGTGCTTTTATATTAAGCTAAATCAAATTATGTATCAAAAATTAATGATAATAGGAATGGAAATGGCATGGATGAGAAGTTGGAGACTCTTAACAACAGTCTTAATAACTGCTAACTCAAGTGCCTTCATGTCTCGTTGGGAAAATGGAGACCATCTTTCATCATCCACATCATAAGATTATTATGCAGATAAAATAAAACAGTAGGCTTAAAAATGGAGCCATAAAATGATATACAAAGGAAGTATGTTGGTATTGGTAATAGACATCATTCCTGTTATCTCAGTTTTCAGAACTTGCTTTAGGCAACTACTCTAATTTATTTCATCTTCTAATATGTTGTCTTAGGATGTCCAGTGAAGGGCTGTTATTAGTCTTCAAAAAAATGAATAAATTATCAATCATCTTATACCATTTAATCCTATATCAGGAAAAAAATATCTTGAAAATACAGAAAATAGAGAACTGGTCAAGGAATTATTGGAATGTAAGGCATTTAGGATATAAAATCATAACTATCAAGCATTGCAGTATTCTAGTAGAATGTACAAATATGAGATAATATTCATGTATACTTAAGAATTTACTGGTGAAATTTCCTGGTAGAATAACATGAGTTTCAGTATAAGCTCAAATTTTGATATCTTTAGCACATAAATGTGAAAGAAAGGGAACATTTCAGAAATGAGCAACTGGAAAAAATATCCACAGAGGATTTATTCTGTTATTTCATAGAAGGATAATCTTTCCATCTAGTTATTCCTTCATTCAACAAGCTATCTATTGGCTACTCAGATTGTGCCAGGAATTATTTCACCTTGGCGGCAGGGGAGAGGAATCCATTGGTAAACAAAACAAGCAAGGTTCTTGTACTTAGAGAATTTACATTCATATGAGTAAAATGAACAATAAACAAACAAAAAAAGAAATAGATCATTGCAATAAAGCACTTTGAAGATAATAACACAGGCTAATGAGTTATGGAAGGCACAGAAAGAAGAGAGTTTTCCCGAAAGGGAGAATATTATTGTATAGGATGAGCAGGGAGGGCCTGTCTGAGAAAGTGACTGGCATGTGAGCTGACACCCAAATGATGAGAATGCACTTGAAAGCCATGTGAAAATCTAAAGGAAAGAGCTAGCGTTGAGTGGGAGTCATTCTGCCCAAAGGGAGTTAAAAGAACAAGATTAAAAACTCCATAGGGGAAAATAAAGAAGGATCATACAATAAAACAAAAATGAAGGGGCAACTGAGAAGTATGATGATCAAAGAGACTGTAATACTAACACTGCAGGTGGAGTAGTAAGTAAAGCCAAGAAGACAGCAATGGTGAAGATCTGTCATTCCACAGACAAGGGGCCTCTCCAAAAATGAAAAAAAGGAGCCCTGAGGCCTTTCTTTAAGGTTAATTTGACAGAAAATAACTCACAGATTCGAAAGGAAGTAAAAAGAGAAGCAAAAGCTAAGAAAAAAACAATTCTGCCCAGCAATGAGCATTAAAGGACAACAAAGCCTGAGAATGAATACAATCTTCCATATGTGAACAGCAGCAGCTACAGATGGATAAAAATACCTCCTGCTCAGCACTGCGGTGCAATGGGAAAAGATAGAAATGGTTGAAAGAAAATATTAAAGCAGTACAGGGAAATTTTTTTGAAGAAATAATTTTATTTAATTTTTATTTTATAATTTTTATTAAATTTATTGAAGTGACATTGATAGTAAAATTACATAGGTTTAAAGTGTACATTTCTATAATACATTTACATATTGCATTGTGTGTTTATCACCCAGAGTCAGTTTCCCCTTCCATCTCCATACATTTTTAAATATTAATGGAAACAGTTTCTAAATTGTATTTCAGACTATGATGAAAGATCTTGCAGCCTCTAAGGGATCAGAATGCTTTTAGAGATGTTTCATCCAAGTGTCACCACAAAGAAAGGAATTTGAGACTCCAAAGAGATGACAACCCAAAAGACAGGAACTAGGTTCCAAAGAGATGACAATCCAAAAGACAGGAACTTGGCTTTACTTACTACTCTACCTGCAGGAACTAGGCTAAGACAAATTTTGTCTCTTCCCTTTAAGTGGCTAAAGAATGAAACATATTCCTTACTTAGGAAGAGCACACTAAAAGAGACTCACATTCAATATGTATGTTGTAGCTTAGTAGATTATGAATCCTTTTATTCTTTCTTTCCCCACCCCTGGCCTCCAGCTCATATTTAGCACAGTAACCCATGATTGACATAAGGTAGATGCCAAATAAATATTGGCATATTTTTAGTATGAAGTGCAAGGACTTTGGAAACATATGGATGTGGTACCTTAACTTCTTGGGCCATAATGAAGAGAAATTTCTCTTGGAAGAGAAATTTGAAATAAAATATTTTTCCTCTTTACAGTCACTCACCCCTTACTCTTCCTCACACATATGTCAAAATCCAGCTAATTTACTTCACCATCAAAGATATGTTGTTATCAATTTATTCAAGTTTGAGGATACCGTTCAGGCAATATTTAATAGGAGATAGAAATTTGTAGGAGGGTGTATTAGTCGGCTCTGTCTGCCATAACAAAATACCACAGATTGTGTGGTTTAAACAACACAAATTTATTTTCTGACAGTTCTAGAGGTTAAAGTTCAAGATCAAGGTGTCATTAGAGTTGGTTTCCTGTAAGACCTCTCTTCCTGGCTTATAGAAGACAGCCATCTAGCTCTGTCCTTGCACGGTCTCTTCTCTGTGTGTGTGTGTGTGTGTGTGTGTGTGTGTGTAGAGAGAGAGAGAAATCACTGGCATCTCTCCTGCCTCGTATAAGGGTACCAGGATTATGGCTTCACCTTATGACTTGATTTAACTTAATTACCTCTCTAAAGGTCCTTTCCTCAATACAGTCACACTGGAGTTAGTGCTTCAACATAGGAATTTTACGGGGGCACCATTCAGTCCATAACAAAGGGTTTAAAAAAAAAAAAAAGCACGTGGTAGACAAATAGTTTCTCTGTCTCTTATATCTTCTTTTGCTTCTTTACAGTATATGTATCCATTAGCTACTGCCACAAACCTGCTGAGTTGCAAACCTCCTCTAAATATAGTGGCTTAAACAACAATCTTTTATTCTCACAGATCTATGGGTAGAATGACACTGATGCAGGCTGCATTCAGAGGCCCTGCTGATTTCATCTGGGTTATCTTCCAGACATGGGGGCACAGGGGGATCCTGGATGGTGTTCTAGCCTGGGCTGAGATGGGCCAGCTCTGTTCCATGTAACCCTCCTCCTGGGACCAGCAGAAGGGACCTTGTCTTGATCATTTTCGAGTAATGGCAGAAGCTCAGGACAGTATGTCTTATCAACTCAGGGGCCTTACTTGTGTCAACTCTGTCAAAACTCATTGCCAAACAAGTTATTTGGCTATACCCAGAATCAAGGTAGAAGAATACACTATACTCATGGACATGGGGAAAGAGAGTGAATGATTTTTAAAATTAATTCAATCTAGCATTGTATATAAAACTTTTGACCACATTCAAATGTTAAGATCCAAGATTCTGTGATAAACTTTGGATAGAAATTGACTAAACAGAAAATTAGGTATACCAGTAATTTGATTTGAAAGCTTAGAAATGAGGTCTCAATAAGTTACAGCTTAATAAAGTAAAATCCCACATTGAGATTTGGGAACCCTAGCAAGTGTTAATTTGTCTTGCTTAAGTAATAATATATGCCTACTCCTCAAACCTCCCCCCAATCCATACTAACGTTTCTTTAAAATAGTCTTAAGAATCTAGTGAATAAGATGTGACAGTATTAAGCACAACGCCTGACACAAAGTAGCTGCACATTAAAGTTTTCTTCTACACATTGTGTCTGCCTGTTATACAAACCTAATTCAAATAGTCTCATGCGCAGCACTCTTTCTTCTTAATGCCTTAGCCTGCAACATTTCAAATTGAAAAATTCATTTAGGATTTGAAAAGAGAAACTCCTGAGTACAGTTAAATTGAACTGACAACTCGATCTTCATTTTAGTGCCTAGGCAGGACAATAATCCTAATTGAGTTTGCCAACCATCGATTTCCCAGAACCTTATTATGAAACCAATACCCTTTGGGATCATCCTCGATGGGGGAAGGCAAACCATAGTCTGTTTAATTGAACATGCACCACAGATTTGTATCATTCACAGAGATATGTCAAAAGAACTTTGCAAATCCCCACATGTGCAAATGTCACTATAGCATATAATTTCTCATAAATCTGTTGAGTGTAATGATGCATTTAAATTATGCCTTCAGACCTCTAATGAGGGTTTCTACATACCTGATAACAAGTCGAGAACAACAGAGCCACAGTGGTATTGAGACTGAGTGGTTGACAGGCTCACTCAGAGCCTCGTGCTTTTTTCCTCTCATCCTGAACCCGAGGACACACTGTTTTCATCATGAGCCTCACATACTTACAGGTACTGCAAGTCATGAACTTTCCAGGTTTCCTGTGTCTCGTCAAAGCCACAAATGTTAAATCTGTGAATGGCAAGGGTCTACTCAACCATGAGAGGAATTCAGGGGAATCTCAGCAGGTAAAATATACTTGCTAGAATAGGAAATGAAAGCAAGCACATAAACCTCCTGCAAGGGCACAAATGAGAGACTGTATATTCAACTCTGCCTTTATGATCAGGTAACACGTGCAATGACTGAGTAGACAGGAACCAACAACCTGAGTAACAAACTCTGCTATCAGAAATAAATATCCCCATGCTCTCATTATTCAGCGAATATCCATTAGCATATAACCTTTCACTTCCAAGGGCACATGGGAATCCTGCCAATACGACACTATATGCCGAAGATGATTAAATCAGCATTACAGAAAGAAGAGCACAAAAAGAGACCTTCTAAACAATTTAATTACAAGTACCACATTTACTGGAAGACAGAGTTGGAAATCTCTTATCACCAGTTATTTGTAAGATGAAATTGCAGACTAGTAGGAGGAAGACAATACCAAATGCTCCTTATTAGCAACCAATGCTATTGTTTTGTTACAAACGCCCTTGCACTTTAGTGTTGGGTGTTCACATAAACACTAAATTCTATTATTAAGTGGCAGTGATGGTGATGATGATGATGATACTTGCTGACATTTATTGAATGTTTTCTATCTACCAAGCTCCATCTATGTACTAAACATGAATTATGACATTTAACTATCGCAATAGTTTTGTAAGATAAATCTAATTATTTCCCCATTTTATGAGAAAGGAAAAAGATGCACAGAACTGAGTATGACAGTAAAGACAGAACTCAAAATAAGATGTTTTGGATCCAGAGTCTGAGGTCTTTACCAAAACAGTTTACTGACTGCAAAACTGAAGAGTGATTAATAGCCCTTCCAGGCCACCTCTCCAAACGCCTTCTGGAATTAGCTCAGCCTCACGGACTTGCTACTAGACAGGCACACGGCATAAGAGGCCATTTGGCCCATTTCCCATCCAACACAGGACAATTCTTACAACATCCTTGACAGACGGCCATCAGCCCACCCTTTCTAGAATGGGCAGTGCAGTACTCTGACATCACCACCTTGCACTGCTGGATTTCTCTGAATATTTTTTTGTCGGATATAATTGACACATAACGTTGGACTAGTTTCAGGTGTCGAACATAAAGACTCAATGTATGTATACACTTTTGCTTTCCCACTATCCAAATTGACTATTTCACCAACTTCTTAGTGAAATCCAATTGCAGTATTTTGTCAACTTTAAGTCATTTTTTTCAAATTTTAAAATCTCTGAACTTTCACAACAGCTATCAACCATATGGCAAATTATGTTACTGTATGTTTACATTCGAACCACAAAAGTATTACTATCAAAACTTACAGAATTAGTGTCAATATATTGAAAGAAAATGTCATAATCAATAGTGAAGCATTCTTTTAATCTATACGTCAAACCATTGTGGGGCTGGGTGAAGTAAGTGGTAAATCAGAGGTGTTGAACAACTTTCTCAAAATACTAGCTCTACAAAATTTCAAAGTCAACTTAAGAATTCAGGCTTTAGTTCTTTTATTCAGTTCTTTTGGTTTGATTTGTTTTATCTTATTTTAGATATTTTTCAATACTGCATCACCAATACTTTAGATTGCAAAGAGGACAGTATTGTTAGAAAAAAGACATAAACATCAATAATCATGAGTCATATGTGATTTAAAAGAGTGAGATTCTAAATGTGAAGCTTTAAGACTACCGTAACTCACTTACATTTTTAATTTATATATCAGTGATATAAGATAAAATATGTCTAAATCTAAAATAAACTTTTATTATATACAAAATAAAATTAGTTGGAAAATATATCACAATTTAATTAGCAGTGTGTTTTGTTCTGTTTTTCTTTTTTTTTTAATGGTACTATAAATGATGCATCTTGCATATGGGTTTTAAAGTAGGAAACGTTGCCTTATTGAAGAATTCTCATAGCTTTCAATACATTGTGATAGTACAAAAACTGCATGGTAAGCAGAATAATGGCCCCCAGTGATGTCTGTGTTCTAATCTCTAGAACATATGACTATATTACTTTTCGTGGCAAAAGGGACTTTGCAGAGATGGTTAAGTTAAGAAACCTGAGATTGGAAGTTTATTCTGAATTATTTGAGTGAGTCCAGATATTAAACTACTGGCTTCAGAGATAGAGGAACAGGCCAGAAGCCAAGGAATGTAGGAAGCCTCTAGAAGCTGGAAAGGGTAAGAAAATGGATTCTCTCTGCAGCCTCCAAAAGGAATATAGCCATACCCACACCTTGATTTTAGAACTTCAGATCACCAGAACTGTAAGAAAACTAATATGTGTGTTTTAAACCACTAAATTGGAGGCAACTTGTTATGGCAATAATAGGTAATTAATGCAAGGTACATATGATCTTAAATATTTGCCAAACTAGTTTGGATATGGAGGTTCTATCACAGTGTCTCATGATACATAATATTCTGAAGAATTATCTCTGGGAAATATGGCCATAGCATGAATCAGATGCAGCAAAGCTAAAGGTAAGAGCCTAGACTCAAGAACCAGACTAACTGGGTCCAGATCCTGGCTCTGCTGCTTATGAGCTGATTCACTTAACTTCTGAATGTTTCAGATTCCTCATCTGTGAAATGGAGATTATGATAGTAGCTATCTCAAAGAGTTGTTATGGGAATGAAAAGAGTTAATGTGTATCAAGAGCTTAGAACAGTGAGTACCACAATATAAAGGCTATATGTTTGCTTGCAAAAGAAAGTGATACCACAAGAAATTACTGAGGGATTAGGTAAAAAAAAGGTACATTTTATCTAGCTATGCTCTCAATATTGGTACCTATATAAGTCAGACTTTGTTTTTGAGAGAATAATGGACTCATGAGGTAACAGGGTTTAGGGATAAATTGTTTAACAGTAATTAGATACAACAAAACAAAGAACGATTTTGAAGACCCTAATCTGAAAAAAGTATTTGTTGACTTCATCAGTTCACATTACCTGCAGACCCCAAAAGCAAACTTTCACTTTAAGAAGCAGCCCTACCTCTGCCTATGTACATTATCAGTTTAAATCTAAATCCCTTATCCCTTATCATTTGAATTAATTGCCTTCTGCCAATTAATATTATCACTTCATCTACTCTATTATGTTCCCATAATAGGTCATTTTAATGTAATGCCACTTTAGTCATTCAAATTCAATACATATTTAACAGGTTATTGGCTATCACGCATCTTGGTACACGCTTGGGATAAAAAGTGAATACATTTGGTCCTTGGTCTCTTTTAAATTTAAAACTAGACTGCAAAGACTTTAGTGAAAGAAAAATTAAGAAACATTTGTCTTAAATTCATACATTGTATACACAATTGTTAAAAATTGGATATACATTTTAAGAAAGGAAAAAACTGTACTAAACTTGTAATACTATATACCGATAACAAAAGATGAATACAAGTCATGTATATACATTTTTTGGCACCCCCGGTATATTCCATCATCATCATTCTTCAGCAAAAACTATCTATACTTATACAATTAACCTAAATGTGTCAATCATGTTGTCAGCCAAGCCAAGGTCCTGACATCAAAGGCCATGTCAACTACATATGACTCAGCACTATATTCCAGCAGATGGAACCTGGAATGGGCAGCTTATTGATAAGCTCGCCAGAAGATCTAGGGGGTGACTTAGCATAAAGATATTAAACCCAAAGCCTAGCCAATTCTTTAGAATTTAAAAGTAAAATTATAGAGAGAATTCATCAGTTTTCATTATTGAAATTAAAAAGATATGTAAAAAAAGACCATGAGGCTATGAAAAAGTCATGCAGAAAAACAAAGCCATTTAGAAAACAAAACTTTTGAGCTAAGAAAAACTATGAAGTAGACAAATAAGTACAGAGGGTACCTATACAAGAGCAAGAATTGGATAGGAGAAGAAAATCAAACAGATTGGCCAAGGAAACTAGAGATACTGTGAAAGACCAGTAGTGTAAAAAGAAAGATACCAAGAAGAAAGCCCGAAACGATCAAACGTATGGCAGAGCTGTGTTGAGTCTCCTTCTCCCAGCTCACTGGCCCTCCAGATAGAGAGCTAGCATCCCAATGGGGATGCTAAACAGGATACACAAGGAATAGTTAGGTGACTGGCAGTGGTAGCACCAGAAACACTGCCAAAAGCAGAGAGGAAGGCTGTGCAGAGACAAACTAATGAAAACACTTAGCCAAGCCCTGGAGCAGAACTGCGGTTTCTATTGTACCCTTTCCATAATCATATGCTTTAAAGTTACCTGAACATCCCTACTCCTTGCAACTCGAAATAAGCTAAAACAATCATGCTTTGCTATTTATAAAATATTTTCTCCTAGAGTGTCGCATCTAAATTCCCCAAAAGCTCATATTATGTTCAAAGCAATTATTATTCTCTCTTTTATTTTGATTTTGTTTTACATATAGAGAGATTAAACAACTCATTCCATCAAGCCTTTTGATTCTAAATCTTCTCCATTCAGAAAAACGTATTAAGAAATAGTAAACTAGCAGAAATCATACTAGCCAAAGAGCACACATGTGTACATACACACACACACACACACACACACACACACACACACAAACACTCAATACAAAAATGCAACACCTGCTATCAACAAGCTCACACTATAATAGGAGAGACAAACAAGCAAACCACAAGTTATGGTACAGTTAATTTCAATGATGCTTATATGCATAGGATTTTAATTACAGAGGAGAGGACTCAAATCCAAATTTCAGTGGATAGCAGTGAATATCCAGTTCTATTTAGTAGATAGCCAGAAACAATGGGAATGGAAACAAAGAAATAAAGAGCAACTAGATAGGGAATGCTTCATTAAATAAAGAGATAACAATATCTGGCCCAGCAAAGATGGTCAATCAATTTTGACTGAATGAAGAAATGAGTTAATAAAAGCCCTAGAATTTATTATTGAAGTGTGAGTAGGGGTTAGCCAAGAAGATAAAGACAGAAGGTTATTTTTAGGGAGATAAAGAGATTATGGATTCTTTAGGGAAGTTTAAGTTAGTTGACATGGTTGGAGGGAACATGTATTAGAATTTAAATATTAAGTGACAGTTTGGTGTCAAATCATGCAGAGCCTTCTTAAATACCAACTTAAGAAATGTGGTCCTTATTCTGAGGTCTCCAAACAGTAGGAAGAGTAGTTACACAATCACATTTGCACTTTAGAAATATGTGCCTGGTGCCCACATGAAGGATGGATTGGAGGTAGACAAAAATAGAAACTGTAGGCAAGAAAGGAGGCTCTCGTAGTTAACAAGACATAAGGCATGTAGGGTTAATATAAGACAGGGAGAGTCAAACTGAATAAGAGGGAACAAATCAAACAAGGAATTCAACAATGTATTAGCTAAGGAGTCAATCACCAATTGGTTGTACAGAATAACAGATGAAAGGGATGATAAATTGGCTTTCAGGTCACTTTTGGCCATTAAACAAACACAGAAATAAAGCAGATTAAGAAGAAGGTTACAAAGAGAAGAAAAACCAGCAGACAGTAGTGGGGGAAGGGGGGAGAATTTAAAGAAAAAGGGAATAACCACAATGTCAAACGGCAAAAAAAATATCAAGTAAAATGTGGACCAATACAGGTCTATGAAATTTGGAAATGAGAGCACTGGTGGCCTGTGCAAAAGCTGTTTCAGTGGAATAGTGGAGACAGATAGCAGAGAACAGCTGGTGGAAGGAGGGAGAATGGGAAACGAGGGGACGAAACCAAAAGCCCAGACTTTTCCCTACACCTTGTTAGTGATATCTTGAAAAAGTTATCCACACTGAGAAAATATTGAGGTGTTAAGATTCAGCTAGTCATTCAAGGGTCATGTAATTATGATCAGAGCAAAAAATGCAGCATATACTTAGAATCTTTCACTAGATGAAGTGCATTACATTTTTAGGGTGAATCATCCCTGCCAGACTGTAAAATCCAAAACATCAGGAATTATGTCTGTCTTATTTCCTATTATACAAATGTCTGGCAATTGTTATGTATAAAATTTTCTCCTGCCTATTTTTGTTCCCTTATCATGGCAGTAGACATTCTACTCATTCTTCAAGGTTCAGAGAATGAAATACCACCTCCTACATGACGTATTTTTCAATCCCTGGGTCTCCCTTGCCTCTTTCTCATTCTATCCCTCTTCCTCTCTCTCTTCCTCTCTCTCCTATACTTCCAATATGATAGAATGTGTTAGATCTATGTACACACTACATTATAGTTACTTTTACCGTGTTTCCCCGAAAATAAGACCTAGCCGGACCATCAGCTTAAACGTGCTTATTGGAGCAAAAATTAATATAAGACCCAGTATTATGTTATATTATATCATATTACATTACACTACACTACACTACACTACACTACACTACACTACACTACATTACATTACATTATATTATATAAGACCCAGTCTTATTTTAATTTTTGCTCCAAAATACTCATTAGAGCTGATGGTCCGGCTAGGTCTTATTTTCGGGGAAACACGGTATACACATGTGTCTTTCTGAGTAGACTATTTCAATCATGTTCCATCAAAGCAGCAGAATCTCTATAGGTAACTTTTAGGGATTTATTTACTTCAGGTCTATCTGATGCCCTTACATATAGTGATATGCTTGAAGTGAACTGAGTCAGCAGTCAGGAAGGGAAGATAGATATGCATAAAGGGAGAGCAAGGAAGGACAAACTGGAATCTATGAGGATGAACTTTAACCTACAAGGATGAACGAACCTGCATCTGTCTCTCACCAGAACCTGCCTTGGTCTTATACCTCCTTAAGACCCTAGTCTCCAACTTCAGTGGTGCAGGTTTCCTGCAGACCTGCTGCACTTCAACATGGAGTTGTGTATGAAGCTTTCCCAAGATTTATAGAACTTAGGGAGAGATCTAGCAAGACCTAGAGGTGAGCCTGCAGACCCACAAAAACATACATGAGGTGCAACTGTGCCTGTACCCCCGCCAACCTACTGAGTAGATGTAAGGCTGCTGCTTCTCTCCCACCTTTTATATCTCACACAAATTTCTCTTGTGCTCAACCTCAACACAGAACCATGGAAGGAAAGGAATCCCAGATAAATTATGTGGACACATTATAAAGTCATCACAGCCTACCCTTTATGAACTTGGCATCACACACATCTCTTTTAAACATACTTAACTTCCAAATAAAAAAACAATAGCTAAATCATGTATTTACTAAACATGTTACAACTATCCCTCGTGCAACCAAAAATATGCTAACTTTCCCCTGAAGAAAGGATGCAAAGTCACTCTGAACATCTCTGGATTATGTTTATTAATCATCTAGCTAAGTTATGTTCCTCCTTAATACTCTGTAACTTAAATACTAAGATATGAGGTTAGCTATTATTATCACATGTTATATTTAGGTTATAGGGAAATACAATAAGAAAATTAAAAAGGGTTAAAATATGCACAATTACATTTATATCAAAATAAGGAAGAAACACTAATGATTATTATAGTCCCCATTTCTGCAACTGGGTGCTTCATAACAGCTGGTATTCATAACATCTTTCTTTCACTACCCTTTCAAGTATGCATTGCCCTCCACAAATACCTTGGTCAGTGGGGTGATCCAAATCTTCATTCCTGAAGCGTCAGGGCCGTTAGTCATCCTGTCTGTATGGGATTGTTCAATTTTTTTTCCCATTGAATTTAATCACAGAAATTGAAAATATTAAGAAGTGTCCCACAGGCTCTCCTGCATTCCAGGAGACTCCTTCTTAACCCATGAGGCAGCAGTAAACGAATTCCCTCATGAGAGTCAGCACCAGTCACCGCAGCCAATGTAGAAACCCTCTAATTTGCCTGCTGGTTCACAAGTATGAGGAGTCCACGGGGCAAGCTCAACTTCCTGTTTAATGGAACCAACCTGGGCTCCCTGGTGGAAACATTTTTCTCTTGGGAACTAGGGTCTCTAGACCAGCAGAATCCAAAGTTAAGGGGAGAGGAGAAATTTCATTAGCTGATCACTGAAAGTAACAGAATGAGGATTCACTCATATGTTCACATCTTGATTCCTATGCTGGTGAATCCTGCTATGGTAAAACATCACCATATATTTATGGCTAATTTAGGGCACATAGCATGTCCTGATGGCCAATAAACCATCTTGCCAGGTGTTGCCTAAACTGGCATCAGAACAGAATCTTCAGAACAACACTAGACACATTTATCAAACCAGATATCCCTAAGTGATGGAGAACATGAAAAGACCAGTGAATTCCACAATCATAAGCCTATTGTAACAATTTGTTTGCTGCAAAATGAGTCTCTTGGTAAAAAATACTATAGGGAATGCCATAACGATGACTAAACCATCTGTAGGTCTATGTGTGATGTTGTTGGAAGAACAACTGAAAACAGGGAAGGGAAATCCATATGCAAAGTAATGTCTATTCCAATGAGAACAAATTCTTGCCCTTTTAAACAGGGAAATAATTCATTGTAACCAATTTGCCACAGTTCCCGGTCTGATCATTATAGAGAATGGTGCCATGTTAGAGGCTGAGCGTTAGTCTCTGTTTTTGACAGATTGAGCACCCAGCAGTGGCTGTCGCAATTCATCCTTGGTGACTGAAAGTCCATTTGTGGAGTCCATGTGTAATTTTCATTCCCGCCACCTTGGAAAATTTGTGAACCTACTGAGGAAGGACAAGAACGGCTGAGGATAGAATGTACCATCTTGTCTGTATTATTGTCAAGTTCCTCCTCTGCTGAGGTTGCTCTCTGGTGAGCATTCACATGGGATACAAATTACTTCACACTCTGTGCCCATTCAAGAGATCTATCAGTAACCTCTGTCCCTTAGCACTTTGTCACCAAATGCATTCTTTCCAAGTTTCTGAGTATCTAATCTAACCAACAACCACTGATGAAAACAGTGCTCTGGTGATTTCTCCCTCAAAGTTTAAAATTCTGCTGACTAGGGATATTTCTTCTCACCACTGTCCTTCAGAGCCACCCCAGAGTGTAACTATAGTGCTACAGATGTCTACTTTAGGGTGGTGCTAGCACATTGTTCAGAGTCAGATTTGCACTTCTTCAAATTTCTTTAGGCTGATACCACAACATTAAACACATGTTCTTTGTGGAAGTCACTCAACAAATAATTGTTAACATGAAAATGCCTCATTTTAATTAATAATTTTTTGTGTGTCTTAGGAGGAAAAAATCCAAGCAGCTACGGGAGATGAATCGGACAGAAATTTCTCCCCTTTAGTTGAATTATGAACTATTTGAATATATTGCTTATTTTTAACAATTTTAAATTGGAACAATAATCTGAACAACTGCTAATTTTCTTAAAAGAATAATTCTAGTCTTCAAGTTAAAAAATTTTAAATGTACTTTGTATTGCAACTGCTTTGTATTAGAATTTTTATATCAGTATTGACATAATGGAGACTGAATTTCCTTTTTATTTCTTGGGGAAAATTTGCACAGCTTTAAAGTAAGCCATGCTTATATAATACATGCATTAACCTTTTGAAAAAATGTCAGTATGTATGCATGTTCACACAGAGCCAGTGAATATCAGATGTTACTCTAATCCACTCTATAGCTGCTAATCATGTCAAACAAACCTCTTCCAGCTTCCTTCATTCAACAATTAATTGTTTTATAGAAACTCTGAATATGGCTTTAGAGAAGAGCTACATTGTTAAACTGGGATAGTAGCTTCCTTTCTTCCTCTTACTAAAGAAAATTCCAGAAAATGTGCTGGTCAATTCTCTCACAGACTGTAAGTGTGGGCATTACTTTCACTCATATCACCTTTTGCATCAAGTTTCTCTTTAGGTGCAGGAACAAGCATGAATACACACATGTGCTATAAGACTGCTCAGGAGATCTTCACTTATTTCCTGTCCCATATGTGTTTTCTTTATATTTGATTTAGAGTTCCCATATCAGTACTTCTCAAGTTTCTCAAGTGCACTCTTGAAATAAATGAATGTATGAATGGTGAGGTTTCATTTAAAAATTATGATCAAGTCTCAGTTCTCATCATGATTCATTAATAGCATTTTTCCATATTTGATCACTTCCTCCTCAGAATGCTATTTTCTCTTGGCTCTTTTGATACTCTGTCTATATTACTGCTCACTTCTTCCCAGGCTCTTTTGCTGGATTCTTCTCATCTCCACATCTTCTAAATACTGAAGTCTCCAAAACTTGGTCTTTTCTTCTTTACCTATTTTTATTCTTAGATGATCTCCTGCCTCATGTTTTTAAATACTTTCAGTATACTAATCCCCAAATTTACGCCATCTCAGAACTCTATCCTGAATTTCAGACTCATATTTAGCTACTTACTAACTCAACATTTCCACTTGCATGTCTGATAGATGTCTGAGACTTAACATGTTAAACCTCAACTCCTGAGTCCTAAAGACCCCTAAAATCCACATATCCCATAGTCATTCAGTTTCGATAAGTGATTATTCTGTGCATCTATTTAATCAGGCCAAAATCCTTGATGCCTTTTGTTCACACCTACAGCACCTATCCTTCACCAACCCATAAGCCAACCCTGTCAACTACTTCTCTCTCACCTCTCCCATAACCATCCTGACTTAAAACAACATCATATCTCATCTAATTCATTATAAGAGCTGATCTTCTGTCTTACATTGTAACCCACACACAACTTCCAGAATGATCATCTATAATTATGTCAGATCCTATTCCACAGTCCACAAAATCCTCCAGTGGAAGTAACATTATTACTACTATTGCTATAATTATTAAAATGAAAATATTTATGGCTTTAATAAATTCATAATGTAACACAAACTGGGGTACAAGAGAGATTAAATAAATTAACAAATACTGTGCTGATAAAGAATTAAATGAATGATTCTGGGAGTGAGAGAGGGGCAGGAAAGATGTTATGTAGAAGGATGATGCTCAATCTAGATCCTGAATAATGAATAAAAGAATGTTCTCAAAGCAAATCTAAAAAGGGAAATAGCATGTAAGAAAAGAGTATGAGGAAATGTAACCTATTAAAGAAACTATAAGACATTTATTAGGATTAGGCCTCTGGGTTCAAGGTAAAGGAATAGAAAGAAAAGACTGAATAAATAAGTAGATATCATGAAATGATACGTTTTGTGTGTCACAAAAGAGTCTGGACTGTAGCCTTCATGTTACATAAAGCCATTGAAATATTTTAACCATTACAGTGACATGATCATATTAGCAATTTTTACAGATGATTGTGGCTAGATTAATTAGAAAGGAGGAAATTAGAAAGCCAATGAAATAATACAAATATAAATTTATAAAAAACTTTCCCAAGAAAACAAATGAAAAGAGCAATATGAAGGAAAGATGGGAAAGAGATTGAACCAGCAGAATGTTTAGACTATTTTGAATGAAAAGGAAAACAGGTAATAGGTTGATTCCCAGGTTAAGAAAGTAAAAGTATTTTGATACCTTATAAACCAGAAGGGGACTAAGTTGAAAATTAGGTTGAATACATGATTGCCATTCTGAACATATTATATTTAAGATAAATGCCCAGTCTTAAACCATTTAATATATTTGTGGGATATCCCAGTGGAGCATTCAATAAGGTAAAGCAGTTGAGAAGAAATCTGAGTTGCAAGTAGAAATTTGGAAATTTTACACACACACACACACACACACACACACACACACACACACAGTCAGAAAATTAAGTTTGTGAACTCATCCTAGAAAAAGTGCTATGTACCTCATTGCTGAATACCACTATGGTCACCTTTGAAATACTCCCCTTGGGAAGCGATGCACCAACACCAGTGCCTAGTCCACCCTTCAAAGCAATTTTGAAACTCTTTCCAGAATGGCCATCAGAGCTGCCGTCATATTACCCTTGATGTCCTGAATGTCATCAAAATGTCTTCCTTTCAATATTTCCTTTATCTTTGGGTAAAGAAAGAAGTCATTGAAGGCCAGATAAGGTGAGTAGGGAGGGTGTTACAATACAGTTATTTGTTCACTGGCTAAAAACTCCTTCACAGACAGTGCTGTGTGAGCTGGTATATAATCATGATGCAAGAGCCATGAATTTTTGGCAAAAAGTTCATATCGTCTAACTTTTTTATGCAGCCTTTTCAGCACTTCCAAATAATAAAGTTGGTTAACTGTTTGTCCAGTTGGTACAAATTCATAAGGAATAATCCCTCTGATATCAAAAAAAGTTAGCAACATTGTTGGAACAAGTTCGCAAACTTAATTGTCTGACCGTGTGTGTGTGTGTGTGTGTGTGTGTGTGTGTGTGTGTGTCTGTGTGTGTGTCTGTGTGTGTGTGTGTCCATTAAATGATGAATGTAAGTGGGTCCATCCATGAAGTTTGGAGATCACAAATATATAAGTCCACGAAAACCATATTTCCCAGGGAGAAAAATAGTTCAAGGAAGAAACCTCACCAAAATCCAAACCAAAATCCAAAACACTCATATTTAAGGGTCAGATGGAAGTAAGGCACCCCAAGAATAAGAATGTAAACAATAGTTAAGGAGTCAGGAGAAGAATCAGGAGTGTGAAATACTAAAGAGGTATAAAGGAAAAAAATCAAAAAGTGACCGATCAACAGGGTCACATCCTATGCAAAATCACAGACATTGAAAAGTAATGTGTGGCAGTAGATAATTTGGTAGCAATCACATCACTGCTTTACACATCCCACCATATAGTAGAAATTGATCTGCACTAGATGCCAATGGGAAATCAATTTTCTTTCAATTTATCCGATATGCATTTACATATCTCTGCAATTTAATGGCTAATATATAGCCTCATGAATTAAAACAGATGCTCCAAAACAAAGATCTTTTCCCTTATCGTTGAAAGTTTTTGGTCCCTAGGATCAGTTGAATTTTTGCCCGTTTCCCTTTATCAATATGTTCATCCTGCAACTGAACAAACATGTCAAATTTTCAAACACTAATTTTAATAATCTTTAACTGAATATGTGTATTGATTTTCAAACCATAATTCATATCTTCTATAGAAATGACAGCACCTTTATGTTTTACTTTGCAACCTTCATCAAAAGATTTAGAATTTATAGAAGCTTCTATGGGCCACTGTCTGAGTCATGGCCTTTACCCCTTCTTGTTTGTTGCTTACTCATTTTGTAAGCCCAAGAGGAAACATAAGATGAAAGCGAGCAAGATAAAAAAGGATAACAAAAAAAAGTGCAGCTGAAAAAAGGTAGCTTCCAGAACTCCTGTGAACAATAAGACCTCATTCATGATAAGGAGGCACTTTGCTGGAAGCATTCTTTCAAGAATGTAGGAAGGAGCTAACCTTGGAAAGATGAGGTGAAGTCATACTACCATAGAGAACAGTTCTTTCCCTCAAACCTTAATCTATAAGACAAACTTTTATTCCTTTGTTGCAGTCCTCATTGGTGAGGTGACAACATAATTCCTAAACTAATCCAAAGTTTCCCTCAGAAAAACAGGAAAAGACGCAATCTGAATAAAAAAAGAGGCAAACTAAGAACCATGGTCATGAACTAGGTTTAGATTAGCAGAATACTCAACTCCTTTTAAAAAGGTGAGAACAGTACAACAGCTTTCAGTTATACCTAAACCACACTGTCCTCATACAGAACATCTGGTAACTTTCAGATTCCAATTCTCAAAGAATTTCACACTTATTAAATTCTTATTAAAATTAATAGCAGACCTGCAAGGCATAGCGATATTAGAATAGCCTTTTATCAGGGAAATAAAATCAAGTGAGATAATAAACCTACTTTCCACTGTAAGATCAAGGCCAAATATTATATACAGGAAATTAATTAAATTTATTCCTGAAGAATATTACTCCTTTCCACCCTTTCCACACAATATTCACACACTGATTATTTACCCATAATGCAATGTCACGGATATTAAAGATGAATACCTCTGTGTGACTAAAATAGATATTCCCACAAGTCCCAAATTCCAATTATGTCCTTTCACATATTCTATAATTAAATGGTTTAAGTGGCTGAAATATTATTTTACGCATTGTGTCATTCCCACAGTCAAATAAATGTCACCATTAAAAAAGGTCATCTTTCATAAAGTTTAAATCTGTTTTGGAGACATGTCAATCATGCCTAATTAAGTAATTTATTTAGAAATTGAGGTTCTTGTTTACCTAGATTTCATCATTTTTCAATAAAGTATTTTATACCCCCACTTCAACTCTGATGCCTATGTGTCCCTGCCTCTTTTTCCTCTTGTCTCTCTGTGTATGTGTCTATGATTATGTCTCTCGCTCTCTGTCTGCCTCTCTCTCTGTCTCTCTTTCTGTCTGTCTCTCTCTCATATTCTCTGTGTATATGTCTCTGTATAAATTTATGTGAATAAGTTTTGTTTTTCTTCAGTGTGTGTTGTATGTGGCTACTATGTCCTCTTTCTGTGATTTGGGGGGGTACGATTCTCATTTTTTTATGAGATAAAATTCATGTACTATAAATTCACCATTTAACCAGTTTGCTTCAGTGATTTTTAGTATATGCACAATAT
Organism: Rhinolophus sinicus; assembly: GCF_036562045.2. Classification (NCBI taxonomy): domain Eukaryota; kingdom Metazoa; phylum Chordata; class Mammalia; order Chiroptera; family Rhinolophidae; genus Rhinolophus; species Rhinolophus sinicus. The sequence continues at coordinate 60,970,282 of NC_133752.1, read as the reverse complement.
TGAGCAACCATCACCACTAAGTCCAGAATATCTTCATTACTCCAAAAAAAAAAGACAATACCCATTTAGCAATCACTCCCCACTCTCCCCTCCCACCAGCCCTGGGCAACCACTGATCTCTCCGGATTTGCCTATTCTGAACCTTTTATATAAATTATATGGAATTATATGATAAGTGACGTTTTTTGTGTGGTTTCTTTCATCTAACATAATATTGTCAAGGTTCATGTATATTAAAGCATCTTTCAGTACCCCATTTTTTTTTATTTTCGAACAAGTACTGGTCTAGGCTCTTAGTATTTCCCAGAATGTGTCCGAGTGCGTGCGTCTCTCTTTGTGGGTGTCCCTGTATGTGTAACTTTCATTATCTGTACGTGTATGCGGTATCTCCCTATGTCCCTATTAAATAAATACTGATAAGGCTCATCATCTCTGAATGTATGTGCATCTGTGTGTGCGTTACACACAGACATACACATATACAAGCATACACTGCACTAGAGATGCAGACAATTTATCGTAAATTTATTTGCAGGAAGATGGTCTTTAATTATTACTGGTTCTTTTTTTGTTTGTTTAAGAACCCTGATTGGCTATTAAGGATAACTGAAGATCCTCCAAAGTGATCCATCCTAGAAAAAGAGGAATCATACTTTATTCCCAGATTCTCCCTAGCATGGAAAATCCCACATAAGTGGACATAAAGGCCTGGCCATTGACAAGTACAAAATTACTTGGGTAGGGAACTGCGAAACTAAAATAAAACCTACATGTCAGAAGAGGTGGAATTAAAAAGGTACATTTGCAGATGTCCAAATTAAAGTATCTTCTACATATTATATTGGAATTGCCATTCACCACACTCTCCAAAGTTGTAAGTCACAGATCATGTCATCGTCTTCACAATCTCCTTTTGCCCCCAGTGAATTACCAAAAACTTGCAGACTCCTTACTATGGTTTACCAGCAGATGCATAACTATGGATTACCAGCAGATCCATAATCTATCCACAGATTACAACTTTAAGACCATCTACTGCTTTCTGCTACTCCACCCTAAACCTAGTTACCTAGTCGTTCTACTTGAGGTGTCTTTCTTTTCTGGTCTGCATGACCTCCTTTAAATATCGGATCAAATGTAATCACCAAGTCTGGATTTTCCCTAGACTCTCACCACCCAATGAAATTAATCTCAATCATTGATACGTCCACATTTTGAAAAGAATTATCTTGTGGCACTGATCATATTTTTATTATAGTTACAGATTTACTTTTCTTTATATGTTTCTTCTAAAGTATCAGATTCTTGAGTATTTTACTCAGCTGTGTATCCAGTGCTTAACACAATGCCTGGGACACACTAAGTTCTGAATAAATTTTAGTGGAATTAGACAATTTTAAATTTATTTTAGGTAGTATAAAATTCACACTGCTTTATGAGACCTGAAACAGAGAAGAAGAAAAAGAGGATGAAATGAAACAAAATGTAAATATTAACATTATTCCTACAGCCAACCATAGAGAAAGAATACCTGCATATGGGCACATCTATCATCTTTGTGACTGGCTAGCCAAGCAGAGAGCTCCCGTGTGTCCAATGGGTAAACAATGCCACATTAGTGATGACAGGGATGGTCATTTGGGGAAACTTGCTGAGTAACATGGACCACTGAAGCAGCAATCCTTCTCAAATCAATTTCAGTTTCTCAAATGCTGAGTAGGTAGTGATATTTCAAAGCAATCTCCGGAGATGCATTCAAGCTGCAGCAGGAGGTCTTAAGCTATTGTTCCATTTTCACAGATGATCCAGACCCAAATGTGAATATAGAAGCATCAGGTGTTTTCATGATTTTCTTTTTTTTTTTCAAAAGAAGACACGAAAACTTCAGAGAATGCATGTATCAACACTTTTTGGTCAAGTGTAACTTTGCCCCTATTCCTTTTGACCCTCCCACAGCCTATCTACCCCAATATGCAACTCAAATATCCAACCAACTTAACTCACTAAGTGTACCTAATTATGAGACAGTTTGAGACTATTATACTTAATATTTCTGTGCATATGGGTTAAATATTCATATTTTTTTTTAGATTAGCAAGGAATGTTTCTTTCCCTGCCACTGAGATGAAAGAATATGACATTAGAAAATAATTATATGTGTTGAGTTGTATTCTTAATCTTTTCTAATGTCAAAGAACTCAGCTATTTATATAAATTGGACAAAGAAAATGCAACTCATGCAGTGAAATACAGAAACTGAAAACATGCAAGCTTCTTAAGCAGGCAATGAGAAGACACTGAAGTAGTAGTAGTAGCAGCAGCAGCAGCAGTAGAAGTGGAAGAAGAGGAAGAAGAATAAGAGTAATAATAACTTACTACAATAAGATTAAGAATAAGAATATGGGGAGGAGTAAAAGGAGGGAGAGCTAAGTTAAGTTCACTGAGAAAAATAAACTTTCCAGGGAGCTAGACAAAGGGAAACCGCACCAAAAATATTGCTGTGTCCAATACAGTACCAAAGTACAGTAGTCCCCCATTACCAATGGGGGATACGTTTCAAGACCCCCAGTGGATACCTGAAACTGTGGATAATACTGAGCCCTATACATACTATGTTATTTCCTATACATATATACATCCCATAATAAAGTTTAACTTATAAATTAGGCACAGTAAGAGATTAACAGCAATAATAAAATAGGACAATTATAATAAAAATATACTGTAATAAAAATTATGAAAATATGGACTCTATCTCCCTCTGATAAAGGATTTGATATCTGAGACAGCAACTAAATGACTAGCAGGCAGAGAGTGTATATAGCATTGATAGGATACCCTGCACAAAAAGTTGATTCAATCCCAGGCTGGACAAAGTGGGATGGTGCAAGAATTCATCACACTATTCAAAATGGGGAACAATTTAAAACTGATGAATTATATCTGGAATTTTCCATTTAATATTTTCAGATCACAGTTGACCATGGACAACTGAAACCACAGGAAGCAAAACTATAAATAAAGGGGGACAACCACCAAGGTCTGACAATTAAGTTCGCAAACTTGTTGCAACCGTGTTGCTAAACTTTTTTGATACCAGAGGGATTATTCATTATGAATTTGTACAAACTGGACAAACAGTGAACCAAGTTTACTATTTGGAAGTGCTGAAAAAGCTGCGTGAAAAAGTTCAACGAAAACGACCTGAACTTTTCATCAACAATTCATCATGACAATACACCAGCTCACACAGCACTGTCTGTGAGGGAGTTTTTAGCCAGTAAACAAATAACTATATTGGAATACCTTCCCTACTCATCTGATCTGCCCCCAATGACTTCTTTCTTTACCCAAAGATAAAGGAAATATTGAAAGGAAGACATTTTGATGACATTCAAGACATCAAGGGTAAAATGACAACAGCTCTGATGGCCATTCTAGAAAAAGAGTTCCAAAATTGCTTTGAAGCGTGGACTAGATGCTGATGTCGGTGCATAGCTTCCCAAGGGGAGTCCTTTGAAGGTGACCATAGTGATATTCATCAATGAGGTACCGAATGTAGCACTTTTACTAGGATGAGTTCGCAAACTCAGTTATCAGACCTCGTATATTGAGCACTTGAAATGTGGCAACTCCAAATTGAGCTATTCTGTAAGTATAAAACTGCATACTGGGTATCAGAAATCTAATATAAAGAAAGGAATATAAAACAGCCTATTAATACTTTTGTATAGACTACATGTTGAAATGAAACCATTTTGAATATATTGAGTTAAATAAAATAGATTATTAAAATTAATTTCACAGGTTTACTTTTTACCATGTATTACCAGAAATATTTAAATTACATATGTGGTTTGCATTACACTCTGATTAAACATGTCAAATAAATACAAATCTAGATTTGGGTAAGGAGAGAGTTCATTTGAAAGAATGATTATAAGAAAAAGAAAGGCACATTGCAACAGGATAAAGGGGACTGTTACAATCAGGAGAATGGTGTGACCACAAGATCTGAAAATATCTCAGAAATTAGGCAGAAAGGAATACATACACACACACACACACACACACACACACACACACACACAGAGGGCTAAACAGGACTATAAATAACTGAGTCTGGGGGAGTGAGTGGCATGATCAGACAGTTGATCAGGGAATGTGTTTCTCTGCAGTCACCTGACTCCCAGGAGTCACAGGTAAGGAAGTGCTGTATACTGGTTCAGGCTGAGGGTGAATCAAAGATCAGGACCCATGAAAAGGAGAGAAGTTTATCTAAAGTTGGTCAAGCCAATTTGTTTCCCATTGATCAATTTGGAAAAAAACAGTCCAGCTAATCTTTTAAGAGGCAAATAAATGGAACTTTGGAGGGTCTGTGTCTAGCCTTGGCATACTGTGTTTCCCCAAAAATAAAACCTAGCCAGACCATCAGCTCTAATGTGTCTTTTGGAGCAAAAATTAATATAAGACCCGGTCTTATTTTACTATAATATAAAACTGGGTCTTTATGATATAATATAATATAATATAATATAATATAATATAATATAAGGCCGTGTCTTATATTAATTTTTGCTCCAAAAGACATATTAGAGCTGATGGTCCGACTAGGTCTTATTTTCGGGGAAACAGAGTAAGTAAACGGTGGGGGGGTATCTATGAGTCTTATCTAAGTCATATAGGGAAAGGTGGTTCTTTGTGGTAAGCCATTTTCATGGAAACAATGCATGGGGGATATAACTGTCCCTGTTTTCCAGGATCACAGGGTTCCAGTCAAGTTAAACACTGCTGGATACCTAGTGTATCTAGAACCTCAATTTAACACTATTTCTGGAGTGGTGGTCAAAACAGTCTATAAAATCAGACAGACTGGTTTCAGATCTCAGCCCCGCCGTTGCCTGCTCTGTGAACTTGGACAAGTACATGATCTCTGTTTGTCTCAGTGTTTTCATTTGTCAAAAGTACTTACTTCACAGAGTTCTCATAATTGTGGAGATAAACAAAGACCATGCACATGAGAAAAAATAGACTATTTGTTCAGAGCTTAATACAGCAAGGGAGTCAGCCACAATCACTTGCATTTGGGCAAAGACACAGAGGCAGCTAAGGGAGTGAAAGAGCTTCATAAAAAAGAGAAGGCTTCAGGTCGGCTCTCATTACAGGCTGTTGACATGGGGTAGTCCGAGGCAGGTTAATTAGAAGCAGAGCATCTTATGTCATTTGTTTGGGGAGCATATTTGCTTTCTTTTGTAGGTCCTGATTTGGAAGAGGTATAGGGGAAAGGTTGTGAAATTACAGAATAGGGAAGTTAGCTGTCATTGATCAAGTCGTGGTCCTTCTGGGCTGACAATTACAGAGAATGTGACTTGGTTTCCCAGGCAGCTTGCTACAGAGGCTGTGGGTCAGAGTTCTACTGTCATATAAACTCTGGCAATGTCAACTTATATATGTCAGTATATATGTTGTCAGTCTCTCGTGATAAAAAGAAATAGTACTTATGAAGTGCTTAGCAAATGACTTGATCCATAGTTAAGTTTCAACTTTAATTTTACTCCATCTTCTTTTCTTAATATGTAATACACAAGTACTTACTCTTAGGCCAGCTTTCTTAAGTGTAATAGGAAATAATTTACCAATGGCAAAAGCTTGGCCAAACATTATCAACACAATTGTTGATAAGACAAAGCTGAGTTATCGATTACCAGATACAAGGGATTATACCACCTTTGAAAGCTTTACAGTGTTTCAAAATTTATTGAGAATTGGAAGTTTGGTTTAAGGTGGGTCTTTCAATTCAGGGACATTATTAGGATTGGGTAGGCATCATGATACAACCATCCAGGCTTGGTGGGAATAGCAAGGTTAGGATTTTGAGAGAGTCAAAGAATTTTGGGGGACAAACTGTCGGTTGATATTGTCCATTGAAGAACTGATGAGCCTTTTGAGAAATTCCCATAATGAATAACTGCATCATTTGCTTAAGCAGGTAACCCTGGAAGAGTAAAGAAATGCTAATGAATTGCAAAGTCACATTAATGTAGACAGGAAGTTATGGCTTCAGTTTTCAGTGCCCAGGCTGTGTGGGGTAGAAGGTTAGGTTCTCACATAGATGGTGCCTATTTATGTCTACAAATTTTAAAATGATAGTTATAGAGCACTTGGTCTAATTTAGGAAATTTTAGTCTCTCATGGAAGTGCTTTTTCTTCAAATGTTTCCAAATATTTCCCAAAGAACTCCCATTTCTTCAAGATATGTAAAGGAATTTGTGGGGAAAGTACTGTGGTTGAAGAAGATTGACAAGTTCTACTAGATATTTCTCTTGTTGATATATAGTGCACTTAGAACACAATTAAATATGAGAGGTGCAGCATTCACGACTCCCCTTTGACTTTGTTTAACTCAGCAGCTCTGAGTGTAAGTGGTTTATTTGGGAGGTTAGGAATTGATCTTAAGAAGCACCATTAGAGTGATTGGGAAGTGAGAGAGGAAAGGAAAAAGCCAATACATGGGGGCAGCCAGATGGCTCAGTTAGTTAGAGTACAAGCTCTTAACAATGGGGTTGCCGGGTTCAATTCCCACATGGGCCAGTGAGCTGCACCCTCCACAACTAGATTGAAAACAATGAGCTGCCACTGAGCTGCTAGTGGGGTGGCCAGATATCTCAGGTGGTTAGAGCGCATTCCACATGGAATGGTGGGCTGCACCCCCTGCAACTAGATTGAAAATGGCAATGGGACTTGGAGCTGAGCTGTGCCCTCCACAACTAGATTGAAGGACAATGACTTGGAGCTGATGGGCCCTGGAGAAATACACTGTTCCCTGATATTGCCCAATAAAATTTATTTTTTAAAAAATCACAATTTTGGAACTCTTTAAAAAATAAATAAATAAATAAATAAAAAGTGAAAAACAAACAGGTTTTCTATTGCTTGTGGACTTCAGGTGAAATAAGCCACTGGGCAGGTAAAAATGCAGGGTGTGATAACAAATAATATGCTAATAATGTAATCTATGATCTTTAACATTCTAAAATAATACAACTGTACTGAATTAAGCAGGGTGCCAATTAGGTAAGGGCTCTCAACTTTAGTGTGGTCAGTAACAGCTAAATACAGCTGCCACCAATTCTTTCCTTTCCTACTCCCAAATGTTCTTTATCAAGAGATGGAGTCTAATTCTCTTCCTGAATTTCTACTGGCCATGACTTTCTTGACTAACAGAAGGCAACACAAATGATGTTCTGGAACTTCAAAGGCTAAGTCCTAAGAAAATATGCAGTTTCCACCTTGGTCTATTACAACTTCACTCTGGGGACAGCTACCAAATATAAAGATTCACTACCCCAAGACTGCCACGCTGTGAGAAAACCCATCCTAACTACATGGAAAGGCCATGTGGAGAAAAAAAGATGCTTGGCCAGCCACCAACTATTCCAGCCACCCTGACTGGGTGCCAAACATGCAAGTGAAGAAGTCGCCTTGGACTCTTGGACTTCCAGCCCAGTTGAGCTCAACTTATTGAAAAATTATTGAACTGTCAAATTATTGAACTGTTAAATTATTGAAACCCCAGTAGCTTGCATCTAACTATAATACAAATGCATGAAAGAGCAAGTGAGAACTGCTCAGCTAAGCCAAGTCAACCCATAGAACCATGAGGGATAAAAAACAATTGTATTAAAAGCCATTAAGTTTTGGGTGGTTAGTTATACAGCAATACATAACTGGAACACTTGAAGTCCATGAACCACCTAAAATTTTTGACATAATTTTGTATATAATATACATTTCCTTAAAAGTGGGTCTAAGCTTTCATTATATATTCTCATATGAGTCCATGATAGCAAGAGATTGTTAAGAATGACTGAATTAGATACTTTATAAAATTGCTCATCAGATTCACTCATCTCCCAAGCAATGCTCAATTTGTCCTATCCCTACTTCTTCAAGTTGATGGTCCATGACAATTCATAAGAAAACAAATAATACAATGAGAGGGCTAATGGGGATTTAAAACAGGAAATACAATGGGATACGCTGTGGTCCTCACTATCGCAGTTGACATGGGGTCTATAATTGACAATGTACATCTCCTGCTACCATTCACGCTACTCACTCTAAGTTCCTTAGCCAGCACTTCTGCTTGGCCCTGAGAAGTCCAAGCCCTACTTATTATATATCTTTGTGTTGTTATAAAAAAATCAAGAAGAAACTCAGAGGATGTGTGGGTTTCAAACATACTCCTCCCTGTCTCTGTTATACAGCAGTAACTTCATCTCCTTGTTTTAATGGCGGTTAATTACTTGTCATTACGGTAACTCCTTTCTTTGTCTGTTAAATGTAATAGCACAATGAGCCTCAAAAGACATGGCAGCAGCTATTTAATGAGACCATTACGTCGTCCCCCGGTAGAAATGCCCAGTCTCTCCCCCAGAAATCAGGACCTCTAATCCAGCAGAGGGCACGGGAAGCAAAATTTTCCCCAACTAGGTGATCGGGAATAGTGAAAAGGACCTATCCAAACCTTACACCTGTTCCTGGATCCACATATTCTGTCACAAACACAGCAAAATATAGTAGCAATTGGTTGAAAGTTATTCGACATCTTAACGATAGTTCCCAGATTCGGCAGGGCTATTCTTTATTGTCCTTTTAAAAGGCTATCCCAAAGTTCCATTAGGCCAGCTTCTTCAAGGTTAAGGGATATATGAGTAGGTGCTAGAACCAGTGAATTTCATGATCATTTGCCTCCTTTGTCAAAAAACGGGTCCCTTGGTCCAAAGCAATATTATATGGAATGCCACATATGTGAGTTCTCAGATAACAATGCCAATTGAGAACAGGGGGCAGCAAAAGGAAACCCACAGCCAGAATACATATAAATACAAGTGAGGGAAAATCACTGCCCCCTCCAGAGTTCAGTGCCAACTCCTGTTTTAGCAGAGCATGTTTTATTTGGGTAATGCCAAGAAGCACTGGATGGGAAGAGGTGATATGACAACAGGAAACCAATAAAGGGTATGTTAGTGAGCAAGACACCACTGTGGGTAACAGGGCCTCCATCCTGCTGAGGCAGTGTGGAATCAGAGACCCTGTGGAATATGCCTCAGAGTTTCCCCATCCAAGGGACAAGAACACAAGTATATTTTTATTCCAACTACAATTAATTATTAACTAAGTGTTTCTCTTGGTGGCATTAATTCTCCAGAACTTACTGTCTGACTGTGCAAAGGCTCAGAGAAAGCCCCCAGGAAGACAGATAGTAAGAAACTTAGGTATGTAATGAAATATTGAATACAGACAGAGGAGACGTAGGCAGGGCAGCTATAGGGTCTCTTACACTCAACATTTGACAATGCAATCCTAGTTTAAGGGCAGAGCTGATATTCAGCTGCATTGTTCTGTCCAGATGTTCCAGCTGTTTACATCTAGTGTTTCTTCTGATTGGTCAGTAGCAATGTTCTACTGATTAAATGTTATGCATATCACCTTCCCTCGAGGTATGTGGTGAGTCCCTAAGTATTAGTAGGAGAGAGACTAAAAGTACAGGATGAGCTATGGTTCAAAACCCAGAGGTAAGAAGAACTCTAAACACTTGACAAACATGAGAAGTTGCCAGCACCCTGAACATTTTGCAAGCACCATCCATTTATATAGCGAACTGATCTTGGTGAGAAAAGCTAATTGTTAATGGTGACTTCAAGCCGAAAGAAAGTTTGAGTTTTTTGAATGGAATGAGACCAAATTTGAGCCCATGTCCTTGAAGCAGAGCAATTTCTGACACTAGTAGTGACAAGGTATCCTCTACATCCTGAATTTGTTCACAGTCCATCTAAGTAAAGTGGGCTTGTTAGCAATCCTGTATCAGGGTTATATGCTCGGTCATTCTTGTGTAGAGGAAAGCTCTAAAATGAACATCTACAAAAAGACCCAGTTAGTTCTGTGTTCCATTGGCAGCATCCTTAAAATGTAAGTAGCATGACAAATGCTGTACAATAAATGTATAAAGCCCATCTCTTTACTTTTAGTTCAGTTCTATCCAATAAATCACCTTGCCTCTTATTTAAAACTTCTCAGTGGTAAGAAATTATTTTTCAGTCATTTTCAAAAGGACAAACCTAGCATAAGACTCAAGCCAATACCATATGCAACAGAGAATAAAATGAATTAGCATATTATTAATTGCAAACCATTAATTTTCAAGGACAATTGCAAATTAGACCAACTCATTCACTTCTAAAAGGTAGCTTATGTATGGGGAATAACTTCATATCTCAGACAGGCTACCCATTTGTTAAGATTAAAATATTTCCTTTCAATCTCAGTTCTCTGAAGGGTACCATAAAAGGGGGACAGATGTTAAATGGGAAGTGTGAGAATGTGAGCCATAAGCCTAGCACTATAAATCAGGAAGAAAAAGACCAGGCAAGAAGTTGAAAGGACTAAGGAAAACCCTTCTGCTGTAGTCCAAACACCCAGTCCAGACACATGCAGAAAAGGAAAAGCTATTTTAATGATATCAGTCAAGAGAAACGAAGAACCTTATGGCAAGAATCTATTTTTTTTTCCCCTTTGTTACTGCCTTCATTATTCATCTGATGTCATTAAGGCAAGACTCTCTGCAAAGTTTTACTCCTGAATCCTTTGCAGCACGCTGACAATGTGCTCTGCTCTGACTTAGAAGAGCACTCGGTCTCTGCCCCAGGCTCCTACATTCTGGTTGAAGTAGTCACAGCAATTCAAACATAAAAATGCCAGCTGAGAAGGGGATTAAATCTCAAGGTGCAAGGGTGCGTGTAACATTATTAGCTATAACACAACATAGATGGTAATTAAGCAGAAAGCACTTTCATTGTGCTATCCTCAGCAGCCCTTATCAGAGGCCATTATTTAAATTAAGTCGACCTATGACCTTGATGTGACTTACGATTTGCGAAACTCATAACACTGCACATCAGTAATTCAAATAAATTTAAATAATCAGTTGTAGGCTTCAGATTTACAGGATCGCTTGATATTTTAGAACCAAAACACATGGTGAGTTTTAGACTGTGAAACTATTTTTCAAGTTATCTCAACACAGAAATAAAGCAGTGTAGAAACTAAACTGGGATTTGATACGCTCATCTGACATGGCCATCAGCTAAGTCTCACCCACGTGGGTAAATTTATGAAGACTGGTTGAGTAAATCAACAATATATTCATAATATATAACTGTGGCAGATTCAATCTATACTTCTAAAGCAGTGAAGGTTCCACTCTGTCCAAGTCAAATAAAATCAGTGTTAATTATTATTTAACTGAATTACATTCCAAATCATATAGCGTTATAATTAGTCAAGTGATCAGAGTGCTCCCTTCGCTCATAATGTCCTCAAGCAGGATCCATTATTTTACATGCACACGCACATGCACACACACACATGCGTGCACGCGCGCACACACGGTGCCAAAAAAATGTATATACATTTTAAGAAAGGAAAAAACTGTATTAAAATTCTAATAATATATACTGATAACAAAAGGTGAATGCAAGTCACATTTGACTTCTGCAATTACAAGAGGTGCTCAAAGTGGTTACCATCACCGTCTAGACACTTCTGATTATGACGAACTACTGCTTGAGCATAGGTAACATCTCTTAAAATGTGTATACACATTATTTTTGGTACCCCCAGTATATATATATACATACACACACATATATATATATATATATATATATATATATATATATATATATATATATGATGCTAAGATCCATATATATATGATGCTAAGGTCCTATTTCAGTTCCATGAAATTGGTATATCTTAAGGTCATGTGTGGCTGATTCTTTTTTCTAAAATCTTATCCTTCCCAGCCTTTTCTCAACTCTTTGCAATTTAAACAAAAATGAAGATACTAATTTTCAGAATTCTGCCAAGAAACATGGCCATCCTGAGTTTCTTGAACAAAGGGATTACTTACAGAGGTTTGAGTAGATTTAAAGGAATCTTAAGCAAGCAGAGGAGAAGCACCCAGGAGCTAACAATAGGAAGCCATTTCACTCCCTGGAACTTAAGGAACCGGAGGAAGGAAAGGTATTATTGAAGCCTGGAGAGGTTTTTGGGTTGTCAAAGAGGAGCCACCAGACAGAAGCTATAACTCTAGGACCAGTTATTAACAGAACCACAGCAAGGCAGGAGAAATGATGTAGAATGGGGCTAAATACCCTGACCTCTCTCTTCTCCTCCTATCTGACCTCCTGCTTGGGCCTCCCCTCGGCTGAAAGTAATCCGAAGGCAAGAAAATCAAGGTGTTGCAAACTGTAATTATCACCCTCCTGGGACAGAAACAGGACAGAAAAAAGTGAAGAATATACAACACAGCAATTAGACATAGTAGATGCAATTAGAAAGACATTCTATTTTGCATATTACTAATAAATATATGTTTATTAAACATATAGTCTCTGGCCTCATCTAATAAAAGTATGAAATTTATTTTTACAAGTCTGTTTCTTTACTTGCAGTAATTTTATTGCAAGAGAAAATGATTTAAAAATAGATTTTAAGCTACCATTAAGTATCTCCACTAAATGTTACTTATGTAAAACAAGGACACCTATAGAATACTCAATGTGCTTTAAAATTCACTTCCTTATCTACGAGAGACAAACTCAACCATAATATTTCCCTTAGGATTCCAATATTGATAAGCACTAAGACACTTAAAATGACCTTAAAAACCATATGATATGTTGACTGAAAGTTCTTTTTACTCAGTTCCATGAATCCTCATCTGAAAATGTTATTTTAAATCCAAAAACCTCCAAACAGCTTCACTGAATGTAATTAATAACTTCATTCTTAAAAGGTAATGCTTTCATTATATAGCATTGAATGTGTGATCCAATATGTACTATTTTTCAGAAAATATATACTCAAATGAAATATTCTTACATTTCAAAAGGACTCTTACCAAGGCCAAAAGAAAGCTAATTATACATTTGACTAAGCAAAACAATCTAAGCAGGGTACTGGGTGTGGAAAGAGTGAGTAACTCCAGCCTGAAGTATGTAGATCATAAAGAGAAAAGAAGACTGTAGGCGGGAGGAGTGGAAAATTCTAGTCCTCAGACATGGGGCATGACTTCTAATGACTAAGTTCACATTGGTGCTTTGTAGAGGCAGAGTAGAAATAAAGGTTAGTGATTCAAGGAAGGAGAGGAACTATTCAATTAAGAGATTTAATGAACCATCAACAGAAATAAAATCGGGAGTGAGTTACAAAGGAAAGGCATAATGCATGCTTGTAGCCTCCTCTGCTATTTTTTTCTCAATTAATTTGGAAATGTTGACCTCACATATCCATAGGGTTCCAATTTTTCCCCCTAGTTTTCAATGTATGGTTCTCAAATACATGTACCATGTTTCCCCGAAAATAAGACCTAGCCAGACCATCAGCTCTAATGCATCTTTTGGAGCAAAAATATTGCTATTATTATTATTATTATATTAATAAGACCCAGTATTATATTACATTATATTATACTATATTATATTATATTATATTTATTACATTATATTATATTACATAAGACCCGGTCTTATATTATATTATATATTATATAAGACCGGGTCTTATATTAAAATAAGACTGGGTCTTATATTAATTTTTGCTCCAAAAGACGCATTAGAGCTGATGGTCTGACTAGGACTTATTTTCAGGGAAAAACGGTAGGTATGTTAATTAGTTTACTTATATACCCTCACCAAACTGTAATTAGAAATACTTCTATACTTGGCCAACTGATCAAGCCCAAACATGATAAATTTTTTTGTAATTCCTCAAAATTATTAGAAATGTTTGATCTACTTGACTAAGCACAATAAACATAGTTCTGCCCAAGTGGAAATGAGACATATTTACTCTGCTTCTCAACATCTTTTTAAACAAAATTGGACTCCAGAGCCCATGTTATTTCCAACAGTATCATGTCTCTCTTCACAAAGTCCTGTTTCCCAAAATAAAGGAAACACTAAACTTAGAAACACTGGACTTGAGATTCCTGGCAGCATATAGCTCATAGATCAGAGCAAATTGTTGAAACTCAACAAATTTTTGTTGAATTGAAATTAATTTCTTTCCCTACCTATCAATTTTCACAACTGAAAGGCTCATACCTTTTATTTTTTCTCTAATTTCACAACTAATGCTCTAAAACAGAGTGTATTCTAAATTCATGCTGCCTATTCACTCTGTCATAGAAATTCTAAATGTCACTCATTCAAATCTACATTGTATTTAATCTACTTATAAGCATCTATATGAAGTGTAAATATAAATTGAAATTTTCATATAAACATGAAAATAAATCTAACAAATGACAAACTATTGTGGATTATTTTGATCACTATTCTTTGGATTTTAAAGGCTTTCAAATAGGCTTTAAAATAAATCTAAAGCCATAATTTCATTTTGTATTGGCTTTATGAACTTAATATGAATTTATCATCATTTTTATTTCTTTACATAAAATAAAAACTCATGGTATGTTTTTACCATACTAGAGCTCTTTTTCATATGCACATATGATGATATATAATAAAACATTCTTTTTTATCATAAAAAGACCAAACTAAAGATGATAATTTTCTTCTCTACCATTGTATCGGGTTCTCCTAACTTAAAATATAAATTTTCTTGATAAACTCCATATTTTTCAAATGCAGCACAAATTCAAAGAATCAAAGTTTAGGACCAGTAAAGACATTCAAAGACACATTAACACACTTACTTCTGCTATCCCACACTCCTCAAAATGGGCCAGAATTCAGTTATCCCTGGTAGTCCATGAGGATTTTATACATGTTTTTCAAGTCCTCTAGAGAAAGAAATTTTACAACTTTATAATACCCCTTTTGCTGTTAGCTTTATTTATTTATTATGTATCCACCCTCTATGTTCCATATATTTTATAGCTTCTATTTCTTAACCCTCTTTTTTTATCATTTTCAATTCCATAAACATGTAATACAAACTCTGGAGAGCAGATGCTCATATAGTGTTAGATTCTAATTTCTGTTCTTTAAGCTTAGAATAGGAAAGAATCTTCATATCGCTTAAACACCTTCTCAGAGTTTCTTACATGCCCTCCTTGACATGTCCGCCCCTCCTTTGCTTGAACACTCCCAGCGACAGGAAGCTTGACACCTCGTGAAGATATTTCTGTGTGCAAGCAAGTCTTTTCTGCACTAGGCCAATGTCTGCTTCCTTACACTATTTACTCCTTGACCATGGTATCCACCTTTCATCTATTTGAAGGCAGTCATTGTACTTTTCTCAGGACACTCTCTTCTAAGATAAATATCTGCTATTCCTCCATGGGATGAAGTTAAAGACATTTAGTTCCAAGAAAGGGAGCCTCCATGTCTAAAAATATACAAATCTGTGTATCTCTTCCCCCCAGGCCTCGGGCATCCCACCCAGTGGTCTGTTTCTGACAGCAAATCCAAAGGATTCAATATAAACAAGAATGGATATGTTCCCAAAAATCAACTTCAAAAATGAATATAAATATATGGTCTCCAACATTTCCCTTAATTAACAATTATATAATTACCATCACAACATTTAGAAGGCCTTTTGAATCTATATTTCAGTCTCAACCTTCTTTGGAAATAACAACCATTCTAAGTCTATAGTTAGTTACCCATAATAATAAAAGATACTTCTTTTTTTCAGTCTTCAATTTAATCTCATTAAGCTCTGAAGTAGCTCCCTAGTTCTAGTTTTCCAGAATATGGTGAACAAGTCAGCACTGTAGAATATTTTTCTATCTTCATCTTCCAATACTGTTTACTCCTAACCCTTCTTTTCTGCTCTTATATAATATCTCTTTGCAATCTTTCTCTACCCCTCTCTCTTACCCTGTGTTTCCCTAAATACTAAACTGGAGTGTGTCCTAATCTGTTTTATTTTCTTAAGGAATCGTGCTGGAGTATCATACGCTAGTCTAAATTGCAGATTGGACAAAGTCCCAAATAACCCAAAGGGGTTATCATTCCTATAGAAAAGCCAAGTTCCATTACAACATCTTCCTATAAGCCCTGATTTTCAGAGGAGAGTTACTACTAAACATTTTAGTGATAATGAAACCCCTCTCACTAATGCATTCCTGATGGGCTTGGTGAAAGTTTATGTCTTCCTAGCTTTACTGTGGGTCTTCTGATGGGTCGTCTGGGCTCACATAATATATTCATTCCTATACCATTTTTAATCTCCCTTCCTCTACCATTTTTCATGGCAATTCAAGCCTTTCAACTTTGTTCAATAAGGGCTATTATTTCTAGGAGTCACCTTTGCAACAAGTTTGTTCCATCCCCTGAGTCGCTGTTAGTTTATTAAGCCAGTATCCTGAGAATTTTCCAAGTCAATATATTCTCTCTTACTCAAATTTATATTTTGCCTTATTTCATTTAATTCTGGTACTGCCAAAATCCATTCCCAAGTAAATATCTGCAGCTCTTGCTGGTTCTTGCTGGTTAATTCTTGAAGATCTTTCGGTATAAAGTCCTTCCCTCTCCTATCATGCCCAACATATGTACATCTTAGTTATGCTATCCTTCAACTTAACCCTAATTATTGGCCTGAAAGCTCAGAGAAGACTGTGGGCTAATCCTGAGAGGAGTCCCTGTTGTCTTACAAGGAAGAGACCCCAGCAGTATCTTCCCACATGGAGATGTGTTAGCTCTTAATAAGGAAGCACAGACTACCTCTGAGGGCGTTGAAGAGTCAGAGGAACTTGTGGAGCCAAAAATTTTAGGAGCACCTACCCAGATGTGTCAGGGTGCAGGTTGTGCCCAGGTAGGTGCTAACTCTGGAATACTAAACCTGCCTTGGCTGAGCATTCAATCATTTTTGAAGCTTGGTAACTCCTAAATCCTGAATTTGGTCATCAGCATTTTATGCTCTCCCAATGTGTGTCTTTTCTTAGGAAATTCTACAAAGTCACTACCAATGAAAGTGTTAGTAATTGAGCCACCACCTAGGCCAAGAATAGGGTCCTTGTGAAAGGGACACTGCCTGGAATAGGATCATTATTGCCAACCAGATGGTGAGCAATCCAGACTCCAAATTCCATCTTACTGGCTGTTTTATTGAACCTCTTTTACGACCACTGTGTCAACTGAGTTTTCCAGGAAGCAGATCCTGAGACAGAGTTAGGGGTAAAAAAGTTTTACTGGCAAGCAACATCAATGAAAGGTAAAAAGATAAAGCAGAACTGAGCAGGAGGTTTCCACCAGACTACAAGGAGCGCTGGCACAACTGCCTGTTAGAGCAGTCCCATATCTGTGTAGCACAGTCTGGATTAGTCACTGGTTAAGACAACTCTGAGAAGAACATGATCTTGACACAAAGGCTGAGGCAGAAATGAAAGAGTTAACAGACAGAGACTGTCTACTCGCCACACTGGTTCAAATCACTGTCTGTCACAGTTTTATTTCCAAGACCTTGTCAAAACACGCTCAAGATTTTGAATTTTGGACCCTCGAAGACATTAACATAATGCCTCTGAGTAATAACATTACTAAAATAACCTCTGTTGAAGGTCAAATCCTTAGTTAAAAAAAATGTAATGCTTGGCCAATCTGGTCCTCAATTACACATAGAGAACAAGTGTGACCGGTATTTTTCTTTAGTAAAGAGTGCTAATTGTTCCTTAGACACTTGCTTTGATGACAGTGTTTGCAAATTGATTTTCTTACAGTTGTTCTTGATGCTTCTTTTGCAGCAAGTCTTGTCTGAGTTAATCTATTACCTTATATATTGTTATTGCCATAGCTCAGATCAAACATAACACATTTTCATTTTGTCACTATTGTTTTTGTAGTAAGTCAATATAACCTGAGGTGAAATGAAGCATGCCTTGCTCAGCATTTATTGATCTATTGGTTTTTTCATTGTTTACATCAAAATACCACTTATCAGTTCTGGTCCAATTATAATTATCTTTTCATAGAGGAAATAGCAGCTTCAAATCCCAAATATGAGTCAATTTCCAAGGTGAGGTACTCCCAAAATGCTGGTACAAAATGTGCACTACACTTCCTCCCTCTAGGCTTTCATTCTCTAGCTAAAAAAGGAGAAAAGCACATATCTACCCTAACAAGATTCCATTTTATCCAATACAGGAGAAAGGTGTTTTAATTTGCATCACAGTGCATGAGCACATAGTAGATGTTCAATAAACAGCAACTACTATTCATACTGGTTCAAATAATTGTAATCACGTGTGGTCATTAACGGGAACCAATTTTGGTGAGGCTGGGTGTTTAATGATGAGATAAAGCAGGTCGGAGAAACTTTTCCAATACCCACAGAAATTAAATTGGTCTTTCAAAGTTTTCATCAGGCAAACAACAAACAACACTGAGCTTGACCTCTCAGGTGCCTAAGCTTCTCTCTGTATATTTTAAAAGCATTCTGCAACCACATTAATTTTCTAAAGTCATGGAAATAATAATACCTTACTAAAATTTTGACTAACTTACTATACTACGTTTGCTAACTAACTTTTTATTTTACTATCTTCTCTTATTTCTAGAAAGCAATTTAACCTCTAATTCAGTCAGTCACCCTACGAACCCAAGCTTAGATAACCACATTCCTAACTAGAGAACTTTGCTTCTGACACCCCTTTGAATAAAAATGTCCTTTGCTTTTCTCCTTGCATATGAAAGTTATAATAAACCTTTCCTGGGCTCAGCTCAAAACTTCTTCATAGACACTCAGATATAAGGACTACCTACATATATCTCTCTTATCTCCTATAATATTTTTTGATTGTTTCACATATTTTGGCCCTTGAAAGAGAATTGCTTTTCATGTCACTGTCATTCATTGAATCACTTTTATAATTCAATGCTGGGGATGCACATGGCAGCCTGTCAGGCTAACGGGGTTTGTGTGATCTTTGGTAAGTCCCTCTGACTCTGAGCCTTGGTTAAGGAATTCTAAGATCCTTCCCAAATCTATAATGCTTTAATTTTATAAGTTTGGCTTGATTTCTTACCCTGGCATTATATTTTACAAAATTTTTAGTATCAGCTCAAAAGTAGTTAACATTGTACATAGAAGAGCGTAATAAATACATGCTAAATCAAATGAATGAATGAATTCCTTCATTTAAGGCTTCTCTGACTTAGTATAATTTGGGCAAAAAAATTTAGCTATAACTTCCCCTGGTTGTTCATGTTATATAAAGCCATAGCCGCTATTTCACTTAGATTTAAGTGACTCACTAAGTTTATTTTAAATATCAACAGAGTTTTTTTCAAGCAGTAGGGTTCCTGTTAGATATCACATACAAACCTGAATGTCAGACTGGTTTAAATTGGACAATCACTTTGATAGGCAATAATTTTGTTAAATAAGTTGATCATTTCATTAAAAAAAATTTTTATCAAATAGTTGTAAAGGCAACGTATACTAATTGTGTTCAAAACCATTATAAAAGCTAAAGTAGCTCAATATATGCATGTATGTGTACATATTTATATAAATTATTGAAGATGGCTGAAAAGGACAGAAGCAAAAAATTACAATTCTTTTAAAGTTTATATAGGAAAACAAAGTGAAATTAGGTTAATAATAGGGAACAGACTCTTATCATGACTAAAATCCAGCAGCATATGATGTTTGTTCTTATCCCACAAGGATAGAAATGACATGTTTCTGATCAATTCCTATTCACATCACTGGTGAGGAGGGATCTACCACCCTAAATAGTCTGAGGACAAGATACCTGACATAAGATTGAGAGAAGTTTGTTAGTCACAGAGACGTATAGCTCAGGGAAAGAGGACACTGCACAGCAGGCAGGACAACAAAAGGGCTGCATTTGGGAGCAGAGTGAACCAACAGGGGCAAGCTTTGTAATAACGAGAGGGAGTGAGGTGCTCCCTTGTTCCTGTTGTAGGATGTGATTGGCTTGTTTGAATAATTTCATGGGTTGGAAAGGAAGTGAAATCCATTAAATTGAAGACCAGGAAGAGTACAGCTGGTCTGGTTGACAGGGGAACTAGCTGGGTGGGGAGTCTTGCCTGCAGGTGGGAAGTGTCTGACAAGAGCAGGGGAACTTCCGGATAGGCCTGTGGGGCCCTGTGAGGCTCAAAGATGTCAAGACAGCAGCTGAAATTTTAGGCCTTAGAATACTTGAGCAGATGTTAATATGAGACCAAGACCAGTTTACATGAAAGGAGAGGAGAAGATTGTTAGACATTTATAACTAAAACAAAAGTTCTATCATGAATTACGCCTCTATAAAGCATCTTATATATGTACTTGGCCATTCATATATACATGCAACAAGAGCTAATATCCAAACGGATGTGACACCGAAAATTTACTGAATGTTTGGTATCATAGATGTATAGTACAGTAGACTTCTTTTAAGTAATGTTATTAATTTATAGAGCAATCTAGTCTATAAGATTATCTGCACTGAATATTTAATTTAACTACATGTAAGTTGGAAAAGAATAAATAGAAGGAGAGGAGTAAGAAGCAAAAAAAGAAGGAAAACGAAGAAGGTGAAGAAAAAGAGGTAGAACAGGAAGAAGAGGAGGAAAGGCCACTTACCCTCCCGGCCATTACATCCTCAAATATAAATACAGTCTTTCAATACAGGAATGCTCAAAAGAAAATAATAAAATACAATTGAAATTAACAAGAGCTTGGGAAATTACAATTAACACTGTGAAAATACAAGTACTAAGAGTCCACAAATTGTAGCTTGAATATATCCATCAAGCTGTCAGACCCACAGAAGAAGCTTTTATCCTGAATTTCAACTGTAACTACTTCAGAGAGTATGAACATCAAGCTTTCCCCTAGGAATTACATTTGCCATTCAATAAGCCCTGGGGAAAATGTTTCAGACCGATACTGGCTGTGTCCCTGTCAACATTAGACTGGGCCAGGGAGAAATCCTAACAATTATACTGCATCTTGTAAAACATCCCTATATTCTTTTAGGAAATAAATCATTTCACGTGCATCCATTTTTATCATGACGTGTGCAGTACTACTTATTCCCTAGAAAATAAATTATAGCCACACTTTGCCCCAAATGCTTGTAATGTCCTCTCCATCAGTCCCTAAAGCAAAGAGTGCTATAAGCTGTTAAAGAGAGTCTAGAATTGCTTTTGGACGGGAGCATCACAGGGTTCTGATGCTTAGAGGTATAGAGCAGGGCAGGGCATGAATAAATGAATATAATCAGTAAATCTTTGCTTAAAGGATCAATCACTTTGTCTGACTTACACAGATGAGAAATTTCCAGCACTTTCTAGATTTTGGCCTGGGTATCTTAAAGGAAAAGAATTTTATAAATTCAGGTAGAATTGCCCTATAAATCTGAATGAAGTAGATAGAATGCTAATGGGATTTAAAAAAAGAAAAACAAATTTAATTTTTTGGACTGAGGGTATACATAAGAAACTGTATCAAATCCTTACATTCTAAAACAGAGCCATAAAACTGAGTTGAAGAATGGTTCCTAAAATGTGAATATTTTTAAAAGACATTTACCTTTGTTTAGAATTGCAAATTCTTCCAGCCCTGGATGTGACCCCATCTGTTCCTTCTTCCCTCCTGTTGAAGCACAGGTCCTATCAGATTCCCATCTACCCACTTTTTCTCTTCTCTCCTGTGCTTAGAGACTGTATTCCAGGCATATTCTCTCTCTCTCTCTCTCTCTCTCTCTCTCTCTCTCTCTCTCTCTCTCTCTCTTTCTCTTTCACCTTCCCTCTCTCCCTCCCTCCTGTATGATCCCTTTCAGTATTCTAATGTGCTTTAATTCCAACTGTTATTTAAAAAGATAAAATCTTGACCTCATATCCCCCACCCTAAGTACCCACACTATTTCTCTGCTCCACTCCAAAAGATTCTTCAGAGTTTAGACTATCTCCAATTCCTCAACTCCCACTCACTCTTCACCTACTTTCAAACTGATATCTACTCCCACTGTGCTATTGATAGTACTCTTTGAAATATCACCAAATACCTATGTTGCTAAATCCAAATTCCTCTTTTCTGCTTGTCTCTTACTTTGTTTATCACTTAAATGATGTTAGATTTTCTTTCAGTATCAAAAGATCCAAACAATGATGGCAAGGGCGAATTTTTCACTCATGTTACACGTCCATCACAGGACAGTTATGGCTGTGCTCCACTTGGCCTTCACTCCAGGAGCCAGGCTGGTGGAGCATCCTCTCCCTGGAACATTGCTTGTGCCATGGCTAAAGGAAAACGGGTAGGTGAAGTACGTGCTAGCTGGAAGTGTGACTCATGTCACTTCTGGTCATAGCAAATCCGTAGCTATTCATGACTAAGAGAGAGGGGCAGTGAGCACTGGTGAACAGTAAGATAGTCTACCACACTGGGAATATGAACTATTTTTTTCGTAGTTGATTACTCTTTCATTTGTGTAACACTCTAATCTCTTGGCTTCCATGACACTATTCTTTCCAGGTATTCCTTCTATCCCTCTGGCTGCAACTTTTCAGCCATTTTTATTGACTTTTCTTATCCAACCCCTGAAGTTTGGAATTCCTCAGGGTTCAGTGTAAGGCCTTTAATTACTATACGTTCTCTCCCTAAATGTTCTTACCCATTCCTAAAATATTACCTATAACATTAAAATATTATAATATATTACAAATAGTATACCTATAAATATTATAATATTACCTATACATTTACAATTCTTAAATGTGCATCTCGAGCCCAGATCTCTCTTTTAAACTCCAGGTTTATCAATCCAACTATCTCTTAGGCATACTCACTTAGATATCTCATGAGCATCCCACATTTAGAAGGTCCAAGATGAAATTTTTGATCTCTTCCTGCCAAACATGTTTCTCCCTCAGTCTTCTCATCACAGTAAATAGCATTGTCAGTCACCTAATTGTTCAAAACTGAGAGTTCTTCGTAATACCTCCCTCTCCTTCACCCCACATCCAATCCATTACCAAGTCCTGATGGGTCTGTCTCCAAAAATTTTCTCAAATAAGTCTGCTTCTCACCATCTCTCCACCCTACTTTAAGCCTGTAATGTCGGTCACTTGAGTTACTACAGTAGTTACCCTCTTCATTTCACCCAAATTCCTTTTTTGCTCACTAGCCTATATTCCTATGATTTCTCCATAGATAAATTAGATTGATCCATTAAAGAACCAGATTCGATTTGGTCACATCTATCTCTTGCTCAAAGCCATAAAATGGCTTTCACTCTGCACTCTCCAGCAAATTACAATCTCTCCCAGTTGAGAAATATGGCAAGATCTTTCCTGACTCAGAAATTTTGTAAGTGCTGTTCTTTCTGCCTAGTTACCCTTCTCTTCCTCCTTACCTTCATTTTCGTCTTGCCAACTGCTACTCACCTCTCCATCTGAGCTAGAAATAACTTCATTAAGAGATCTTTCTTGAATTCAAATAACATTATTTTTATCTCTCCCATTGCACCATATTTTCATGCATCAGTGGATATTACATCAGTTTCCTAGAGCTGTGATGAAGTGCCACAAATTGGGTGGCTTAAACAAAAGATATTTATTCTCTCATAGCTATAAAGCCTAGGAGTCTTACATCAAAGTGTTGAAAGGGCCATGCTCTTACTGATAGTTCTAGGGGAAGAGACCCTCTCCAGTCTTCCTTGCCTTGGTTGGGTGCTGGTAATGTTTGGCATTCCTTAGCTTGTAGATAAATCACTCCAATCCCTGCCTGTCTTCAGATGACTCTCTTCCCAGTGTCTCACAGTCTTCCTTATGTGCACATCCCTATATCCAAATTTCGCTCTTTTTATGAGGATACCAGTCATTCATTAGAGGCCACCATATTCCAGTATGATCTCATCTTAACTTGATTATGTCTGCAAAGATTGTTTTCTCATCAGATCACATTCACAGTTTCTGTGGAACATGGATTTTGGAGGGACATCATTCAGGTCAGTACAAGTACATATACACTTATTTTTCTTGTTTCACATATACAAGGCACATTGTATATTTTGTGGCACATTATATTTGTTTAATAAATATTAATTGAATGAATCTGAGAATATCTGAATTGGTACTTTAGAAAAAAATTGAGAAGCATTTTGAAGAGACAAGATGATCACATTATAAAAAAGGGAATAATACACCATTATTTATTGGGGATATATTTATCTTAGGCTAGAGGACCTCCATGATTCTTTCCATTTAAAAAATAATAATTTTATTGAGATCTAAATATAAATAATAAAATGCATCAATATTGTTATTATTTATATTTCAATAACTTGGGACAAATACAACCCTATCACAATTAAAATATAAGATATCTCCAACACTAAAATATTTCATCATTCCCGTTTGCAGGTAAGACCTCTCCCCAAACCTACCTCCATCCTGGCTACAGGTAACCACTGATCTGTTCTCTGTCAGTGTAAATTAACTTTGCCTGTTCTAGAACTTCACATGAATAAAATCATAAAGTATGCATGATTTTATACCTTGCTTCCATTCACTCAGCATAATATTTTGGGATTCATCCGTATTGTTCCTTATATCAATACCTTATTCCTTTTTTATCATTGATTAGTTTTCATTGTGTAAATGCACCACAATGTTTATCCAATTACTTGATGAATATTTAGCTCTTACAAATAAAGTTTCTTTGAACATTTTTATCCAAATCTTTTTGTAGATAAATATTTTTTTAATTATTCTTGAGTAAATACCTATATGTAGAATTGCTGAATCATATAGAGTTTACGTGTTTAATATTATAGAAACTGTCACATAGTTTCCCAAAGTGATTATAACATATTGCACTCCCCTTAGGAATGTATGAGAGCTCCAGTTGCTCAACATTCTAACCAATAGTTGATCTTTTTCAGTCTTTTAATTTTAGCTATTCTGGTGGGTATGCAGTAAGATCACATTGTGGTTCTAGTTTTTATTTCCCTAATTATTAATGATGTTGCGCATCTTCACTTGTGTTTATCAACCATTTATATATCTTTTTGTGAACTTTGTTCAAATCGTTTACCATTTTAATACTGGGTCATTTGAATTATTGAATTGTCAGAGCTCATTCTATATTCTACATAACAATCCATATTTCAGATACATGTACTGAAAATATTTTTTCATCATATGTGGCTTGCCTTTTCATTTTTGTAAGTCTTTTAAAGAATAGACTTATTAATTTTGATAAAACCCAATGAATTAATTTTTGTCATTGATGATTCACTCTTGTTTCTTAGAAAGATACAATCTTAGAAATCTTAATCTTAGAAAAGATTAAGATGTTATTCTATGTTTTCTTCTACAATTATATGTTTTGCTTTTACCTAAGTCTATAATTCACTTGTGTAAGGTGTAAAATCAGGGTAACAGTTCATTTTTTCCATATGGATGTCTAGTTTTTCCAATACCACTTATTTTAATGACTATGCTATCTCTCTTAAGTTTCTTCAGCACTCCAGTTAAATATCCTTGGATTGTATGTGTGTCTCTATATTTTCATGGGCACTGCATCTTGTCATTGATCAATATGTCTTTCCTTATACCAGTACCACACTGTCTTGATTTCTGTGGTTTATAATAAGTTTTAGAATCAGATAGTATGTATTCTTCAAATTTATTTTTTTCAAAATTGTTTTAGCTTGTGTGTATCCTTTTAAATTTTAAAAAGTGCTTGCTCAAGTCCACTGATAATTATGACTGGGATTATTTTGTGTATATATGTTAATGTGGGAACAACTTACATCTTTAAAATGTTGAGTTTTCCAATTCATGAACACAATATATCTTTTCATTTACTTAGATCTTTAATTTTTTTCAGTAACATATTATAGTTTTCAGTATATAGAATTTGCATATATATTTTAAGTTTGTCTCCAAACATTGTATATTTTGATACCTTTGTAAATGGCATTGTTATTGATTTTCAATTGTTTGTTGCATATGTACAGCAATGACACTGATTTTTGCATACTGACAGCATATGTGCAACCTGTCTAAATTCACTTATTAGCTCTAGTAGCTATTACATCTACTAAAATCCTGAACACAAGTGGTAAAAGCAGACATACTTGTCTCATTTCCTATTTTAGGAAGAGAGCATTCAATCTGTCAGAAATAATAATAACCTTCACTTAGGTTTTTCATAGATGTTCTTTATGGGATTGAAGATTTCTTTCATTCCTAACTTGTTGAGCGTATTTATTAATAAACAGTTATTTAATTTTGTTGAACGCTTTTTCAACATTTCATGAGATGATTATATTGCTAATTTTCCTTTTTCAATTAACATAGTGAATTACACTTAATAATTTTCAAATGTTTAAACAGCACTGCATTCCTAGAATAAATCCCACCTTGTCATGATGCATTTCCTTACATATATTTGGATTGATCTTGTTAAGGAGGTTTTTTGTTGTTGTTGTTATTGTTTCGTTTATGTTCATAAGAGATAGTCTCCTTTAGTAGTTGTCTTCTTTTGTGTTTAATGCCTCAATCTGATTTTAGTATTAGGATAATTTTGACCTCACAAAATGAGTTTAGAAAATGTTCCCTTCTCTATTTTCTGAAATATCTGTATAGGAATGGTATTTATTTTTCCATATATATTTAGTAGAAGTCACCACAAAAGCCATTCAGACTGTAAGAAAGTTATTAGTTATTGATCATTGGAAATATTTTTGTACTGCCATCTATTTTATCTACTATTAATATAGGCATTCTAGTTCTCTTATAATTAGGTTTTGCACAATGTAACTTTACTATCATTTACTTTTGACTTATCTTTGTCTTTACATATTAAGTGACTTTTCTTTTTAAAAAAGCACACAGTTCCTTCTTTTTTTTAAATCTAGTCTGCTCATCTCTGACTTTTAACTGGAGTGTTTAAACTATTTATGTTTAATATAATTATCAATATGGTTCAGTTTAAGACTATCATCTTCCTGTGTTGTTTGCACCATCAGTTCTTTGTTCCCCTTTTTTTTCCTTCCCTGCCCTTATTGTGTTAATTGAGAGCTTTAAAAAATATTTCATCTTCATTGTTACATTATTATTTATACTGTTTTATTTTATATGTTTAATGCTTGCTCTAGGATTTATATTTACAACTTTAATGCACCGTATTCTACTTTCAAATAATATTGTATTATTTGAATTAATGTAAGAACTCTACAATAGTATACTTCCATTGCCCCCCTCCCACACAGTCCTTTGTGTTATTGGGTTATAAAATTTTACTTCTATAACTTTCCTTACATCTCCCTCTTTCTGTACTTATATCTTATCCATCAAGATTTATTCCTCTTTATTGATGTCTTTTCCAAATCATAATTCTAATAACACCCCCCCTAAGAAGAACAACTGCCTTAGTTTAGAGGTTAACATTCTAATGCTTCTGATGTGCACCTATGAGGGAGTTGTCAAGATAAAATAACCTACTCAAACATACCTTATAGTCTTTAAAAATAATTGCATGTGAATCTTTATGTTTCCACAAGTATTTTTACAAGTAACATATATAGTCCTCAACAGAAACATAGCAAAGCATTTATGTAAGTTCAGTACTTTGAAATGTGTGATATATGAATGGACATGAACGCAATTCAGGCATTTAAACTAGAATTTACTACTGCGCTTTCTGTAAAATGGAATTTGATAACCAAAGAATACTGTAAATGTGGCAAATACTTAGCATACTTAACTGTGAAGGACAATAAACTATTTTTAAAGCATCATAGTATTAATATCTTTACAAATGGGTAAAAATTGTTTGAAACGCACAAATGTATACTTCAAAATAAATACTGTGCTTTATCCTCCCCTTTCTTAGTCAGCAGTTACTCATTATAGCCCAAAGTCATAAAGCTGTATTTTTTTTTGAAATATACTATAATTCAGATTTTACATCAAGTTATAGTGACCTTTCTTTCAGTTAGTGTGAGTTAGTGAGCTTTCAAAGTATTTTTTTATCACATAAATACTGTAAATAGCAGTTGGACCTATAGCCATTCCTCTACATTAGAGAATTGGATCTAGAGAGAAGAATTACTTTCATTGCACAATCTTTGCACTGCTTGAATTTACTTACCATAAATATAAATTACCTTTTCAATTATAAAAAAACTGGCTAATAAAACCATGAAGTAATATAATTTCAGAATTATATTGTGCATGGTCCATTATGGATTATAAATTGCCAGTAAGTATGAATACCTAAATTTTATTACCATTATATCTGAAAAGATATTTGTTGTGCATAATTGACTACTGTTTAGTACACTTTAATGATTATAAATGCAAATATTCATATACTAAATATAATCAATGATGAATAAAAACATTTTTTCTTGACAGTTATATACTAAATATAAATAATCAGTGATGAATAAAAACACTTTTTCTTGACAGTTATTTAGCTAACAAAATATCAAAATTTCATTGATTCTCATTAAAATTAAAATTCAATCAATGGGCTTCACCCCACAAGTGTTTCAAAGGGTCTTTAGAAGTCAGATAAGGGTATAGTGAATGCTTTCAAGTGCCATACGTCCCATGCTTTATCTGCAGAATGTTAAACATGACAAAGAGTGGTGTAATGAAGTGGAACCTCCCATTATTTCAGCATGGTTCATCATTATATCACTGAAACAAGGAAACTGCCTTGTAAAATCTACTAGCTCACTCCAATTTATGTTTAGAATTACAAAAAATTAAGTAAGAAATGTAATTAGGTTGTTCTTGTGGGGAAATCCAAGAAACATAGTCTTTCCAATGCCTCCCTTCACAAAAGTTAATGCTTTATCCTTCAAATGTTTTGTCCCTGTGCAACACTGGATTGGGAGCTGAAAGAATCTGACAAATTGGCACAAAGGTAGACATTTCAAAAATGATATAACGCTGAGTATCTGGCAAACTAAAAAGAAAATTTCATTTTCCTCTTACCTATTTCTTTCAATTTAATTTTGGAGGCTATTCTAGAATACCAATCTTTATAAAATAGCTAAGGAGGAAATTATTAATATCCTATGTAAGTTCTTATCATGCCTAAATAGCAGCTGTGTCTTCGGTAAGGATTTCTATAATTGGAAGATAGCTGTGTGTCAGTTGATTATCGAAATATAGGTTAAAAGCAATTCTTGTCACAACCCTAGTAAGGTTTTCTTTTTTTTTTTTTTTTTTTTTTTGTAGTTATAGAGAAGGTTATTCAAAAACTTATATGGAAAAGGAAAGGAACTAAAATAACTAAAATAATTTTGAAAAAGAAGAATAATGTGGGATGAATCAATCTACCCCATTTTGAGAATTATGTAACAAGATTGTGTGGTATTGGTGGAGGGATAGACTCATAAATCATTCTTAAATTAAAAAACAATAACAAAGAAGTTATTGATGAGCAAGATCAGCAATCAGAGGGACAGCAAAGGAGAGCCCCCGCCCCACTCAGGCAGGCTGGAGGCTGACACAGGGGCCCACAGATAGGCTGGAGTATGCGGGACCAGCCGAGGAGGAGAGAAGCAGGGCTGACAGCATTACTTCTCCCACAGAGCCCTAATGGCCACTCTTGTCTCATATGAAGGCCTTATTCCTGAAGGTTTACAAAATCATCCTCAAATATTACCATTTCCATAATGAAATACTACTCTGCCATAAGAAAAGATGAAATAGTGCCATTTGCAACTACATGGAAGGATCTTGAGATGATTATACTAAGCGAAATAAGTCAGACAGAAAAAGTCAAGCACCATATGATTTCACTGATATGTGGGATATAAAACTGAAAGCACCAAAGGAATAAGACAAACAAATAAAGAAATAAAAACTCATAAACACAAACAATAGTTTAGTGGTTACCAGAGGGTAAGGGGGAGGGAGGTGATATACAGATGATGTATTACAGAATTGTACCCTTGAAACCTATGTAATTTTACTAACAATTGTCACCCCAATAAATTTTAATTTAAAAAAAAAGATTATTTCCAACTTCTTCTTTGAAGAGGAAACAAAGACTCAGGAAAAGGGTTTGCCTGGGGCCATAGCCACAGGGAAAGAAAGAGCCAAAATGGACATTCATGGTAACTACAAATTGTGGGACTCTCAGCCATGTACAGCTTCCATATTTAGATTAGGAAAAGCCCACTTGCTCTTGGATTTGCATGTGCATGTATGACTGTATTTTGGGGTGTGAATGAAGTTAATTACTTGAATGGTGATTATATTTTCTATTAAAGTCATTTATAAACTGAAAAAAAAAAAAAACACAAAGACAAAAACTATGAGTGTTCTACAGTTTACTTTTAAACCCCTCTCAGTTTTCCAAAACAGGTTGGGCTTTAGTAAGTGAAATTCTACTAGAATATTTATATTTTACTTCAATTCATATCAGTTGGAATGAAAAGTTACAAACAAGAGTCCAAAAGCAATACAACTCATAAAATATTTCTCCACATACTTATATAACACCTTAAGTGATTGGAAAATTTTAAGTTTTGCAAGGTAATCAGTTTCCTTCTTCCCTTTTAGCAAGTATGCTATGTTTAGCATAATTACCTTAGCATTTAGTGGCATCTGTGGCTTCCAGGGATGCATCCTTCTCTAAGTATAGTCATCAATAGATTCATTATCCTCCTCTCTCATGTTGTTTGCCACTCAGACAGCTCAAGTGGCTCTACAGTGGCTCAAAAATTCAAAAACTCATAGCCTCAAGTTTGAAGCCTTACCTCAATTGACACATCACCAATTCTTATTTTAGGTACAGACCCCTATTCCTTTCTGTCAAATCTCATCCCTCCTCTTCAACCTTAGAAATAAGATTCACCTACCTCCTCCAGGTTGTACACAATCCCTAGTCATTCTGTTGTTTACCAACATTTTTATGTAAAATATTTCAGAGCCACCATTAATCTTAGAATGAAGGACAAAATCCTTGAACACAATCTCCAAGACCATAAAGGATCTGGCTTCCCTCTCTGAGCTCAACCTCCCACTAATTTCTCCCTTTCGCCAGACACACCAGCTAGACAAGGTTTCTTTCCATTTCTTGAGCACACCATGATTTCTATTGTCTCCAGGTTTTCCCATCTGTTCTTAGCTCTGTCTGAAAAGACTTTCCCTCCTGTCACTTACACATCATTTCCACAGAAAAGCCTTCCCTGATGCCTTAATGATAGGACTGCCAATCTGGGAAATATACAAATAACAAGAATAACAACATCAACAATAACAGCAACAACCACAATAACAATACTTAATATTTATTGGATATTCTTTTTGTACCAGACTCTGTTCTAGACATTTTGCATACATTTATCAATGTTTAAAATAACCCTAAAGAAATGGATACCATTATTGAGTCATTCTACAAACAAGGAAACTGAAACCAGTGTACTCACCCCAGGTCTCACTGCTAGGAATTGAGGAGCTGATCTTCAACGACAGGCAGCCTGACTCTGGGTCCCATACTCTTAACTGGTGACACATCACAATGCTTCATCTCTCTAAGGCAGAAAATACAGCAATTCTTTTTATTTCAATGAGATAGAAATTTCAGGACACCAAGAGATAAAGATTCATCAGATTTCATAGGCCCTTTACCCCTGTTAAATGTAATACCAAATCCAAATTCTATTTGCACTGCATATAGCCTTCTATCTAAAATCGGGAATTTTCAATTACCCAGTTTCATGTTTCCAAGTTGGTGTGACGCACTGGTTCTTAGGGTGTGTCACAGAGGGGTTCTTAGGGTTCTGGAAAGTATCAGGCAGAACTTCCAGCAAAGGGCAAGGAGGACTGTGATAACATTATTACAGAAAGTGTACGCCAAAGTTGGAATCCAATTAAAAAGGTATTTGGCCCTATTTGAGATCAGAGAAACCAGTTACTTTCAAATCATACATGGAAGGAAGGAAGGAAGGAAGGAAGGAAGGAAGGAAGGAAGGAAGGAGGGAGGGAGGGAGGGAGGGAGGGAGGGAGGGAGGGAGGGAGGGGAAAATGGCAAGCAAGCAGGATTTTATACAAATTGGCTTTAAGCCATTTGTACAGTGCAGATGCAACTTTTTCTGTTTCATTGTAAATGCCCATATATTGCAGCAATGTTAAAATATCTTATTTTAAAACTATCTTAACCATACATTAGTCTAATTAAGTCTCCTAAGAAGAAAAGATACTTCCACAGCTGTGCCTGTTGCTTCAGACCCATTGAGGGAATTCTCCTAAGAATGCACCATTGAGACCAACACTTCCGAGGGCCTCCCCACATCCTCTCCTGTTTCACCTTGCACTTCTCTTTTTCTCCAATACTCTGCACGCTTGTCTTTCTTCACTTTCTTCCTCAATAGTCCATGAAAAGAGGGACCATTTCAGTCTAGTCCACAGTTTGTGTGCTGACCCAGAAAATGTGTCAACTGACTGTGAATAGGCTGACTCAACACTTCATTTATTCTTTCAATTTATTCATTCAACAAATATTCTCTAACATGTAGGAGGACATAAAAAATGACCAGACACAGACCTTGTCAAGAATTGTATTGTCTAATGAGGGAAACAGATGAGTTCACAGGGCATTTCAGTAGTTTTCGTAGTTTTATGATGGAATGTTGTAAGCATGGGGTGCTATGAGAACACACAAGAGGGACACCCACAGTCTTGAGGCATTGAACGAGATTGCCCATAGGAAGAGATGCTCAGTTAAATAGCTAAAGGAGGACTCGAAGCAAAGGAGGGAGAACAGACTCCTGTGACAAGGCCCAGAGGGAAAAGCATGGTGATTCCCGGACCTGTGAATGGTGAACCACAAAATGGGAAAGATAAATCTCAGAGGTAAGCAAAGGCCCAACAATGGAGGGGCTTGCCTGGTATGCTAAGAAGTTAGATTTTATTCTGAGGGCAATGGAGAGACAGTGAAATATTTTAAGTGAAAAAGCAACATGATTCAATGTGCACTTAAAAAAGAGCCCCTCCAGCTACAATGTGCAGAAGGGGTTGGCGGGAGGGTGGGTAGCCAGCAGGAGTTCAGAGATGATTACAATAATCCAGGTGAGGCAATGTTGGCACCCACATCTAAAGGAATTTTGGTAACATTAAAGAGAAGTAGAAAGACATTGCAAGAATAGAATCAACAAAACCTCAGGACTGATTAGAAGTGGCTTTAAGGTTTCTGACAGAGACGTCTGTCGGTCACTGCCTGTGTAGCCCTGTACACAGAATTTAGACAGTGTAAGTACACATGCATGCAATCATTACTCATGCCCTACTTCTAATTCCCTTCTTTTAACTGTTTATAATTATATTTTAAAATATCCAAAGTCAGAAATGTTTTTCCCCTTTTGGAACAAATACCCATTTTCAAGATCTCTACACAGGATTCACTCAATATATAGTGCACCTGCCCTTTTTTCCTCAAAGTTGCACCGCTAGTTCCTATCAGAATTCTGGGCTGCCTCACTGAGTTTTGATCCTCAGGACACCTTCCACAGGAAGGTTCAATTTGGTATGTTTTAATGATCCAGTTACAAAGCTCTGTTTTGGCTTTTTTCCAATGCTTGCTTCCTGTGCTTTCTAGTGACTTCTGATATCTCACCTCCATCTTTATGAAGATGAAATGAAACCAACAGCGCTGGTCCACACCATCTAAAAATATAGGTCAAATACAAAGAGAAGTCCTCTAAAACTAAATTGACTTCAAAACATAATTATCTTTCATTTTATTATCAGCATTTAATATTGCTCTCAGAAAAGGATCTGCTCGCTTCTCTGTTATTTTGGTATTCCACCATTTTTTGTTGTTGTTTTGTTGTTGTCGTTTGGTGGTTTTTTTTGTTTGTTTGTTTTGAAAGTAACAGTCAGATGTTCCATATACTATATGGCCACAGAGGGACTTTAGCCAGAGTTCAGACTTTCATGCATGAGCACTGAAGGAAGCATGAAATGATCCAGCAGGGTGAAGGCCAGTCTTTTAGAAATTTATGGACATAAATTAAGATTAGATAAGGTATGTTTCCACTAGTCCCATGAATAGTAGTGCCGTGCCCTATAATGCTGAAAGGAATAGAGTCCTAAATTATTACTGATGAAATGGTTGTAAAAAGAAACTGCCTAGTGAGATCTACATTTTTGTAATCTCTCCATGTTCTACCCGACTTGCATTACGAGTCAAATACAAGGCATGATACCCAAATCTGACGAACAAACAGCTTCTTCTGACTCCTGCACAACACCATTTCCCCTGATTTTTCTGGTAGGCAGTTGATTTACACATAGTGCTTTCTCAAGTTGCACTTTTTACAGAATAACGAATCACAGAATAATGAGCCATACTTTTAGTATTATAGTTTTGCAGAAACCAATATGCCAGTCATTATCTTCCTGACTGTATTCTAGTTTCAACCACAATGATTGGCATTAGGACTCCTTAATCAGTAGTGTCTTTAATTACAGCAAAGAGAATGTTCTCCTACAGATAGGGTATTTTACAATCTGACATTGCAGTATCTCCTTTGTAGTCCATAACGAAAGCAATTTCTGTTTTGGCAGGATTGTGCCATGATTTAAGGCATGTGGTAAAGATATTTGATAAATGACTTGGCAATGCAGTATTTCTACATTATTAGACTGTGACTAACTACATTCAGTCTGATGTTTTAGAAAACTTCTTTAGCTTAAGTAGGGCCAATGGAATCTGCCAAAATGCAATATTCAAATACTTTGGGTATAGTTTAGTAGTCCAAGAAAAAAATGGTATAAAGTTAGTCTCAGCTTTCAAAAACTTGTGTTAATTTCTGGAATTGTTTTCATCTTAAATGTTCTCCTTTACTGTACAGTTTCTTTTCTGTGGTTGGAAATACTTAAAATATCTCATTATCACATAGAATATAAGTGGTAGGAGAAAAGTTAAAGTACAGCCAATACTACATTGGATATGAAATGGTTAACTAGGCATATAGCACGTATCTTAAAATATAAGGATACATTGAAATTGATGCAGCCCTGAGAGGAAGGTCAGTGGTTTAATCTGGAAGTGTTATAGAGTCTATATTTATATGGGGATTGGGAAAGTTGAAGGGTGATAATTGATTTTTTTATAGGAAAACCTCAATCAGGAAGTTACTCATCCCTTTCTAAAGGTATTTAAGTACCCTTACTTTTGTTGTCAGGCAACAGAGAACAAAGGAACTAAAGTTGTAGACAACCAGCCAGGGAGCTTACTTTAAAGAACAGAGATAAAGCTTCAAAGGAAAAAAAAAACAAGCAAACAAACCCACAAACAAAATAAAATGGTAAAAAGCAGACATTTTGTGGAAATTGAATCCCTTTATTAATACAATTAATAAATACCTTACTTAAGGGAAACACTGAGCATATGTAAAAATAAAGACCAAATTATAATAATGGCTGTAATCTAAGTTGTAAAAAACCAGCACCAGCCAATTTTATATAAGAACAACTAAAAAGAGTCAGTGGAACTTGGAAAATTTAAGAATAATTTAAAATATCAATAACCGCAAGGGGGACACAAGATAGTGGAGTAAATAAACACTGTGCTTGCCTCCTCCAGTGACCACATTAAAATTACAAGTAAATTATATAACAATAAATATGGAGAATCATCTGAAGTCTTGCTAAACAGAAGTCCTATAACTAAGGCTATAAAGAAGAAGCCATCTCGAAACTGGTAGGAGAGGCAGAGATGTGAAACAGGCTGGCCCCTCACCTACACGTGGTGATTAAGGATCAGGAAGGATATCTCTGCCACAGAGGTCTCTTTGAGTGAGGGACACCAGCCCCATACTGGGCACTCCAGTCTGGGGTACCAGTGCGCTGAGAAGGAGTCCCCGAAACATATGGTTGTGAAAAACAGTGGAAATTCTCACTGACAGCCTGGGTGAGACTGAAGGCTGTGGAATCCCAGATGTCCTCTTAAAGAACCCACACACAGACTCACTCACTTTCAGTTGCTCACCTGGGTTCTAGCGGAATGGTGACTCCGAAGGCATCAGAGACATATAGGGAGAACCTGAATTGTTTGGCTTCAGAATGAGGACTAGAGGGACAGTTGCCATTTTCCCTGTGTATAATCCTCCTCCCATACAGCAGGCAGGCAGTTGCCATCATTCCTGTGTTAAGCCCTCCCCCACAGAGCTAAATCGGAGTCTTCATGGGTCTGATGAATTCCACTTGCTCCACCCTGATGACTCCCTGGGACCCTGCCCCACCCAACTCATCCAATACTGGAGGTACTTTCAGGTCCACTGCCTGCTCCACCCATGATGCATTCTTTGTTGGACAACTCTCAGGGGTCTGCAGGTCCCAGACAGGCAGCAGTTGGCTTCCCTGTACTCTGAGATTTTTGCTGAGTAACTGTAGGCACAGCACTCACACAAAACCACAATCTATATTAATTTAGTGAACACCATTCATGCCACACTGGTGACTCCCTGAGACGCTGCTTCATCCAACTTGCATACCATATTAAGCTCTATCAGCAGCTGAGCCTTACAGAAGTGGGCAGATAGCAGTAGGACTTGGGGTGCCCTGGGCTTTTTGCAGAGCTACCACAGTACTGGTGACAGCATGTCTTGGTGCTCAACATGGCCTCTCCCATGCATGTCCAGGTCCAGCAAAGGCAGAAACCAACCATGGATTGCTTTGTAGCTCCTACCAGGTAGTCACAGGCAGTGGGTTGAACTTGGCCTGCACTCGAGCCCCTCTCAAGAGGCCCCAGAACAACATCTCTGGAGGTCAGCTTCAGACCACAGCAGAGCACCACCCAATTATCCCCACAAGCGACACACCCAAAATGCAGTCGCAGCAGACACCAAAGCCTGTTGAGGGAAATCCTGCTCCGTGAGGTAGGCCCTCCCTGTGCAGCAGCCCATAAGCTGTGGATGTGGCCAAACCCCATAGACAGTCAGCCTGAAGGTCAATCCCACCCACTTATGTGCCAATAGCAATCAAGACTGAACTAGAACACACAAACCACACAAGGGACACTCTTGGACCACCCAGCACAGATGACCAGGGACACTGTGCCACTGGGACCCACAAGACACCAACTACATAAAGCCACCTGGCCAAGACTGGGAGATGTAGCAGATGTACCTAATACACAGAAACAAACACAGGAAGCCACCCAAAATTAGGTAGCAGATGTACCTAATACACAGAAACAAACACAGGAAGCCACCCAAAATGAGGAAACAAAAATACACGTTTCAAATGAAAGAAAAGGAGAAAGCTCCAGAATAAAAAACTAAATAGAGACAAGCAATATACCAGATTCAGAGTTCAAAACAATGGTTACAAGGATGCTCAAGGAACTTAGTGAGTACTTCAATAAAAAGGCAATAAGCATTAAAAAGGACATAGAAACCATAAAAAAGGACCAGTCAAAAATGCAGAATACAATAACTGAAATGAAGAATGTGTTAGAAGGAATCACCAGCAGATTAGATGAAGCAAAGGATCAAACCAGTGATTTAGAAGACAAGGTAATAGAAAACACCCCATTGTAACAGAAAAAAAAAAAAAGGAATAAAAAAATAATAATAAAATGAGGATATTTTAAGGGATCTCTGGGACATCAAGCATAAAAACATTTGCATCCTAGGCGTACCAGAAGGACAAAAGAGAGCAAGGGATTGAGACCCTATTTGAAGAATCAATGACTGAAAACTTCCCTAACCTGGCAAAGGAAATAGATATACAAGCCCAGGAAGTGCAATGAGTCGCAAACAAGATGAACCCAAACAGTCCCACAAGAAGACACATCATAATTGAAATAGCAAAAGTTAAAGACAAAGAGAAATTCTAAAAGCATCAACAGAAAGGCAGTTAGTGACCTACATGGGAGCTCCAACAAGACTGTCAGCAGATATTGCAACAGCCTATTTTGCAGGCCAGAAGGGAATGACATGAAATATTCAAGGTGGTGAAAAGCAAGGACCTACAACCAAGACTGCTATTATTTAAAATTGAAGGAGAGATAAAGAGCTTCCCAGACAAGAAAAACTTGAAGGAGTTTATCACCACCAAAGCAGTATTACAACAAAAAAAGTTAAAGGGACTACTTTAAGAAGAATAGGGGGGGTGAGGAGAGAAAAAGAACATAAATATGAATAATAAAATAACAATAACACATATCTATCAATAATCACTTTCAATGTAAATGGATTAAATGCTTCAATCAAAAGACATTGGGCAGCTGAATGGATAAGAAAACAAGACCCATACATATGCTGTCTACAAGAGACCCATTTCAGATAAAAAGACACATACAGAAAGAAAGAAAAGCATATAAAATATATCTAATGTGAATGGAAATAAAAAAAACCTGGTGCACCAATATTTATATCAGACAAAATAGACTTTAAAACAAAGGCCATAATAAGAGACAAAGAGGACATTACATAATGATAAAGCTTCAAAGGAAAAAAAAAAAATCCTCCAACAAGAGGATATAATCCTTGTAAACACTTATTTACCCAACATAGGAGCTCTTAAATATATTAAGCAAATATTGAGCAACATAAAGGTGGAGATCGATAGTAATGCAAATCATAGTAGGGGACTTTCACACCCCACTGACACCAATGGACAGATCTTCCGGACAGAAAATCAACAAGGAAAGAGCAGCCTTAAATGACACACTAGAGCAGATGGATTTAATTGATACTTCTGGAACATTTCACCCCAAAGCAGTAGAATATACATTATTTTCAGGAGCACATGAAACATTTTTCAAGATAGACCATATATTAGGCCACAAAACAAGTCTCAATAAATTTAAGAAGATTGAAACAATATCAAGAAGCTTCTCTGACACAGTGGTATGAAACTAGAGATCAATTGCAAGAAAAAAATTGAAAAACACACAAACACATGGAGGCTAAATAACATGCTACTAAATAATGAAAGGGTTAACAATGAGATCATGGAAGAAATCAAAAGATACCTTGGGACAAATGAAAATAAAAACACAACCCAAAATAAAATCTTACCATTTGCAACAACATGGATAGACCTAGAGGGTATTATGCTAAGTGAAATAAGTCAGAGAAAGACAAATACCAGATGATCTCACTTATATGTGTAATCTAAAGAACAAAATAAATGAACTAACAAAGCAGAAATAGACTCATAGATGCAGAGAACAAACTGATGGTTGCCAGAGAAGAGAGTGGTTGGGAGCTGGGTGAAAAATGTAAAGGGATTAAGAAATACAAATTGGTAGTTACAAAATAGTCATGGGGATGTAAAGTACAGCATAGAGAATATAGTCAATAGTGACTATATTAAATACAGCATAGAGAATAAAGTACAGCATAGAGAATATAGTGCAATGAGTGCATAGTGAATATAGTGCATAGTGTTGCAACAACTATGTATAGTCCCAGGTGGGTACTGGACTAATCAGTGGGATCACTGCATAAATTATATAAATATCTAAGCATTATGTGGAAATCTGAAATTAATAAAAATAATATTGAATGTTAACTGCAATTGAAAATAATAAATAAATATATTTTAAAATCACTAACCACAGAAATAAAAGTTATCGTTTATCAAGTATTTACCATCTTCCAAATACCTTGCTAAACATTTTATATGTATTTCATTATTTAATCCTCAAAATAAATCTATGGGGGAAGTGCTTATTTTAATGCTCATTTTATAAATGAAAAAATTGATGCTTACTATGGTTAAAGAATTTGCCAAAGATAAGTGGTAAAAACAAGATTCTGACCTAGTCAGAATGATTCCTGTTACAATGTTATTTACCATTGCCTTAGGAAAAAATAGTGTCTTGATAAAGCGGATTATTCTCCTGATGTCTTTCACCAGTTTCTTAATACGAGTGACTTAAATAAATTAACAAAAATAAATAAGGATTCTAACTTACATGGGAATCTCAGTAGATAACATTTGTAATTTTTGTATAAAATTTAAAGCTTACTCACACAATTCATTTCTTTAAGAAGAAAAATGATATAGAAAGGCCACAGACAGGGCTATGACTTAGATTCTGTGAATCTAAGAAACTGTGATTCTGTGACTTAGAAAATTATACTTAAGTTTATTGAAAAATTTATGCACTTCTAATTATAGAGTTTAGTCATACTCAAAATGCTTTCTTAATTCTTAATTTTTTGGAGATTCCAATTAATATCTTAATTTCATTTCTAATTCCCATGTGGAAACAGCATACCTTGTGAAATATTTTTACAGGGCATAATTCGATCTGGGAGTGTACCAAGTTACAGAAACATTGACCATAGCTATATCTGTCATCTGTCATTTTTATTGGTGGCAAAGTTGCATGAGCTTTATAAGGCAATTTTCACTAATATATATCTATCTTCTTTCTAGGTATTTGTGCTTTCCTTGTATATGATGACCATTTTCCCCACCTATATTTTCCTACAAAAGACTTATTTGCACACACATGCGTAAATGCATACATTCACACTCACATATATGTAAACAAGCCTTCACAGCTACAGATTTTATTTTTATTTTATTTATTTATTTATTTATTTATTTTGTAATTTCAAGGCTATTGTGGTTGAGCAGCTACTTTGATAGCTTAGCAGTTATATTCATGCAGTATCAGCAACTGCCCAGGCTATGATGATATAAGGGAGCTAATGATATTATACTTACTGAGCTGCCATAATAAGTTTCCAGAGAAAGATAACTTAATTGGCAGCCTATTATCACAGTACATATATGGGTGCTCTGGCCTTTGGAATGTGCTCATTGAAGCCAAGGTAATTGAGGCATTGGTGATTTGAATAATGGTGATTAGAATCATCTGTGTGCAATGTGCAGTGAATAAGAACATGTGTAGGAAAGAATCCTTTTTATGAGTCATTTAACTATTGAGACCCCCTGAATAACCTTGCTATTCTTTTACCCATCTCACTTCTTCTACATCTACTATTAATGCAAGTTGGAAATAGACATTATTCCTGAAATCAATTTTTGGAATAATAGCCAGGTCTTATGGTAAAAAACAATTTATTTTTAAGGTAAACTACCTAATACATATTCTCATAAATGCATATTCATATTCATTCAATAGTCTGTACCACAGTTAAAAGTATCACAAATGATTTTTAATATGTTTTAAAATCTAACACAATGATAATTTCAGAAAATGCATACAGAATTCTAGATTTGTTAATGTTGAAAAAATATCAATATTAAGTCTGTGTATGTGTAAAAATTGTGACTAAAAATGAATAACAATAACAACTTCCTTCTTATTAATAAAAATAATCCTGATTATAAATATTAAAGAGCACAACCATTTATTCTGGATTAGATTGTATAAATTCTAAATTTTATTCCAGCTTCCATTAGGTCTGGATTGCCTAATGTGATGGGGAAAATATACATCATAATACACAAAAAAAGCACAAATCTCTAGGACTGACTATAAAAACTATTAATAAAGATTATAATTCTAAACAGAAAAAGCCAGAGATAAAAAGTTCACTTAATATTTTTATTTTCCAATCAGTGCTCACATATATTAGTGAAATGACTCAATATATATTAGGGGATCAGAGCTTGGTAATCTGATTATAGGGTCATAGTAATTTTCTTTGGGATTGTTTTCCAATAGCAACTCAACCACATTTGCCACCAATAGCATGGAATTTTAAATACTATGACGAGTCACCAAAAAAATATTTGACTCCAATATTGATTGATAAATTTTATTAAATGAGAGTCTGTATGATTATGACTGTATTATCATTGAAAGCTTGTGTAGAGAACCATTTCCGAAATGTAGGGAAATAGTAAAAATTAGCGTATACACTCGTATGTGAATGTAATGTTAATGAAGCCTTGGAAATAGCCATTACTCTGTCTTAAATAGACTATATGGAAGCATCAGAACCAACTCTATGGCAAGTCCGTATGTTCTGGAGAACTCTTCTCTTTCTGGGTCCCACAGAATCTAAGTCATAGCCCTGTCTCTGGCCTTTCGGTATCATTTTTCTTCTTAAAGAAATGGTGTGAGTAAGCTTTAAATCTTTAACAAAATAGTCTTGGCCAAAAAGTAGCATTATCTACTCACTAATGAAAAACTTAAACTTCAAGGATAACCTTTCCTTTCCTTTAAGTCAGGTCTCTTGTTTTCCTGTGTCATGGTTTATTATAACCACTTTATATTTAACAAAAAACTTTCATGTGGTGAGAGTCTAATTAGGTGGTGACACGATGGGTGAACTCTGAAGAACAGATGTTTAGAAAAGCAGAGCAAGAGGTCATGTCTGCTGAGCACATCCCTACACAATAAAACTCCTAATGCGCCCTAATGACTGGCATCAGAATAACCTGTCTAATAGGTTAATTAGTACTGCCGATAAAGAAAGAAAACAAAACTGTTACCTAACATGACTTCTTTCAACTAATATTTTCTATAGTAGGTCTGATAAAAAGAGGTTGGAAGTTACAAGGTAGCCATTGATTTCATGAAAAGACCTTCCTTGTCAATCAGCTGTATATCTCACTGAAGAAAGAAGTCATTAAAAACCTATAAAGCTTTTATTAAATTTTAACGAAGAGGTGCAGTTGCTAGGATTTATCAGTCTCACAGCTAGCATTATAATTTTTCTCAATGTTCACATTTATTTTTAATCATCTTCCCTGAAAAATGAACTCACTTTCCTTATTCTTTTGTTTCTGTCAATACTACTATCATTCTTCTAGTAACCAAGGAAGAAAAATACCCGGATCCTTTCATTCATCAAATCCTATCATTGTTTCCCTTGGGATCTTCCTCAGATCCACTCTTCCTTTGAATTTATGTTGCAATTAACAATAGTATGGTTAGATCCAGGAATTCCTGGAACCAAGAGACTTGGCACACATGAGTGGACAAGATAAAAAATGAAAGGAAATCCATTTTGCTTTGCGGCTCAACATCCATTTGTCTTCCTTTTAGTATTTACCTCTTTCACAATGAATATAGTCTTGAGGGCTTCAGAGTGTTATGAAAGTTTACTGGATTTGATCTTGCTAAAGAAGTCAGGAAAAGCTTCCCCGAGGAATTTAATCTGAAGCTGAGTTATGAATATGAGTAGGAAAAAAAAAAAAGCAATGAAAAGAAGGAAGGGTGATTTAGGCTGTTGGAATATCATGTACAAAGTCTCTGTAATGATGACTACAGGGACAAAAATAAGCCCCATACTGTTCCAGCAGGGAGCAATGGGAAACATGGTCACATGAAAGAGCCTGAAGTGGAAGGCAGAGATATTCCATGTAGTCTTGAGAGCCATGTTAAAGAATGGTCTTTATCCAAAAATCACTGGATATTTCATAAAATCTCAAATGTGACATGTTGAAAAAAGAAACTGTCTTCATCTTGGACCCTGATATTTCCTCCTTTATTTCCTATATTTTAGTGATATTATCCATCCAGGGTCTAAATCAAAAACATGGAGTTTTCCTTCTACCACATTCAATTGGTCACTGTGGTGAGTCTATTCTACCCCATATGCCTCCAATTTATGTCATTTCTCTCATTGCTATTTAATTCAGACCTCATAATTTTTTCTTGATTTACATCATTAGATTTCTTCCTGTTCCCAATCTCAGCTTCACTCCAATCAATCCTCCTCACTGCTTCCAAAGTAACCTTTAATATTATTAACATAATCACATTAATCCACTCCTTAGAAGCCACAGTAACACTGACTTTTGGTTCATATTTCTTCATTTGTAACACAAGCCACTACCTAAATCTTTATTCCCAGTCTTGCAACTTCATTAAATGCTTTTTTGGGTTCAATATTGAGCTTCTTACAACATGAATGAGACAATTGTCATGACCAACAGGGAGCAATGGGAAACATGATCACATGAAAGAGCCTGAAATGGAAGGCAGAGACATTCCATGTAGTCTTGAGAGCCATGTCAAAGAATGGTCTTTATCCAAAAATCACTGGATGTTTCATAAAATCTCAAATGCTTTAGAGCATGACGTTCTCTTAACTTGGGTTCCCTTCTCCAGACTTATCAAAAT
Source organism: Rhinolophus sinicus (assembly GCF_036562045.2). Lineage (NCBI taxonomy): Eukaryota > Metazoa > Chordata > Mammalia > Chiroptera > Rhinolophidae > Rhinolophus > Rhinolophus sinicus. Next base: position 60,926,188 of record NC_133752.1, on the reverse strand, counting down.
AACACGTTGACTTCTAGACTCAACTAAAGCATCACCTCCTCAAGGAGGACCCTGAATCAATCACCCCTTCTCTGGCTCCATCAACTTTTAATGGAGTACTTATAAAATGTTTAGTAATGGTTGGTTTTAAGGTATGTAGCCTCAACCCATTACAATCTAATTGAGTGCAGGGGATATCCTATCTATCACCATATCTCCAGCACTTAGCGTAATGCTTAAATCATAAGTCTTTGTCAAACTTGATTTTACATGACAATTTGATTTTTATAATAATGTTGTACAGTAACCTGTTTTAAAGCTATTAAAGTTGACACTATGACTCAGAGAGGGTAAGTATCTTGCACAAGCAAGAGCTTTTCAAATAATAAGGGCTCTCTGCCCTATGAAATGAAAAGCCAATATTTATATTATAGATGGTTCTTTAATTTCTGAGACACGATTTAGCCTCACTTTTTACTGTCTACTCATGGGCCATTATTAATATTAATGTAGCTCAATCAAAGAGAGTTCTTTTGAGGGCTTCATTGTAAAGGGGGAAAAAAAAAAATAAATAAATAAATATATATATATATAATATTATTATATCACATATATAATATTAATATATAATATTAACATAACAATATTATATAATCACATATATAATATATATATTATATCAGAATTACAGTATTTCAATAGTGATAACATTGACAACAGTGCAAGAAATCCCCACAATTTCAGCCAATATCATCTCTTTACAATATAAGCACAGTGCTCCTAACATCATTAAATGATTTTGTGAAATTTAAAACACTAACCAGTGATTAATGATGAAAGTGAGAAATGTAACTTTATTAATCCCTTAGGTATATAGAATTTCAGGGAAGGAGGAGTTTGCAATTTTCTATCAGTTGCTCAGGGAAGGCCTCCCTGAAAGAATGACATTTGAGCAAATGCCTGAAAAAGTGAAGTCAATTGAGCAGCCTAAAAAAAAGAAATCAGAACAGTAGAGATTGTGATACAAAGAGAAACTGAGATCCACACAGGGTCAAGGGAGAAGAGAGTTTGAAGAAGGAAGGAGAATGAACAGTGGCAAATGTTACAAGGTGGCCATATAAGATCAAGACAGGAAATCCAGTAATTACCATGGTTTTATAGTAGTTTCAAAGGAAGTGTGGGGGCTAACAAAAATAAAAACAAAAAAGCAAAAACCCAAAATGCAGCAAGATGAAGAGTGATTAAGAGGTGGAAGAGAATTCAGCACATATAAACAGCTTTTTTCAGTAAAATGGCACTTGCATCTCTCCACACTGACTCCATCAAAAAACAATGTTATCTGTTCTCCCTTGAAAATGTATCCACATCTTACTACTACTCAAGACCCCAATGCCATCCCTAAGCTAAACCACCACCATGTCTTTTCTGGACAGTTAATACAGCCTACTCATTGGCCATTCTGCTTACATGCTTGCCACTCATAGGCTTTTTTACCACACAGCAGCAAGAATATTCTAGTTAAGCTATCTGTTCTCAAATCACACCACAAATAGCTTCCCTTTCACTCAAAGTTTAGCAAATGGTCACAAGACTCTGTCCCTTATCACCACTTGTTGACTTCAAATTCCATAACTGTCTAGTTTCCTCACTCCGTTTCAGCCATACTGGCCTCATCATATTCCTCAAATACATCAAATATGATCCTGCCCCAGGGTCTTTGTGCATGATGTTCCTGCTGCTTGAAAGACTGTTTCCTTCAGATGTCTCTGTAATTTGCTCCTCCCTGTCCTTCTGGTCTTGACACACACAGTACTCTTTCAATGAGGTCTTTCCTGAGCAACTAATATAAAATTGCAAACTCTTTGTCCTTGAACTCTCTCTGCATGCCTTCCCTGCCTTTCTCTTTTTTCCATAGCACTTATCATAGTATAACATGCTATTTTATTTACTTCTCAGTTTATCCTATGTCTCACATGCTACAACATTAACTGCATCAGAGCAGAGATCTGTGTCTCGTTTATTAACTACTGTATCTACATCACCTAAAACATTCTGGTCACATAACTGGTACTGAGTTAATATTTGTTGAATAAATGAAAGTGTTGGATATCAAGAGAAAGAAAGAGGTTAGATAGAGGAAGCAAAGTTCATGGAAAGATTTTTGAAATATGGGCAATACCAGAACATGTGTATATACTGATGAAAAAGAGATTAAAAAAAAAAAAAGTAAAATGTTGACCATATAGGAAAGCAAGGAAATTACTGACAGAACAAAGTCCCTGAAGCAGCAAGAAAGCATGAGTTTCAGAACAAATATAGACTCAAAAGTGCATACATCTATGTGTACTGGGAGTCAGTGTACACTGCTCTTAATTGTTCTCAGAAATAAACTTAAGTGAAAAAATTGAGGTTAAAACAACTTATGGCATGTTAAAAATAAGTTGTTTTCCACTGTATTTTCATAAAAAGAAACTTTTTCATACAAACTGATATTATTATACATTGTTCTTAAGAATTATACTAATCATTAGTTGGTGTTACTATAACTTGTTTAAATGTGCAGTATGTTTCTGTAAAAATACCATTTTTATTCGTGATTTTAAGGAGACTTAACAAAGAATTCAGATCACCATCAAACCATGTCTAAGTTGTTAAGCCATTAAGAAACTTCAACTGTTACTGATAATCAACACATGTTAAAGATATTTGCTAGGTTAATGGGAGATTAAAGGGGGCCCATTATTATTCCATATGGATCCAGCATTGCACAAATTAAAGTAAAAGCTGAAATCAAAATGATTCTCTTTTTTACTATCCAGGAAATAAAATCAAAGAACTCCTGGAACATCACATCACACAAAATGTCCTCAAACCAATTTCACATGCCTTGTGGGCCTGATTCGTTTTGACAGCATGTAAAGAAGGGACTTGAGGAGCTCAATTGCTTGGCATCATATTTGGCTTTTCTGCCTAACTTGGCTATTTCCATTTTGCAGTCTTACTTCCAAGAACTTTACATTCCTTCTGAAAGTGTATTCCATCCTATCTAATATCACTTCCACTGTTCTATATCAAGCTCTCGTCACCTCTCTCACAGACTGTCACAGCAGCCCCCTTACCAAATGCTTCACTTTTCAAGGCTTAGGACCAAGTGGTTGCACGAAGTGATTGCACTATAGATCTCAGACAGGTATGGCATCTTCTACGGAAGTTTTAATGACAATAATGCTCCAAGTTGGTCAAACTCCACAAGGGTCATGCAGAATTACAAATTAACCTTAAGTTGTCTGTAAATGGGATGTCCTATAGTTAAACCCTTAGCTTAATTGAAATATGTTACAAGCCATAGTCATTTGATCAGATATTTTCTGTGGCAAAAAGTAACATTATTCCAGGAGATAAGTATCATTGCCTCTTTATATTTGCATACATGCATACTGGTAGTTGTGATATCTTTTCCCCCAGAACCACTTTCCTTCAGTGCTCCCATAGAGTATCACCACACATCTGATTGACTAATAAAGAATCAGTGTCATTAGTCACTTAAGATGCTATTGGCTGAAACTAATAGAAATCCTGACAAAAACTGGCTTAGACAATAAAAAATATGACTCACATAACACCTCTCTTGAGCAGTAGCTCTTCTCCACTGTAGCTTTCTTGGAATTGTCTTCTTTTGCATTTTGGCTTCACCCCAGACTGAGAGGAAGGTGGTGGCAGCAGGTTCAGCCATCACTTTCAGACATGACAATATCCAGAGGAGAAAAACGGCCTGTGTCTTCTAGAATCTCCTACTTAAGAATGAGAAAACTTTCCAGGAGACCCTTGTAGTGGGTTGAATTGTGTCAAACAAAAAGATATTGGGACCTTATTTGGAAATAGGGTCTTTGCAAATGTAAATAGTTAAGATGTTGTCATATTCAATCCATGAAGAACAAAATATCAACATTTTTTTAAAGACAGGGCCTCCAAAAAAGTCTTTGTTAGGGTGGCCCCAAAACTAATGACTGGTTTCCTTATCAGAACATCATGAGAATACACAGAGAAATAGACACACACAGAAAAGAAGGTCATGCGAAGATGGAGGCAAAGATTGGCGTGATCCACTTGCAAACCAAGGAATGCCAAGGATTGCAGGTAACAACCAGAAGAAAAGAGGTATGGAATACATTCTCCCTCAGAGCCTCCAGAAGGAACCAATCCTGTGGACACCTTGATTTCATGCTTCTAGCCTCCATAACTGTGAGTGAATAATTTTTTGTTGTTTTAAGCCACTCAGTTTGTGGTAATTTGTTATAGCACCCTTTGGAAAGGAATACAATCCCCAAACTTATCTTCCCATGGATCATCTTTGCCAGGATTGGGTCTCAAGTCCACTGCTAAACAAATCACTGCCAAGGAGAATGGATTATGACCACTGGTTTGGAACAGTCATTTGTAATGGAATGGATTGTGAGGAATTAAACACAAGAAACTCTACAGTCACCTTTTACTTCTTCCTCTTCCTTACTACCCTCACATTCAATCATCAACTTTCATAGATTGTGCTTTGTGAATATCTATTTTATCTGCATGCCCTCCTTTTTATTTTATACTTATTTTTTCTCTTTTCAAAGCATTCATATGGTTCAAAAGTAAAGATAATATTACAAAACAAAAACAAAACAAAAAAACAAAAAACATATACTCCAAGTTTCCTCCCCACCCATGTCCATTTAATCTATTCTCCACCCACCCCCCTTCACACTCAGGTAACCACTTTCATTAGTTTCAGGTATATCTTTCTAATGTTTCCTTATGAATATATTGCTGTTAAGCAAATGGTAGCTTTTTGGTTTTTTTTGTTTTTTTGTTTTTTAATCTGTACTATATCCTAGAAATCTTTTCTCTAAATATATTGAATATCTTTTTACATTTTCCATCACTTTCACCAGTCTTCTAGTTTAAACTACAGTATTTCTCACCTAAGGGAGTGCAACTATCTCCAAATATTAACAGCAATGTTGCATTCATTGTTGTCCCAGACCAAACAGCAACATGCATGATCTTTCTAAACATTCATCTTTTCCTTTCACATTACTTGAGAGGCCCTGGTGATGAAGTCTACATAATTTCCATATCCCAGCATGAAGTGAAAACGTGGGACCCTTGGTTCAAAAACAACTAAGAATTTCAAGATAATGATAACAGAACATGGAACATACATGCAATGCTTCTAAACAAGGAGTCCTGTGACTACATAACCCTCACACCAATGTAGCCATCCCTGAGTCTACATATTATTTATAAATTACCATTAATCTGGCCCTAAATATTCTTCCTAATCTTATACTCAAGTTCCCATGACATTCTATGCCTCAACCAGTCTAGATTATGTCAATTTGTTAGGTCCTGGATTTTTCTCTCACCTGTGGCCTCTCTTCATCTTTCTTCATCTTCACCTAAATCTATGAATCCTTGCCTAGTATTTTACTTCCTCTGGGGAAACTTTTGTGAATAATTATATTAGGTAAAAGATCCCCTATTGTATGTTCACAAAGCCCCATATAATCCAACTCATAGCCCACACTTACAAATAGTAAGCCCTATGTCCGTTTGACTTAATGTTAATGTTTCCCAATATTTATTGAGTTTTAATATATGCCTACCAGGCATGAACTAGGGTGAGATGAGTGAGGCACTTGCCTTGGGCATAAAATTTAAGGGGGTGCCAAAAGACTATGTAAATAGTAATAAGATTCAGAAAACTGTGATGTGAATTTTCAAAAAAAACAGCATTAATGCCAAAAATAAATATCCATGATGAATAAAATAGTAGCATTTTAATCAAATACAAGCTCTTTAGTTAAAGACAGCGTTACTGATTTTTCTTTTTGCCTCAGGCTACAATATGACTCAGTACTAGTGCCCAGCATTGTGCTAAACCTTCTACATAACCTTCAACTAAATTACTTCTCACAACAGTTCTGTTACAAAGAAATCAGTATTATCCTCCTTTTACAAATGAGCCATCTTTAGGCAAAAAGATTAAGCAACTATGTCAGTTCTGGGGCTAAAAGGGAGTGGCACTGAGAGTCACAATCTACCGAGCCAGACTCCAAGGTCCTTGCTCTTCATCACTGTGAAATTACTTCCTGGTAAGTGGACAGTTGGAAATTTCACCATATACTTTCTATTTTGAATACACATTTAGACACAGCATAAATGACCTAACCCAAACACACTTCTTGGTGAGGTGGGAAGACATGACATGAGACAACATTTAAAAAAATAAAAACATTAAAAAATTTACTTATTTAAGATACAATGTATCAAAGATTAACAAATTGAGTCATTGCTAAATTTCAAACTACAACTCTTTCATTCTTATATATTTCTGTAAGAATGAAAGAGTTGTAATTTGAAATATATATATATATATATATATATATATATATATATATATATATATATAAAATCTTAACAATCTTCATGTAAGAAACACTTAGTCAATAAAGACATGTCTATATTGGAAAAATATATGCACTTAAGTTAACATATTTGTCTAATAAAATCCATATGTTAATTTGCCCTTGAGGTCTAAAAACCTGTTAAATACTTTTTTCTTTTTTGTTTTTTTCTATTCTGTCCGGTGATCATCCTTCTATTGTAATCAGTCGTATGGTTTAGTAAAAAGAAATAATACAAATGACTTTTTCTGCATTAAGTATATACAACATTCCTAATTTTTTCCAGCTTTTTCATCAAACTTCTTGGGCATATTTCTGGTTAAGTAATTGTATTCTTCTTTTCTTCATTTTTGTTGTTTTCTTAATGTTGCAAAATAAATAGAACAATAATTTTTTTTCACAGTGTGCACTTCAAAGTGTTTGAAAAATGACTTTTTGGGAGATTGTTTCATTCTTTTCAAAGATCATTATGGAATAAGGAGAGAGCAAATGTTTTCATTTGCATTTTATACTTGAGGAAGTAAGATACGCAAATAGGCTCAGTGATTTATCCCAGATGACTCAGAAATCAACATTATATTTGGATACAGTCTAATTCTGAACTTTAGGTAGGTGAAAAAAAGGGAAAGGGATTCTGATTAAGAGAAAACAGATTATGTGACAAAGTAGGAGAGGAGACAGAGTAACCTGGGACACTTAGAATAACGTAAATTCTATAAACAAACCTATTTGCATAGCAATATTATGTGTAATGGGTTCATATTACCCTATTTTCACTACCACACATTTAAACAGGCAATATACATAGGAATAATCTGAAAATCAATGTCACACCATTAGTACATGATGGAACTGGAATACATAACCATGTCTTTTGACTGCAAGATATTTTTCTTTTATTTTTTAAAGTTTATTGGGGTGACAATTGTTAGTAAAGTTACATAGATTTCAGATGTACAATTCTATATCATCTATATATCACATTGTGTTTTCACCACACCAAGTCAGTTCTCTTTCCATCACCATATATTAGACCCCTTTCACACTCTTCTAGAGGCTCCCTCCCTCTTTACAATCTGGTAAACCCTAAACTATTGTCTATGTCGATGAGTTTTTGTTACTTCATTTGTTTCTCTTGTTCTTTCGTTGTTTTCAGTTTTATATACCACATAATCAGTGAAATCATATGGTTCTCTACTTTTTCTGTCTGACTTATTTTGCTTTTCATTATAATCTCAAGATCCATCCATGTTGTCACAAATGGTACTATTTCATCTTTTCTTACTGCCGAATAGTATTCCATTGTGTATATATACCACAACTTCTTTATCTATTCATCTATCGCAGGACGTTTTGGTTGTTTCCATGTCTTGGCCACTGTAAATAAAGTTGCAATGAACACTGGAGCACACATGTCTTTATGGGTAAATGTTTCAGATTTTATGCGTAGATAACCAGGAGAGGGATTGCTGGATCATATGGTAATTCTATTTTTAATTTTTTGAAGAATCTCCACACTGCCTTCCACAGTTGCTGCACCAGTCAGCATTCCCACCAATAGTGTATGAGGGTTCCTTTTGCTTCACAGCCTCTCCAACACTTGTTACTATTTGTCTTGCTGATGGTAGCCATTCTCACTGGGGTGAGGTGATATCTCATTGTGGTTTTTATTTGCATTTCTCTGATGATTAGTGATGTTCTGCATATTTTCATACATCTATTTGCCATTTGTATGTCCTCTTCGGAGAAATGTCTCTTCAGGTCCTTTGCCCATTTTTCATTTGGGTTTGTTTTTTTGTTGTTGTTCAGTTGTATGAGTTCCTTGTATATTTTGGATATTAAACCCTTATTGGAGCCGCTGTTTGCAAAAATCTCCTCTGATTCACTTAGCTGCCTCTTTATTTTGTCGATGATTTCTTTTGCTGTGCAGAAGATTTCAGTTTGATATACTCCCATTCATTTATTTTAGCTTTTACTTCCCTTGCCTTTGGAGTCAAATTCATAAAATGCTCTTAGAACTTAAGGTCCATAAGTTTAGTACATATGTTTCCTTCCATGCAGTTTATTGTTTCAGGTCTTATGCTTAGGTCTTTGCTCCATTTTGAATTAATTTTGGTACATGGTGAGAGACAGTCCAGTTTTATTCTTTTGTACATGGCTTTCCATTTCTCCCAGCTACATTTATTGAAGAGGCTGTCTTTTCTCCATTGTATGTTTTGGGCTTCTTTGTCAAAAATTATCTTTCCATATTTATGTGGGTTTATTTCTAGGTTCTCAATTCTATTCCATTGGTCTATGTGTCTGTTTTTCTGCCAATACCATGCTGTTTTGATTATTGTTGCCCTGTAGTACAAGCTAAAGTCAGGAAGTGTGATACCTCCAGCATTGTTCTTTTTTCTTAGGATTGCTTTGGCTATTCGGGGTCTTTTGTAAATCCATACAAATCTGATGATTTTTTGTTCTATTTCTTTTAAAAATGCCATTGGAATTTTCATGGGGATTGCATTAAATCTGTACATTGCTTTGGGTAATATGGCCATTTTTATTATGTTGATTTTTCCAATCCATAAGTACAGAATGTCTTTCCATTTCTTTATATCTTCTTCAATTTCTTTTTAAAAATCGCTTATGGTTTTCAGCATATAGGTCTTTCACATCCTTGGTTAAGTTTATTCCTAGGTATTTTATTCTTTTTGCTGCAATTGCAAAAGGAATAGTTTATTTTTTACTTATTTTTCTGAGATTTCATTGTTAGTATATAGGAATGCAATGGAATTTTGTACATTGATTTTGTAGCCAGCAACTTTACTGTATTCGTTGATTGTTTCTAATAGCTCTTTGGTGGAGTCCTTAAGGTTTTCTACATATAGCATCATGTCATCTGCAAAGAGTGACAATTTAACTTCTTCATTCCCAATTTGGATGCTTTTATTTATTTATTTCTCTTGCCAGATAGCTCTGACAAGGACTTCCAACATGATGTTGAAAAGCAGAGGTGTTAGAGGACAGCCCTGTCGTGTTCCTGAACATACAGCAAAGGGCTTCAGTTTCTCACCGTTAATTATGAGATTAGCTGAGGGTTTGTCATATATGGCCTTTATTATTTTAAGGTATTTTCCTTCTATACCTATTTTATTAAGTGTTTTAATCATAAATGGATGTTGTATCTTGTAAATGCTTTTTCTGCATCAATTGATATAATCATATGATTTTTGTCCTTTATTTTGTTTATGTGATGTATCACATTGATGGATTTGAGTATGTTGAACCACCCTTGTGCCCCTGGGAAGAACCCCACTTGGTCGTGATGAACGATCTTTTTAATGCATTGCTGCATTCGATTTGCTAGAATTTTGTTTAGGAGTTTTGCATCTGTATTCATCAGAGATATTGGTCTGTAATTTTCTTTTTTGTGTGTTATCCTTACCAGGTTTTGGTATCAGGATAATGTTGGCCTCATAAAATGAGTTAGGGAGTATTGTTTCTTCCTCAATTTTTTGGAAGAATTTGAGTAGGACAGGTATTAGATCATCTTTGAAGTCTTCTTAGAATTCACTAGTGAAGCCATCTGGTCCCGGACTTTTGCTTTTGGAAAGGTTTCAGATGACTGATTCAATTTCCTTACTGGTGATCAGTCTATTTAGATTTTCCAATTCTTTGTGATTCACCCTAGGAAGGCTATATATTTCTAAGAACCTGTCCATTTCCTCACGGTTATTGAATTTGGTGGCATATAGTCCTTCAGAGTATTCTTGGATGATCCTTTGTATTTCTATGGCATCCGTAATAACTTCTCCTCTTTCATTTCTGATTTTGTTTATTCATGTCTTTCCTCTTTTTATCTTAGTGAGTCTAGCCAAGGGTTTGTCAATTTTATTAATCTTTTCAAAACTCTTTGTCACATTAATTTTTTCTATTGTCTGTTTATTCTCTATTTGATTTAGTTCTGCTCTGATTTTTATTATCTCCTTTCTTCTGCTGACTTTGGGCTTCATTTGTTCTTTTTCTAGTTCTTTAAGGTGTAATGTGAGGTTATTTATTTGGGATTTTTCTTGTTTCTTGAGATAGGCCTATAATGATATAAATTTCCCTCCTAAACCTGCTTTTGCTGCATCCCAAAAATTTTGGTAGGCTGTATTTTCATTCTTATTTGTTTCTATGTATCTTTTGATCTCTCCTCTTATTTCTCTTTTGACCCAGTCATTCTTTAAAAGTATGTTATTTAATCGCCACGTATTGTGGTTTTTCCTGCTTTCTTTTTTCAGCTGATATCCACGTTCAAAGCCTTGTGATCAGAGAATATGCTTGGTGTGATTTCAATCTTCTTAAATTTGCTGAGGCTAGATTTATGTCCCAATATATGGTCTACCATTGAGAATGGTCCATGTACATTAGAAAAAAAAATGTGTAGTCTGATGTTCTAGGATAAAGTGCTCTATAAATATCAATTAAGTCCATTTCATCTACTGTGTCACTTAGGACTGCTATTTCCTTATTTTCTGTTTGGATGATCTATCCATAGCTGTCAATGACGTATTTAGGTCCCCTAATACAGTATAATTGTGTTTTGGTCAATTTCTCCCTTTAGTTCTGATAGTTGTTGCTTGCTATATTTTGGTGTTCCCTGACTGAGGACATAAATATTGATGATTGTTATGTCTTCTTGTTGTATAGTCCTTTTATCATTATGAAACGTCCATCTTTGTCTCTTGTTACCTTTTTCACCCTGAAGTCTGTTTCATCTTATATCAGTATGGATACACCTGATTTTCTCTGGATACCATTTGCTTGGAGTGTCAATTTCCACCCTCTCACTTTGAGTCTATGTTTGTTCTTGTACCTGAGATGTGTTTCTTGGAGACAGCACATGTTTCGGTTTACTTTTTTGATCCAATCTGCTACTCTGTGACTTTTTATTGGTGAGTTCATTCCATTTACACTTAGGGTGATTATTGATGTGAGGATTTCCTATTTCATTCTATCTTTGGTTTTCTGGTAAGACTGTGTCTCCATTGTTTCTTTGCCTTTTTGTTGTTGTCTATTATTTCTGTGTGGTGGTATTCTATGATTTTTCCCTCTGTTTCTTCTTTTATTATGTTACATATTTCTGTTCTGGATTTTTTTTCCAGTGGTTACCATTAAATTTATGTAAAAGAAAGTTTCACATTTAGAGTATTCCATTTTTTTCAGCATGCTTACTTTCTCCATTCCCATATTCTGGTTCAAGCTTTTCCTCCCCGCCCCCCCCAACTTTGATGCTTTGGTTGTCACAAATGATCCCTATTTATGCTGGTCGAATAGACTCTTTCAGTATTTCTTGTAGTGCAGGTAATGTGTTAGAAAATTCCCTCAGCTTCTGTATGTCTGGAAAGGTCTTTATTCCTCCTCCATGTCTAAAGGATATCTTTGCTGGATATATTATTCTTGGCTCATAATTTCTCTCTTTCAGTTGTTTGAATATTTGGTTCCACTCCCTCCTGGCTTATAGAGTTTCTGCTGAAAAATCTGATGATAATCTAATGGGCTTTGCTTTGTAGGTTACTGTCTTCTTTTCCCTGGCTGCCTTGAGGATATTTTTCTCTGTCATTAATTTTGGCAGCTTCAATACAACGTGCCTTAAAGAAGGCCTCTTGGTGTTGAGGTAATTAGATGTCTCTTTGCTTCTTGGATTTGAAGATCCAGTTCTTTCCACATGTTTGGGAAGTTCTCGTCGACTATTTGTTTGAATATACTCTCTATTCCTTTCTCTCTTTCTTCTCCCTCTGGTATGCCCATTTTTCTTATATTGCTCTTTCTGATGGAGTCAGAAAGTTCTTGTAGAGGTGTTTCATTTCTTTTAAGTCTCAAGTCTCTTTCTTCTTCCATCTGTGTAATTTCCAGATTTCTATCTTCAATGTCACTGATTCTTTCCTCCATCTGGTCAACTCTACTACCTAAACTGGCTGTTTCATTCTTCATTTATTTTATTGAGTTCTTAATCTCCAGAAATTCTATTTAGTTCTTTTTTAAAATTTCAATCTCTTTGGTAAAATGTTCATGTTGTTCGTTGATTGTGTTTCTGAATTCATTAAACTGCCTGTCTGTGTTTTCTTGCCTCTCATTGAGTTTTTTAAGACTCCAATCTTGAATTCTCTGTCATTTAAGTGACATATTTCCATATCTTTCAGTTCATTTTCTGGAGACTTTTCATTTTCTTTCTGAGCTGTCTTGTTACCTTGGTTATTCATGGCAATTACTGATTTAGTATTTATCTTCCTAGACATCTACAGGAGTGGGTTCTGCAACAGGTTGATAGGAAGAGGTCTTTCTTTTGTTTTCCAGTAGGTGTTAGTAAAATGTTTTATTCTCTCCAACTTCAGCTTTTTATTATCTCTCACACTGTAGTGTTATATTTTATCTGCACTATTCCAGCTTCTCACACAATGTGGGGATTTCCTGGAAGGTGGGCTTCTCCTCTGTGAACAGTTTGCCTGGGTCATAGGGTGTCGCCTCCATGGGGGGATGTGGAGAGCTTCTGAAGTTCCAAAGCTCTTCTTGCACCAGATTCAGAGCCCTGTGCTTCAGCAGCTCTGTTTACTTCTGTAGATATTCATCCAGATAGGTGGGGATGGGGTGGGGAAGGTTGTGAGAGGTGGCCCAGAGCAACGGTGGCGACCACCACTGCAGCCAGTCCTCCTTCCACAACTCCCTCCCCCTTGCCGGAACTAGTTGGGCTGCGAGTTTGTGTCTGCGGACCACAGTTCTCAGAACTGCAAATATACTGTTCTTTTGATCTGATATTGCTACTGTTCTGCTTCTAGCACTGGGCAGTTGGGGGCGGGGCGAGCTCTGGGAGGGTGGCTAGTCTCAGTGCCTAAGGCTTCCATTCTCTGCTTGGCAGTGAGGGCTTAAACCATTGTTTTGAGACTTCTTCCCTCAGTTTTTGTTCTGAGGTCTCTGCCATGAGTGTTGGGTCCAACCATGTTATATGCTGTCCCCTCAGCCCTGAGCTATAAGCTGACCCCAACAGTCCGTGTTCTTCCCTCTCCCTCAGCTGTGGTAATTCCAGAATACAGCAAGTTCACAGTACCCAGGTAGGTCTGTGTCCAGCACCAGTGTGGCCTCGTCTCCTCACTTCTCCTTTCCCTCCTCCCCTCACCCATGAAATTTGCCCACCTTTAGATAATTTCAGTAGTGCGCCTCTTATTCTTGCCTGTCTGCTGCGCAGGGAGTCCTTTGTGGAGTTGTAGTTGTTCAATTTGTTGTAAATTCCTGGGGAGATTTCAAGAGGCTCACCTCACACTGCCATTTTTATGATGTCCTTTTTAATCATACCATAAAACTGAAGAAAACTTACTTGCAATGTATCTAGTAACTGATAGAATCTCTAGTACTGGAAATCAATTTATTAAATTTGTTTTTAATTGTTTAGATAGATATTAATATAAAAATGAGAATTTTAAAATTTAATAGAAATGAATCCATTAAAATTTAGCTAAGACATTTAGGTAATTTTATCTAAGTTAGGTGAGTTGTAAATCATTAAACTCATCTACTCTAATTTTTGTTACTTTTTTGATACCGAAATGCTTACCAATATATAAAGTCTTATGAGGCATAAGTCTGAGTAAAACAGAGATCGAAAACTAAAAGCTCTGAATGTTTCTTTGTTCAAAACTCTCTAGAAAACAGAAACTGAAGCAAGGACTAAGTATTAGTGCTTAATTTGGGGGAAGAAGGCAATCCAGAGCACTGAGAATGAGGGAAAATGGCATTAGGTATGAAGACAGCAAGCAATGCAAGATGATATGTTACTGGGCTAGCCACTGCTTGATGAGGAGCCACAAACAGACACATCTGGGCTGTCAGCAGATGCATCTGCACAGCCATGCAGAATATCTCTGGATGATTTAAAATAAAATTGTGCCTCAAAGCAGCCCAGTAGAAGGACAAAAGAAGTATGAATCTTCACAGGTCCTGCCCATCGCCTGTTTTCTACTGTTCAAAGTTGCCTCCACTAGAACTTAGTCCCTCACACTTCTGGGTTACATCCTATCCTTTAGCAATCTCTTGAGAAGTATAATCCCACACCCCACAGTTTGGTTGGAAAGTCTTAGGCAGTTGAACAATGCAAGTGCATATGGAGTAGATCAACCATGATCATGGCTGAAAGGAAGCAAGAAGCCCCTCAAGCTGACTGCACCCTTTTTCATTCTTTTTTTTTTTTTTTTTTTCCTTTTGTTCCTCTGATAGGATGCATTCTACTGCTCTGTCATTAGTTTTCTAATCCTTTCTTTTACTTGATCTGATTTGCTGTTCAGCCCCTCTATTGAAATTTTCAGTTCAATGACTACATTCTTCAGCTTTATGATTTCTGTTTGGTACTTTCTAATATTTTCTATCTCTTTGTTGAAATTCTCACTTTGTTCATGCATTGCTCTCTTGACCTCAGTGAATATATTGATGACTGCTATTTTGAAATCTCTCTCAGGTGAATCACTTATCTCCATTTCATTTAAGATTTGTTTCCAGAGATTTATCTTATTCTTTCGTTTGGAATATATTCCTTTGTTTCCTCATTTTCTTGAATCTCTGTGTTGATTTTTACACATTAGATAAAATAGCCACCTTCCCAATCTTGAAATACTGGTCTCATGTAGGACCTTTCAGTCTCTGAATGATTAACAAGCTTAAAAGAAAAAAAAAGGTGTTAATTAGACTGAGTGGCACAGTTGGAGGTCAATAGTTGCCAACAAGCAAAACAATTCTGATACTTAATTTTGTGGAATTCCCTTAAACCAATTAAAAAATTATTGCATCAAAAATACTTTCCACTTTATAATTGATGATTTTTCAGTCTGGTCAATCAGCGTTGCCTGACTTCCTGATTTCCTGTCAAAAGTTTGTGATTATTCAAGCTACCATCTTTGTTTTCAGCAGTTCCCAGAAGCTGAGGGTGTGCCAAGACCCACAAATGTCCCAAAGTGGAGGATCACATTTAGCTTCTAGATGCTGGCTGATTACAAATTGGACCCTCAGGCAGCAGCTTGTAAAATATGCAGTCGAACCCCTTCCAGAGAATGACTGGGAGATGGGTGCTTTTGCCTGCTCCCCTTGCACTGAGTCTTGGGAGGGATAGTCATGGTGAATGTTGGTGCACGTGTTCAAAACTACTTTGTTCCCTATAGTCCTATGGGTGTCATAGACACAAACCTCATTGGCTTTCAGAGCTAGATGCTTTGGGGGCCTGTCCCTCAGATGGGAGCCTTAAAAGTTGAGTTGCTGAATGTGCAGGTCAAACTCTGCTCCACAGGGGGAAACTGGAAATTGGGGATTCCCTCCTGATTGCATGGTACTATGCCAGGGATTGGGTTTATGGTGAGAGCATGTCTCAGCCTGTCCTACCTGCTTCAATGTGGGTACTTTCTCATTTACCCAATGTATAGAATCACTCAGCTAGTTTCAGGATTTCTCTCAGAGGGAATTGTTCCATATGTAGCTGTACATGAGGTGTGTCCATGGCAGAAAAGAAATTCGGGAGCCTCCTATGTCACCATTTTGGTCCGGAGTCTAATATTAGTAATTTGAATTATCTTGGTTTTCCTTTTCAGTTGGTATTTAATTGTAAATTAATGTTAGTTTAATAATTGTCACGAGATCTATAATCATAGGGTTTTGTACTGAATGTATAGTTGTATGTATAGTTGTAGTATTAAAAATAATTTGCATCCACACCAGGAATCCAAGAGAACTGCAGTAGTTTCTGTTAAAGTGTTCTGTGTACATTTAAACTTCAGATATCTGCATTATACCATTACCGGGTTACTTTTCCTAAAGCATAGCTTCCAATTATACTATTCTCTGATACAAATTCTTTAAGAGTTTCTCATTGTCTGCAAAATTAAGTTCAGATTTATGGTTCTGGCATTCCCATATACTCTCTACATTGTACCAAGAATCATCTTTGTTTTCTAAACTTTACCTCATCACACATACACATATACATAACACACTCATTCATCCTGTCTTCATTCATATTTTTTTTGCCACTCTCACCTCATGACCAATCCCATGCATGAGGATCTATTACACCTTGTCTGATCCTTAATCCTTAATCACTTGGACCTGACACTCCATTATTCCCGTGATGTTCTGTGAATACCATTCTTAAGTCATTTAACATATGTGCTTTGTATTATGGTAGTTTGTGTATATACCATGTTTCCCCGAAAATAAGACCTAGCTGGACCATCAGCTCTAATGAGTCTTTTGGAGCAAAAATTAATGTAAGACCAACTCTTATAATGTAATATAATATAATGTAATATAATACCCGGTCCTATATTATATTAAAATAAGACCAGGTCTTATAATTAATTTTTACTCCAAAAGATGCATTAGTTTAGAGCTGATGGTCCGGCTAGGTCTTATTTTCGGAGAAACACGGAACCTCAACAAAGTCATCTTATTTTCACCTGGGTATTTTTAATGGGCCCAGATTAGTATTTTAGACAGCTTATCTGTTCAATAAATACTTGTTAAGCTGATATAAGACACAAAACAAAATTAGCTGCTCACACATTTGAAAATGCCTATGTACTGTAAAAGTAATCACCATGGAATGATCGATGGCTAAATATGAAGCAAGTAAGGAAAGCTCCAGAGAAGAAAATTTGTGTGTAATTTGTTAAACACCTACCAAATAATGACATTCTAAATGCAGCATTTTTATGAGGTAATAGCAAGCACTGGAATCTAAGATTGTGTGTTAGTATTGATTAAGATCCCTAATGAAGAAAAAAATAGCAAATAAGGCCAAAATACTTCTTTGTTCATACCAATTAACTGCTAATCTGTTTGCTCTAATAGACCACTAGTAGAGGAAATGATTAAAATTAGCTGTACGCTTAAGAAACATTTATTGCCAACATACTACTTTTGCCCTGAGACCAGTGCAATTCAGCAAACTTGTACAATATAATCATCTCTAAAACAGTTTAAAATAACACAAGCTTTTAACCCAACTTGCTTAAAATACGGGTTTTTTAATACTAAAATCCTGAAAATGTAAAGTGAGAAAACCTGTTTCTTCAAGTAATTTTAGAATACGCCTGTTTTTGAAAACTTCTGAATTGCCTTCTGCATCAAGAATGCTATCTAAATCCCTGCTGATTTATTCTTACACTTTTGGCAGGATTTCTTTGCTCCTGGGCACCAGACAGTTTTGTTAGTAATGTCAAAGCCTTTCAGTCTCTGGTTGGTGCAGGTGGGACTTTGACTGACAAGGTATAAAAAAAAAAAAAAAAAAAAGTGTTAATGAGACAGAGTGGCATGGTCAGAGATCAATAGTTGCCAATAGGAAAAAACAATTCTGATACTTACTTTTGTAGAATTCCCTTAAACCAGTTAAAAAGCTGTTGCATCAAAAATACTTTCCACTTTATAATTGATTTTTTTTTTTCAGTCTCTGCAAAAGCTGTCATATTCATTGCATTAAATTATAACAATGCCTAGAATGGATATTGTTTACGTAATCATGCCTGAATTCCTCAGCTTGTCATTCACAGATCTGGCGGTCTTCAGATAGTGTGTTGTCACAAAAGACTGCATTCAGAATGGACCTTTCATCTTCTTCACTCAGCAATTGGATGACCTAGGACAAGTTCTTAAACTTTTCTGATTCTACATCTGTCAAAGAACTTATAAACACCTTTTCTGCAAAGCACTTGTGAGGACTAAATGCTATGAAATAGGTAAAAAAAGTAAACAGAGTGGAGCATTTCAGAAATAATAGGTATTTCAGAAATAATAGGTATTATCCTTTAAATGCATATAGCAATTTTCCCTCAGTTAAGCCTGGTTCAGGGGCCAGTCTGGTAGCTCGGGTGGTTGAAGCACCGGGCTTCGAGGTGGCAGGTTTGAGTCCCACATGGGTCAGTGAGCTATGCCCTCTACAGCTAAGATTGTGAACAGCGGCTCTCCTTGGAGCTGGGCTGCCGTGAGCTACCGTGGGCTGCTGTGTGCTGCGGTGGGCTGCGGTGGGCTACCGTGTGTTGCCATGAGCGGCCGATGGTCAGCATGAGTGGTCGGCAGCCAGCAAGAACTGCTGTGAGCTGCTGTAAGTGGCCGACCGACCAATGACTGTCGACTGACTGCCTCAGCCGGGGAGAGCACAAGGCTTATAATACCAGCATGGGCTAGGGAGCTGTGTCCTACACAACTAGACTGAGAAACAACGGCTTGAACCGGAGTGGGGGGTGGGGGACAGAAGAAGGGGGGGGGGGGGAAGACTGGTTCAGAACTTACATAATGATTAGTTGTTTTTTTTGTATTTTGCCCTTTTTTCATCTTGAACATCCATGATATATTGAATTAATAGAGCCACTATTAAATTCAAGAGGAGTAAATGGATATCTACTATTGTTTTGTGGTGCTTTGTTTTTTTCTGTTTTTATTTCATGTTCTATCCTTTTGTATCAACTACCATTAGCTTCATAAAAAAACAATTCCAAAATTAGTAACTTAAATAATAAACACTTATTATTCCTCATAATTCTATGGGTCAGCAGCACGTAATTTTTTTTTTTTTTTTTTTTTTTTTAGTTTCATGTGTACAACACAATGTAATAGTTAGATATATATACACCCTTCACACAGTGATAATTCCCCCCCCCCACGTACTTCTGGTCTAGGCCACCCCATCTGCATCATGCTGGTGTAGGGTGACCCCTTCCATATCTAGCCACTGGACTGATAACAGGAGAGGCCACAGAGATGATTTGGCCTCATGTATCTCCTTACCTAGCAGGCTAGCCCAGGTGTGTACACATCCTGTAGTCACAGGGCTCCCAAGAGAAGCAAGAGAAGGAAAGTCCAGTAAGCTTGCACTTATCTAGTCAGCTTCTATCACATCTGTTACCATCACATAGCTCCAAGCAAGTCACGTTATCAAGCCCAGAGTAAGAGTGGGAAGGCTATTCCTGAGCATATACAGAGGGTCCCTAAAAAAGTATACACATTGTAAGAAAGGAAAAAACTATTAAAATTGTAATACTCAATATATATCGATAACAAAAGATGAATAAAAGTCACGTGTATACATCTTTTTGGCACCCCCGGTATAGAGAAAAGTGAATTATTGAGGTCATTTCTAGAACAAACTACTATACTTTCACACTCTGTTAACTTAGATGTCTTTAAGAAGAATAAATATTCCTATAGAATAATAATTTCCTTCAGATATAATCAGGGTTAAATATATCCAAAGCTTTTAATATGCTCTTATATTTTGTTTTCCCACTGAGTGTCTGATTAGGTTTTGATTATGCATAGTGCTGAGAAGCACGCTTGAAAAAAAAAAAAAAACAGACTGTTTATACTATTTATGACATTTTTGTTGGATGCTTTTGTCCTATGGAAAAGATGTTAGTTTTCTCTCTCCAGTTTAGAAAGCCTGGCTTTTCCTTTCCTTTGATTCCTTTTCTCTAAAAGATATTACTCTGGGGTTAATAACATTTCAGTTTTAGAAAGGAACCGATGTATCTCAAAATCTATCATTGTGTTGTACCTTGTTTTTATTTGTCAGTTTTATTCTACGTGATATGGCCTCGGAACAAAACGTATCTCATTTGAAAATGGCAAAAAGGACAGGGAAACTATATTGGTTTGCTAGGGCTTCCATAACAAAATACCACAGTCTGATTGGCTTAACCAACAGAAATTTCTTTTTTCACAGTTCTAGATGCTAGAAGTCCAAGATCAAGGGGCCAGTTCCTGGTGAGAGCTCTCTTTCCTGCTTGCCTTCTTGCTGTATCCTCACACGGTTGGTAAAGAAAGGAGAGTTCTCTGGTGCCTCTTCTTATAAGGATACTAATGATATCATATCAGCGTCCCACCATTATGACCTCATTTAATATTTATCACTTCCTCACAGGCACTATCTCCAAATATAGTCACATTGGGAATTAGAGCTTTAATGTATGAATTTGGGGTGGGGGAGAGACACAATTCAGTGTTTCGCAGAAAGCAACTGTTGTATCTGCAAGTCAGACGGCAAGGTTAATTCTTTATGTCAAATTGTCCTGTTAGGACTTGCAAACTGATGGTCCATGCACCCTTAGTTAGGTCACATTTTTCCAAACTGTCAATTATCATATACCTGTTGACTTTAAAACTGTATAGTACAGAGCCTTCTTGAAAAATCTTCCCTGAGAGAAGAGTTGAGAGAATCCTTTATTAGTGCTAAGAGACTGGGGACCTGCAGGCCAGCCATCTCATCTGGTCGATGGGGAGAAAGGTTCATCTATTTCTGCCTCCTTCCCATTCCTTCCTTCTACCCTCATCCTCAGCATATTCTACAGTATAAAGTAAAATGAAAAAAATGAAATTTCTCTATTTGCTTTGTACTTATTCATGCATTATTTTATTCAACAAAGATTCATTGAGTGTTCACTACTGTCAGATGTTGTGCAATAAAACTAGTGGTACAAATAACATTCCGTTGTTCTTTTAGTAGATATTTATCAAGCACCTACTATATGCCAAGCACTGTTCTAGGCATCTGTGAATAAAACAGAAAACGATTCCTTTTCTCCTGAGGTTTATATTGTAAGGGAGAACAACAATGAACAATCAATTTTAAAAGTTAAACTATCGAGCATGTTAGAAGTTAGTAACTGCCAATAATTATTACAACAGGTAAGAAGGTAGGAAGTGGAGGGAAGGGAGTAAGTTACTAGAATAAATAAGAGTGCTCTGGGTAGGTCTCATTGAAAATTTAAAATTTAACCAGAGACCCAAAGAAGATGAGAACATTATCTAGGCAGATATCAGTGGGTAGAACATTGCAAAAAGAACCAAAACAATTAGAGCAAAAATTTTAGTCTGGCATATGCCTACTAATCTCCAGACATAGCAAAGAGGCCACTGGGGTAGGAACAGAGTAGGCAAAAGAAAGAAATTTAGAGTTGAAGATTGAGATCATGAAAGACCTTATAAGCCAATGTAAAGTGCTGAAATATTAACTCCATGTAACTTGGGGAGGCATCTCAGGGTTCTGGAAATAAAATGGCATGTTTTGACATTTTTTTAAGTATTCATTCCAGATGTACAGTATATAAACAGAATATAATTGTATTTGGGGTCTTGATTCAATCTGATCATCAGTCTTTAGGTGAAAAGCTTATTAAATTCCTCATGATGGTAAATTTGGATTTATTGCTACCACCTTATTTTGTGTTCTTTATTTGTCCTATGCACTTATTTTTCTTTCTTCTTTTGTATTGATTGGGTTTCAACTCTATTTGATTTTTTCCTTCTACTCGTTTTTAAGTACATTATAGTAATTATATTCTTTCAGTTGTTTCACCAGAAATTTCCCAGAAACATGATTATTTAACTTTACCAGTTCTAAATATCTAATAAATATCTTTATTTTCCTTTTCCTCCTGAATAATACAATGACCTCAGAATGCTTGGTTTCAATAACTACACTCTTTCTCTGCTCATGTGACATTTTGGGGTGAGATCTTATTTCTGCCTTGAGCTTTTTACCCTCACAAACTAGATAATATTGTTCTTGATTTATACAGTCATTGTTTAGATTTTTCCCACAGGTTTGCCATTGTTGTGCCTACTATAAGTTCTTGAATTTCAGATCTTTCCACAATGATCATATTCCTTCTTCTTAAATGAAATATTTTAGACATTCCTTTACTTGAAGTCTATTGTTATACTTCAGTTTTTGTTTGCCTGAAAAAGCATTTCACTCTTGTCCTGGAAAAATAAGATTTTGTTCAGGACAGAATCCTAGGTTAATAGACATATGAGTATATTCCTTCCTATTTTGGTTATATCATTCTACTATATTACCTAACTTCCACTGCTGTTACTGAAAATTCAGCTGTCATGTATGTTGCCATTCGTTCATATTTAATCAAGTTATTTTTCCTCTAGATGCTTTTAAGTAATTATTATTATAATGAATTGCATTAAAAAATTCCCTAATGAAATCACCACATTGCTAGAATAACTTTACATGCCATGATTCTCATAATACATTGTTGGATACTATTTGCTAATAATGTATCTAGGATTTTTGCTTCAAATAGGGTTTGCACTTGCTTTACCTTTTGCATAGAATGATCTGAAATCCCCATTTCTTTTTTATTTTTGTAAATCAGGTATCAATCTGAGTATACCTTTCTCCACTAGAAATTCCCTGTCTAAGCAATCTAAAAAGAATGCCCCTCATTCTACATAAACCAGACTGTTTACATATTTTTCATAACTCTCACTACTTACATTATCCTACCAATATGCTTGCTAGGTTTCTGCTTCTGCACTCTCCCACCCCCTCCTCTAAAACCTTTGTGAGTACCCAAAATTCTCAGTGAGTCCTCTGTTCTTCATGGAAACCTTTGTCCTGGTTTCTCAGACAAAATGGAGAGTCTTTTGGGTCAGAAAATTACTGACTTTTATCATCTTATTTAACCCAGGTTTGGAGAAGATGTACATCAGTACGTACATGTCATCAAGCTGTCTGTGTCAGAGTCCCTTACTTTGCTATAATTATATTAAAAATAAAGTGCCATCAGTAATGAGGTATATCCACACATACTGACTTAGAACAGTGTTCATTTTTCATTGTTAAATAAAAACAGCAGAATAATTTAAATAATATCCTGTTTTTCATAAAATGAAACATTTGCATGTTCAGATATATACTTTTTTATTCATATATATGTGAAAGAGTTTGGAGATAATATTATAGGGATGGAGAGGGGTAATTTCAGTTATTATAATTCCCCCCGCCCCAATTTTAAGCATATAGGTAATTTCAATTTCATTTCTGTTTTAGTAAATTTAGAAAACAATACAAGTTACGGAAAAAAATGAGAAATTCACCAAGGATTCCATTATCCAAAATTTCTTCCATTAGTTTAAAATAAATAAATAAATAAATAAATAAATAAATAAATAACAATTACCCCAAAATCTCTGCTTTCTTTCTTACTCTGCCTTTGGAAATGTAGTTTTAGCTTTCTGTCAATTATAAGAAATATGACACTGCGTTTTCAGCTTTTATTAAACTTTCCCCAATTCCATTCATTTTTCCAAAATACAACCTCCTATCTGCAGTCCATGTTTTATGTATTTTTTTGCCATCTCTTAATTGGCTAGTACTAGAATCAAGGACTTCCCTTATTCACACTCACAGCTGAGGGAGTTAGCATGATTTTGTTTTTCAGGACTTTCAAGCCATTATGCCCAGATATCCGAGAAAGCATTGGTCCAGTCTTCCATCACTTTGATACCAAAACAATGAAATACATAGCACAAAAAGAGTTTAACTACACATTTGTTCTGAACAAGGCCATAAAGAGTCTTTATAACTGAGGTCTATATAACTGAATTTCATGGAGGAACAAGAATACATTCTTTTTTGTGAGAAATTCTTATGCCTTGGAGTCCAATTGTAAGGGACTGCATTTCAACCCTTTCAACTCTCATTACTGGGAAAAAAAATAAAAGATGAATTACTCTCTGATCTAACAAAACTCACGTGGCTAGCAGATTGAACTCTGATACTTTTGCTCCACTTTTTGACATATTTGCAATGCAAATAACTGTTCAAGATTTCTTTGGCTACACTAACATTTATGTGTGTCATGCCAAATAAAATAGCTATTTATGTGTTTAAAGGGGAACATTTCTTGTTCTGTATGTACACACCTGGTCTCACTTCCCTTGAGAAGATGCCTTCAACGGTACTAGTATAACAAGACAATAGCAGTAAAATAATAAGAGATTTATAGTGATTCTCCAGAAGTCAAGAGGCAATGGCTCAAACAGTGAATGTAACTATACAAGTGTCAGTTGTTTTCAAGCAAAAAACAAAAGCAGAGTTGTTTGATGCAATCTAATGTTTCAGCCACAAAGCCATACTGAATCTACAGGCTAATTGCAGCATACCTCTGTTCCCAGAATGGAAAAAAAAGGAAGAAAAACCATAAAATATTAAACTGTATACCCTATAACCCTAATTACATCTAAAACTCTCATTTTTTATGATAATAGCGTGGATTTTTGTCGCTAAAGATCCTTCTTAAAGGTCCAAACTAGACCACAGATGTGTTTTGCTTGACCTGCACAGTAATAAGGAAATCAGGACATTTCCACATTTAAACTTCTGGATTTCCAGCTTCTTTGAATTATCAGAGGATTTAGCAAGTTCAGAATGACATTCCTTAATGTTAATAATCATACCAGCTGAGTAACAGATACTCTTTTAGTTAGTCGTTCTTTTCTAGCTGAGCACATTCTCTACTACTCCCTATTGTCTTTCATCTCCTACTCCTTTACTAATTTACAAACAGTCATTACCTGTCTGGCACCTCTTGGTATTTGAGTTTGCATTCCCCAATACAAATGAATCCCTCCCTATCATTGCTCCAGGCTTTACATCCCAGAAACTGAAATAGATATTACAGTGTGAAAGAATTTGCAATGCACACTAGCTGAGACTTGAAGATTCTAAAATGACTTATCTGTGGAAACTAAGGAATACCTGTGGAGGGAAACACTTAAGGAGAGGATGAAGTTCATGCTTCATAACAAGTAAATTTTCCCATCTTTGAATCTGGAAGAGAATGGCATTTTGGTATTATGGAAGAATCCAGAGCCTAATGCTAGCTCTGACTCTGCTTTGGGCAAATTATCCTACGATGAGGGAATTGTACCCAATGATAAGGAGGCCCCTTCCAACTCCTGGTTGCTATATGAATACCACACTAAGATAAAGGATTTTCTTTCTTTACCCTTCCTGTCTCCAGAAAGCAAGTATAGGAGGGAACATGTTTACATCTAGCTTCTAGTTGTTGATAGCCTTTGCAAATGGAAAATTATATTTAATCAGTATTTTCCAATAAAATAAAATAATTTCTCCTTTGCTTTAATCATTTTGAATCCTCATCATCAAGCACAAGGCAACATACAAGAAGACATGGTGAAGATTTGAAAAGACTGCCCCAAAATGCCTAGATTTCTGGGATTTCTCTGATGATTATAGATATTCTAACTACGATTTTCTAAAACTATGGTGATGGCTGTTGTTTACTGACTCTCTTAGGGTCTCTGGCAGGCACTTCGCATGCATTATCTTATTTAATTCAGATCACCATTTCACTAATGTAGGAGCCATTCATGTCTAAGCATCCCTACATATTCCCTCTCAGTGATAGTTTCAGTGCTACATTATGGAAGTTCAATCACTGAGGTTCAGAAATGGGAAAACATAAATCCAAAATAGGACAAAAAGCCTTCCTACTGCATAGAGTACCTAGCCATGAAATCTTAGTGAGTAGTTATGGCCTTAAATGTTCACATCTGTCCATTCCATCTCCTTATATTTCTATATCCCCCAGTGGCTTCTTTTTGTGTCATTATATACTTCTTTCTTGTATACAGACACACAAAGAAAAAAAAAAAAAAAAAAAAAAAACTTGTAAACCCTAAGATCTGCAACTTGTTTTAAATGTACTCTTTGTTCTCTTATTTCCAATTTGTCTCTCTACATATATTAATACTTAATTTAATATAAAATTACTTGTTATAATTTCCTATAAAATTACTTATAAGAAATCAAAAAATTGCTTATAATATAAAACAAACCAGTTAAAGAAATTACTTTAAAGAACCTAAGGTTTCCTGAGGAAATCACTTAAAAATGTGAAGCCTCACTTTAATCAGTTATAGCAGGGGTTGGCAAACTTTTTTCTATAAAGGACCAGATAATAAATATTTGTCCCTTATATACTACATGGTCTCTATTGCAACTATTTGATTATTCCATTACAGCATGGAAGCAGTCATAGACAATAGATAAATGAATGAGTGTAGCTGTGTTCCAAAAAGACTTTATTCATAGAAATTTTAATTTTATGTAATTTTCAAATGTCATGAAATATTATTCTTTTTCCCCCAACTGTTTAAAAATGTAAAAAACACTCTGAACTTGCTGGATAAAAAAATCTGTCTGTACAAAGGCTATAAATCTGTCCATAAAAAGGCCTGCAAGCCAATTATATGAGATTTGACCATATCAAGCCATAGTTTGCTGATGTCTGAAATATAGAATGGAGATCAAAAGAATTACCTTAGAGAGTTATTGTGAAGTGTATGACTATCAACCTATATAAACTACTTTAGGTAGTATCTATAACATATGGATACTCAAAAATTAGCTATTATTAATAATTTTTTTATTATAAGTATGAAGTTTTTCTATTGTTTCCTAATAGCTTTTTAACCTTAATAGTGGATAAGTATTAGGTTAAGATTTCTAAGTCAAACAGAATTAGAAAAATAAAAATCAAGGTGCTTCATTACTGCTTATTATAATAAAGATTGTGTTAGCCAGCCTTTTTTTCTTTTATAGTTACATCTTAGATAATCCATAATCATATTTTTTCATTAGCTCTGTGCAACTTATTTCCTAAATATCTTCGATATTAATAGTACAACTTTCTGAAGTCATCATGGAACATCACAGTGAAGAGAAATGAGAGCCTCAGAGTTTCACAGATAGTTAAAATTCCAAAAGAAGTATCATAATCTAAGGCTATCCAAGTACCATATTTAAAAAGAGAGTTATAGTAGGCCAAGTCCCATTATACTCTATCCATAATATATATTACTGTACTCAGCAATTCAGACTACTGAAGGATGGCTGAGATAATCGTGTACTTGAGAGGGAGCTGAGAGGCATTGTTCACATTCTCAGCCCTTCACTGCTAAGCATAATCAGCAATAAGTGGTAGAAATCTTCCTATAAAGAACCATTTCCAGCAAATCAACTTTATAGTCATTAAAATGAACAGAGTCCATTGTTCTTAAACTTGTGAGACTACACACAACTCTGCTGTCAAATTTGTAGATGACATAAAACTGTTGGTAAGAGGGAATGTCTTAGATGTCACAATCAAGATTAAAAAATGTACGTGCTAACATTTGGGACTGAATATAGCAATAAGAAATGTAAAAGAAATGCAACTGGCAGGGAAGAAAATGTTACCCTGTTCTGCTCAAACTTGGTTGGATATTTCCTAGAGCTGTGCTCAACTCTTAGCAAGGTGCTCTAAGAAGAATCTAGAGACACTGGACCACAGTCAAGTTCAACACAGAGCAAGGCAACTTTCATGATGAAGGGACTTAAAGCCATAACATGGGAAGGATGAACAGGGGACATGGAAATGTTTAATATTTTTTAAATGAGAGACTTAGATGAAACAGGATACTGATCTTCAAACAGAGAACTCTCATGGGCAATTGTCCTGTTTAATCTAATATCCAAAGAGAGAGGATGAGTCTGGTCCAGAGTCTAAGTGCTACAGGAGACTGATTTCTGTACAATATAAAGAAAAGTATTTAATAGAGTCATTGAAAAATCGAATGAGCTGCCTTAGGAGGAGAGGTCTGCCTTTGTGCAGGGGTACAACTTGGAATAAATGACTACCTAGTGGGAATGTTTTAAGGCAGATTCAAATACCACTTTGATGATTTGACCAAAATACTTAAAAAGAATTATTGTAACCTTGGTAGTCTACGTTTCCATTTCTAAAAAGACTTTGAGATGGTTCACTAGCTATGTTAATGGTTTATGAACAACTTACATTCCTCAGACAATTTTCCAGCCTAGGAACAGGATCTTTCTAGGATCTAAAAAATAATAATTATGATATTTGATCAGCCTGAGAAAAAAAGATATACATCAGAGAATTCTCCAACATCAAAATTTTCAGTGAAAATAGTACAATAACATATAGCCCAAAATGTTAATCTAGTCTTTCTTTTCAAAATGTATCTTACAAATCTTATAATTAACATGTTTTTCTTCTACTGTACAACCTGCTTCAAATTAATGTCAGTCACTTTTTTTTTTCTAGAAAGTGTAGTATACATAGCTAGTGACAACTGTTCTCAACAATGATGAGAGAAGTTCTTTGCTGTGGTACAGCATCCTGAGTAATGTACTTTTTATCTCTGTAAATTGTCTTTTGAAGCCATCTACAAACGTGTAAGGAAATAGACACAACTCTTCCTAAGAGAACTAAGCTGGAGGAAGACTATTGAGTGGTATACAACTGGTTTACACTTCAGCCACCAAGAGGACCTTCAAGAAGTCATAATTCTTGAAGTATTTAATATAGAGAATAAAGGTTAAACTGGGATCCCTGCACAGGAAAGAGCGAGTTGTCCCTGACCTTCTGGGAACTTTAAACAATTAGCTCCTATTTCCCCATTGAGCAATTAATTAATGGGTCATGTTTGTAGTCATCAGCTTATGGAGAAAAAAAATTACGTCAAGATGCTGAATGAAAAACTGTGAGGAAGGGGGTGGAATAATCTCTCTCTACTGTGTATATGATGACTCAGATTTTACTGAGTCATCAGTAAGTATAAATTTGGACACCAGTAAATATAAAATCTCTGCCTTCACAAGTCCAGGATATTTTCTTCCTTCCCAACTTTTTGCAGCAAGTATTCTAGTGAATTTTCAAGAGACAAGAAAAATGCTACTTAAGTGGCCTTATATCTACAGCTTCTCCCTCCTGAACAGTGTTCACACTGCTTCCTTTCATTCTTCCGTATAGCAATATAATGGTGTAATGTATGCGTCTGCCTCCCCTCACTAGACTACAAATTCCTTGAAAGAAATAATCAGGCACAATTCATCTTGGACAAAGTACTGTGCATAGTAGGTGTACAAAATTGTAATTTAGAATGAATAAATGTAAAAAAACTCATAAATATAAAAACATCTTAGATGGAACAAACCATCTTACTTATTTTTTCACACATTCTATCTAGGCACAGTGCCTTGAAACTCTGAGGTTTCTTTCCTGCACTGATAACGTTAAGAAAAATCCATGTTCCTATAGGGCAAACTCCTCTGTAGGGCTCTTTCCATTCTCAAATGAAAGAAAACTATTTTGAACCTTCTGACAAAAATAAAATATATATGTATTTATGTTTGTATAATCCAGAGCACTCTTTAGAAGAATGAGGGTGAAAATCATTAAATTAGAAAAAGGACTTGTTTCCTCACTGTGTTTGAAACCCCCATTCTGGCAAAGAATGTGGGCATTCCAGTTGTAACTTCATGTTTAGTATATGGTATCCCAGCACTTGCTAAGTATTTCTGATTATGCTAAAGTCACGAGACAGTCAAATCTCTAAATCTCCAGGTATAGATTTAATTCTATGTTGGACTGATGGTAAATACTTTCACTATTCTACCTCTCAAAACAATGTGATTAACTTTGATAGAAACAATGAATGTTCAACCCTGGAGCAACGTCCACTTTCTATTCTTTCTATGAGAATTATTGGAAAGAAGGAAAAGAAATAGCCCAGGAGCCTTTTTAAGCGTCCTTATTTTTCTCTGTCACATCATTAAAGGTTCAATGAATCTCCAATTAAGTCTCCCTGGCTGCTGTCACCAATTTGATTGATAGATGTCCTTGGCTCACCCTCCACAGGACATGCCAGTACACCAGGCCCCCACCTGCCACCATCAATTATCACTCTCCTGTCATCAGTGCCCTCACTTGTCAATTTATTTGCCACAAATCCAGTGAAGCCCTCTAATCAGAGAGAAAACAGAAAAGCTATTCTTCTTTACTTTTAATGGTGGGGTAGAAAAAAGTCTTAACAAACCACATACTATTTAATCTTGGGGGAAATTTTGTTTTAAGCTTTTCCATTTTATGTCTCCCACCATTCACCAAACTGGCACAGAAACTGGGTGTCATCAGGGCTGACTTGTGAATGTGTTAACTAAAGGTAAGGGAAAAACATGGGATTTTTTTTTTTTTTTTTTTTTTTTTATGCTTACAACTTACAGGAATGTAGTCTTTTAACCCTTGGAGGATCCACTAAGCATTTGCCAGGGAGAAAGAGAAAAAAGAAATCACTCAATTTTTTTCAAATAACTGATAGCAGGAAGCACAGAGTAAAACTGATTAAAAAGGATAAAGCAGTTTATTGCTGTTGACAAACCTAGTAAATATGATAAATTTTACTTGTCTCCTTCCCCACCTGTTTAATGTTTAAACGTGAACTGATTGTGGTGCTCGATAACTGATTACCTGCCTAGAACATGGCAATCTTCTGTCTATTGACAGTAAAATATAGCCTCCCCTGGAGTGCCAATATCCATTCCTGCCTTTGACCATGAACCATTCTGCACAAACTCCCAGGGGGTTCAGGTGCATCTGATGGGATCTATGAAGAAGAGATTGATTCCATTTGGATGCCTATTAAGATGACCTTTGACCTCTGTACCCAAACAACAAAAAATGCCAACTCTTATTAATCTCATGTTCCAGGAAAGACTATTTTTCTGAAACAGTTCAGAGGATTTTGTAGGTTTGTGTTTTTTGTTTGTTTGTTTGTTTCTTTTTATTGGACAGAAGGAGAAGTAGAAGAGAGAAAAAAGAGAGGACATTTTATGGAATAAGGAAAGGTGCTGTCTCTTCGCATGGGGAATGTAGGAAGTCATTTTCCTGGTTAAAGATCTCCCAGGGATGACTGATCCTCTCCCTAGTCCATCTATTTCACCACTTTCAGAATGTGTTACTTACTATGTCATTGAATATGTATTCTGAAAAGATGGATTTTGTTGTCTCAAAAAGGCATGAAACAAGCAGGGGGAAGGGAGATTATCTCTTTATTCTCTATTCTATGTTTAAAATTGTTCCTTCCTACTGTGATCAAATCACAAAATATAAGCAAGCATCTATAAGGTCAAAATACTGTATTGTAATGCTAAATGCCCACATGAGTAAATAGATACTGAACAAGTAGTTTTAGGACTATAGTCTGCCACTATTTGATGAATATTGTACTTTGCAGTGTCACTATGCCAGTTCTTCTATGGTCAAACTTTCCCAAGGAAAAGTGAGAATGGCTAATGATTTTTTGCTTTTGTTTTGAATATAGATTTTGTTTTACCTACTAATGACCTAGCTAGGGACTTACTTTTTAATGTTTTAAAACATTTGTCATCTTACTAGTCTCTGTGAAAATGGCCAAATCTTAGAAGAGAGTTTCAATAAAAGTCAAAATTACTGTAAATGAAAACAAATTATAAATATCCTTAAATATTTATTGCTGAATTTAGCACCATAGCCAATATTCCAACCCTACTTGTTAAGTCATGAAATTAGGTCGAGGGCAGATGACCGTGAAGTTGTTTGGGCTTAGTGATTACCGGCCTGATTTATAAAGCCATATTTCACTCTTCACATAGGCATTTCTGGAACAAGAAGGCAAATTAATCAGTATTTCAGTCAAACCCTGATCCAGGTAATTTGCCTGCATGGTCAACAGTAATAGCATTGCCCAGTTTATACAACCTGAGCAGTTTGGAAATGGAATAAAATTTCCATATTGGGGCACACTTAGTTCACCCCCCATATCCAAAGAAACTGATTTTCCAGTTCATAGTTGAGTAATTCCAAGGAGTTCTCCTACTTCCCTTGGGGGACTCTGAAACTTGATTTTTTTCTTAGACCTGAATGTTAGTAGAGGTGTTTGTCTTTGGCGATACAAATATCCTACACCACATTATTCATTTTCATTACATACTATATTTCAAAACTATTTTGATTTACCATCTGTGTCCAAAGTCTTCTCTTTATTATACCAGACCAAAAAATATATATAAAAATATTGTAGCTATCATTTTATCAACATAAATGCAGTGATTCCATTATGCACTTACTCTTTCTCCTTTGGCAAGTTTTTAACAACACAGACGCTCCTATCATCTGTGATTTTTCCATATTTAATATGCATTATCTTCTGTATAGTTTACAGTAGGAAAGAACGGTTCTTTATAAAATTAAAAAATAATCATTCGAGTGACTGTCCCCACGAAACTATGGGACCATTGTTGAGTCTGCTCAGATGTTTCTAATTTGGGCAATGAATGCTGCAGTCCTTAAACATCAACCATCTTAACATTCAAGGGTTCATTGTCCGTCCCTTACTTATTGCAAGGATTATCCATTTATGGTAACTGTGCTTTTTAATTTTTGTAACCATAAGACAAACCCTCCAGTGTAAACAAACAGTTCTGAGCTTATATTTAAGCTACACTTTCCAGGATCCAGTAGTGTCTTAGACCAATGCTTCTGGAACTTAGTGTGCACGCAAATCACCAGGGCATCTTGTTAAAACGCAGATTCTAATTCAGTAAATTGAGGGTGCGACCTGAAACTCTATTACTAAAATTTCCTAGGTGATACTGATGCTACTGGTCCATGGACCACATTTTGAGATAAAACATGTTAGAACATGTCCAGTAGACTTTTTTCACTGTTACACAAGCTATCCAGCCCCCCCTGCCCTATGTAAGTGATTTGCTGAATTTTCTAGATGACTCTAATCTGAACCTTGAGTACTCAAACCTCAGACACTTTCTAACTCTAAGCAACACATAGTAAAATTATTCTTAATGGAGCATCGAAGGTTTACCTTTTTAAACTAAAAACACAGAGAAGCAGTGTCAGTAGCGAGTAGTTACTAAACCTCTATCTGTTGACAAAATAAGTTTTATCTTCTTTTTTATTTTCTGTCCCCTGTAATAGTGCTTCCTCAATATCTGAATGCATAAGAAGCTCCAGAAGAATTTATTAAAGGTGCAAATTACAGCGCCCCAATCTCTAAGACTGATGCAGTAGGATGAGGGAGAACCTGAGAACCTGTGTTTTTAACAAGCATGTCAGTGTGGCCCTTGCACAGATGGTGAGCAAACCACTCTGAGAAATACTGCCATATGATAATCAAACACTTTGGACCATCTGAAAGGCAGTTTAATTTAGGTTTAAAACAGACTACATCATATCATTTACTCTGTAAGATTTGGTACTTAAACACTGTCTGTCCTAAGTTGTGGTGAATCCTTTTGTTAGTATGGGGAAAATAATCCATTAATGTTCATTTTACTGCTACGAATTGGAAAATATACAATGTTCCTTTTGAAAGACAGCAGCGCTGATTTAGGGTAAAATAAATATGGCATTTGGCCTCATGACTAAATTTTAAAATTGTTAGTTATTTAACCTTAGTTTTTACTAAGATGTTATAAAAGAAGCTTACAAGAGCCAATGAGATAAAAGCATCAGAAGACTCTTCCAGAAGCCTTGTTTTAATTAGAAAATGGCAGTCAAATATTATGCTAAAGGATAAATAGCATTTCCAGACTGTTTCCTACTTGTAATTTCTTTTAATTAGATTTCAGGAGGGGGAAGATACACACAAAAGAGAAACCGTACACAGAAAATCACAGGCAAAATATAGGATGTTGCTGAGTTTATTAGGTGAGCCTGAGAATAAGTCAAATGAAGCCAATGACTATTGTGCATGATAATCTAATAAAGGGGCAAAAGAAAACATATATTTAGACTATACTTGAACCCTGGGAAAAATCACAGAAATAGAGCTAGAAATATGTGAAAATAACTCACATTAATAACTAACTTATCCATAGGTAATTTAACCTAATACTTCATATATCCCACATACAGCCAGGAACTCTCTAATTCTCAGTTTCCTCCTCTGTGGACTCATAGTATTCACTCCATAGGTTTGTGACAAGATTTAAGTGTCATAATGCAGAGTTATTAGCCCTGTGCCTGGCACATAAGTACTTAGTAATAGTTAGTTAGCTGTTGTTGTTGTTGGACTAGTGGTTGGGAGGGAGATATTAAAATCCCATTTTATACATAAGAAACCCAAAGCTCAAAGATGTTAGATAACATGTCCAAATTTACATGGATGCTAAATAAATGAATCAGGAGTTCTATCAGAGGTCAAGATTCACACTGTTTTCACTGTATCGGGCTCCCTCTCATCAGTCTCAATTGCATTTTAAAGATGTATATTCAGCAATGACCAGTTTTTAAAGTGTAGAGTGCACTCCGTAAATATTTGTGGATTGGTCTTAATCAGTAAATCCATACTTAGAAGTCAGTAATAGAAACGTCTGATTTCCAAGACCCCAAGAAATTGCTTCCTCCACAGATAAAACCAAAATTCACCCTTCGTTTGGACTTTATTACCTGACATTCCACAATTAGGGATTCTGTTCTTTGCTTCTGCAAAAATATAAATACCCTATATTAATCACGTGTACTTTAGTGTGTAAGGAGTTTATCATATATGGTTTTCATTTTGTTTGTCATTGTTATTGTTGTTGTTGATGATATCTGCTGAATCTGAAAGCACATTGTGTAAGACATTGAGGTCCCAATAGACAGGAGAGAAAGGAGTAATAGGGTGAGTCTAAACTCTTTGATGCTATCTACAAGACTTTATATAACCTAACTCCTCCTTATTTCCAGAACTTCATCTCTTGCTACTCCTTTCCTCACTCTTACGTGATAGAATATATCACTGTCCCCAATTAGTTTCTGTCCTCTCTTTAAGAGGAAGATAACAACCTGCCCACTGCCATGTGACTTGTAATGTCCCTGAGGGGAGGGGAATACTTCCATGTTCCACTCATGACTAGCTTGGCCAAATGCTTGCTGAACCAATGAAATATGAACCAATAGGATTCTGATATAATCATTTATATCTTTCTCTCTGTCATGAGAATGCCATGTCTTGATTAGGAGCTGTTCTTCCAGCCTTGGTTCTAAAATGCAGACTCAGTGAGTAGCAAGCACCACAATTCAATAGCAAATCACCTGCAACATGCATGAGAAATAAACCTTTGTTGTAACAGCCAACTGAGATGGTGGGGTTGTTACTGCGCCATAACAGGGAAAGCTGACTAATTCAACTCTCCATCCACACTAAGC